>NW_005365325.1:5494117-5522091 GCF_000412655.1 Myotis brandtii
AATGGAGCTAAGGAAACAAAAGTAATAACTTAAATCAATAAAGAATTTAAAGTAAAAAAAGCACTTATAGAAAAAAGTTCTATAATTTGAAGCTGTGTTATTAATTCTCTCTGTGATCTTGGGTGAGTAATTAACTTCTTTGATTTTCATTACCCTTATAACATAAAGTATAGGGACAAGGTAGATAATTCTCAATGTCCCTTGAAGTTTTAAGATTTTATGATTCTCTGATCCATTTCCCGAATTATAACTAACAGCAGGGACAAGCTCAAACTTTTAAGGTTAAACTAAGCAATTTAAATTTAACACATTTTAAAAGTTATGAGGGTTTTATTTTTAATAAAGATCACTGGTAATTTTTATATCAGAGAGCCATAAAGAAGCCTTGTTGTAATGGTGCTATTTCCTTTTAAAAGGATAAACTTATTGGTAAAACTCACCTTTGATCACAAAGCAAAATATTTATATAAAAAATCATCCACCTGATATTTAAGATTGTTCTTATTATCCCTTTTGAGCTCTCAAATATTCTTGTCTTTGAGACAGCCCTCCTGAGAGCTCAGTTTACTGTTCAGTTCAAACCTTCTGAGCCAACCTTCACATCTTCATCTATGAACGGAAGAGGAAGGAATTCACAAAGATGTAGATAATGCTAGCTGCTTCTGAGCATATAAACCATTGCCCCAACCCCCCAAAAATTATCATCCAGCTCTGAAATCATATATTCCAAAGCAATAGGTTAAAGGTCTTGTATTTATTACTCTGAGAAATATAAAGATGAAGTCATTGGTTTGCCCTAGGTGGTGGTTTTCAAATAAGTCTGCAAATGCTCCCTCCCCTTGAATCTAACTGGCCTTTGTGACTCACGTGTAACTAACAGGCTGAACTGGAAGACTGGGTGTCTTCTGAGTCCGCAAAAGAAAAGGCCATGCAATTCACTGTATTCTTTTGGGCCACTTGCTCTTGGGCAATTTCTCTCAAAATCCAGCCATCATGCTTGAGAAGCCCGGGGCACATTATGAGGCAATGCATGGGTATCCAATTCACAGCTCCAGGTGAACTCAGCCTTCTGGCCACTCACGCCATCTGTCAAACATGAGCGGAGAAGCTTCTTGCTGATTGCTGGCCCCAGACATCAAGTCATCTGACGCCTTTGATTTGAGCCTTCCCCAGAAATCACGAAGCAAAACCAAGCACTGTCTAAATTCCTGTCCACAGAGTAGGTAAGCACAGTGAAATGGTTGTTTCATGCCACTAAACTTGGAGCATTCTATCACACAGAACAGAAAAAGCACCAAATCCTAACTTCTCCACTCCAGATCACCATTACACATCCTGCCTGGGCTTCACATCTCATCTCAGTGACTATCTCTTCCAAGGAGTCTGTGGAGGTCTGGGCATGCCTGCTGGGAGCGCTCCTTCAGACTTCCCTTCCTAAGCTCCTCACATCATTTGGCCTTCATGATCCTTTCATAAACTGAAATCTTATTAAACATTGTGGAATTCTATGCCAAACTATAAAATCTGAATATTATAAGCACAGTAGGGAAGTTTAAGTTCTTTCTCTTTTCTATGTATATATAGCCTTATACTCAGAAAACATGATGAATGTCAACTTTTTTAGAGAAAGGCACCTTTAATAAAAATAACATAGTTTAATAAGCAATGAAAAATAAATGAATATTTTTTTGTTTGTAGAACAGGGAATTCAAAGGCATTGTGCCTTACAATTTTCCCAAATGTTGAATAAGGAAAGTTGGTATATTTTGGTCAGATTGGTATATTGAACTCATTTCCAATCCTCTTTTAAGATGAGACTTGCTGAAAAATATTAGTCGTATATCTTAACAGCAAAACTTAGAAAAGATAAAACAAAAACAAAGAAGGCATCATAAGTGCCACTATGTGACATGTGATTCATAAATCACTTAATTTTTACAAAAATCTTCCCAACATACTATTATTATTGTTATTTCTTTAATCAAGAATTCTTTATGTGGAATCTATAGAAAAAAATACATAGAAACAGACTCATAAATACAGAGAACAGAGTGATGGTTGCCAGAAGGAAGGGAGATGGGGAAATGGGTGAAAAAGGTGAAGTGATTAAGAAGTACAAGTTGGTATTACAAAATAGTCCAGCATACAAAATATCGATGGTATTGTAATAACCATGTATGGTGCCAGGTGGGCACTGCAAATATCAGGGGAAACACTTTGTAAAGTATGTGATGTCTAACCACTATACTGTACATGTGAGATTAATACAAAATAATATTGAATGTCAACTGAGTGCAATTAAAAATTAAATTAAATTAAAAAAAGAAATCTTTAACTCACAGAAGCAAAAATGTCTTTCCCATGTTTATCCAACAGAAAATAGGGAATCCTGAAGTCAAACCCTTAACTTTCTAATTCAAATTGGATCACACATTATTGAATAAGAGCATTTGTACAGGGTCATAAGGTACAATATAATCTCTGTGTCCTTGATAGAGACAAGATAAATGCAATTGTGAAGTATTCCACATTTACTGAGAGCTTTATTGTTTCATGTCCTCTACTAAAGCATTCTTATACTATCTCAATCTTATATACGAGGAAACTGAGACTTAGAAAACTAAAGTGACTTCACAAAAATCATAGAGCAGGTAAATTGGGAAAATAAAATTGAAACCCAGGCAGTCATGGTGTAGAGCAAAAGTCATAGTGCTATGCTATACTGTACCTTGGTCCTAAAAATGGAAAAGAAAAGGAGTGAGCTTTCAGCTTTGTTAATAATTTCAGGAAATTATTTCAGTATATACAGATATACTCCATTGATAAAAATCATGCTCTTCAAAAAGATATATGCTAAGCATGTCTCACACAATTGTTGCTCTTATCTGTTTAATTGGTTCTATTAATATAATTAACATTCACTTTGCCAACTGCCAGATGCAAAAGGTACTAGTGTAGTATATAAGGATTTTCAGGTCTCATGGCTTTTCTTCTCTCTTCCTCTAACAGGGAAATCTAATTATATTCTGCTGCACCTGTCACAAGCCCACTGCTGCAATGTTGTGGCATCTAAAATAATGCATTATAAATTTTTCTATTATGCTAGAGGATTAAGAGTAGTCAAATGTAATTAATTATGACAGGTTTGAATTAAAGGATTTCTTTTGGTATTTTTAATTCATTAAATATACAGTCTCTAATACAGTAATTCTTATTCTTTTGCAATTTCTGATTTTTCACTCAAGAACTCTGAGCAAGGTTTTTTGTATGTTTCTCATACGTGAAACAATGTTACAATATTAAACATAATTTTTGAAATGCAGGCATATCCTCACCTAAGAATTCCTGCCATCCTGTCACACATCCTTTGAACCCTGTCCCTCCCCCCGCTACTTTAGATCCCTGCTCTGACACCTGGACAGTTCTAACAACCTCCCTGCTCCCCTGACCTTCTCCTATCACCTTGCTGCTGCCCTGCTTCCTCTCAACTCTGCCCACTACACATGCTCATCATGAGACGTTGTTTTTAAGAATCACCCAGTATTAAGCCCCTCACTAATATGAAAATGGGCATATGTTGCCACAGTTTCATTCTGTTCTTTGATGGATGGCATTGTTCCTTTATTCATTAAAGGGGAAATAAAAATAAAAGACAAAACAACAAAATTAAAATATTCAAACTCCATCTTCTTTGTGATCATTTTAGCAAGGAACTTAGCAACATTCCTGCTGAGGTTTATTAATTCTAAACAGACCCCAGTGCACCTCAACAGGCTGCAAAAAAAATAATCAAACAAACAGACAAAAACCTGTAAAGAGAAGTCCCTTTGTTTTCCTTTGCAGAAATGCCTTCCCAGTTTATGTGAGCAGAAACAGGCTCCTCCTTTTGTCATGCACTGTTCCATGCAAAGAACAATTAATCTCACGGAATGGTGGCTTCTGAGTGCTGGAATGAACATCTGTAAAATAGGCTGAGAGGACCCTAGGTGCTAGTCTCATGGCTGAGATGTGTTAGAAAGACCTGGAATGGCATGAGGCCACATGTTCACTTGGGGGAGAACAAAAGAGCAATGGGAAGATGACCTGTGGGGTGTAGGTGGCATTGTGGGAAACGCTGCCATAGTGAAAGGGGTGAGTGAGCTGAGAAGAAAGGACTGAGCAGAGGCCTGGAGGTAACAGCCCATCTGTGGGGGAAGCATTTCGGGAGGTGGCAGTGCTGAAAATGGACATGGACAGAAAAGAAGTAAATCCTGAAAGGGTTAACTGGAGAACACAAGGCTTGAGCCTTACAAAAATCTAACAAATGTCCAAGGGGAACTAAGTTTGTTCTGCAAATCTAAGCTTTGCAAAATCATGTCCCCCTTGAGCAAATATCTTACAGGAACTTCTGACCCCAACTCTTGCACAGCCCAGATACATGCATCAACAGAAGCCACCTGCAGCTCAGCCCAGATATGTGCATTAACAAGAAGCCCTCAGGGACCGGGCCTAAACCGGCAGTCAGACATCCCCCAAGGAGTCCCAGATTGGAGAGGGTGCAGGCAGGGCCGACAGACACCCCTCCAGTGCATGAATTTTGTGCACAGGGCCTCTAGTTCTTTTATATTCTCTAATCACAGTTACCTTACTTGTGAAATAGGAATTAAGTATACCTAATTTATAGGATCAATATGAGGATTAAATTAGACAAAATTACATATGGGTATTGCATAGCCCTATCATGAGCACATGAAAATTAATGAGAGAGAGAAACATTGATGTGAGAGTGAAACATTGATTGGTTGCCTCCTGCACACCCCCTACTGGGGATTGAGCCTGCAAGGTGGATATATGCCCTGACAAGGAATCGAACCAACAACCTTTTGGTGCATGGGATGATGCCCAATCAACTGAGCCACACTGGCCAGGGCAATCATTAATGATTTTTTAAATCATAAACAAGGATGTCACCTGGATAACATGCCTATAGGATAACTGCCATGACTGTGTCTTCTAGAAGTACAAAAAATAATTTGTGTGTTAGAAACTGAGAAAATGAAGAAAATTAACATTAAGTATTTTACTTAGTCATGTATCATGTGATAGAGCACATATACTTACAGGGTCAAACACTGTCTAATAGTAAAAATTAATAACGGTTGCTACCATTTTGAAGCACAAACCATATGATGGGCATTGGCATCTATTATTTCCCAATGATTAAATATGGCATTTTCCCTGTTTTTGTGAGAGTTACCAACGGTTAAAATGAAAGCATTGAATTCAAATAGCTTCACAAAATACAGAGCTAGCGTTTCCTAATGTCCTTTAGACTGGTGTGAAAATACAGATTGCCTTTTAGTGAGGCAGGCAGTTTGGAACTGTTTTTATATAATTGAAAGTACAACAATAAATGTCAAGAGTTTCATGTATGAAGCATCCCTCCCCTGGTTATGTAGTAGAAAAAAATCTGTGCTAGAGTTGTTCCTGCTCAGAGTTGGAGTGGGGAATGGGCTGAGAAACAGAAGTTGGGAGTCATAGTGTGGGAGGGATTCCCTCCTAGGGTTATAGGTGTGGCTAATTACATGACACCTGACACTGGGCAGACGAGATTAATAGCACGTTATTAGTCCCACACACCCACAGCCCAGGGGATGAGGACACTGCACACCATGCAGGGCCACACAGAGGCTGCACTTGGGAACAGAATGATGAACAGGGTCTGCAGGAGGCAGGCTTTTTACTGTGAAAAGAGTGGTGTTGTTATTGGTGGGGTGTCCCCTGTGTCCTGACTTCTTGCTGGTGGAAGTAAGCTTCATGGGGTATCCTGGGAACAAAAATTTCCTGATGTCCACAAGAGGATGAGGTATCCTGGAAAGCTTTAGTGATGAGATGACATTAAGGGAGTTTCTCTCCAAGGTTCCATCGCCCTCCTTCTCACCATGGAAAAAGTCCCATTTTGTCTTCAGCAGAGCTAGAATCAAAGCCAGAGTTCCTGCTTCATGTTAAGGTCCAGTCCAGTCCAGCAGCTGGCTAAGTCCATGGTGTGTGGGGTCCACATGGCCATGGGCCATGCGCCCTTTAGGGCCACATGGAGGGCTAGTGCAGGTCACAGAACAAGTGAGTGCAAGGAAGCAGGAGCAAGCAAAAGGAACACTAGAAGGAGAATTCTCTGTCCCAGTGATTTTACCTGGGAGCATCACCAATTAAGCCTTTGGGATTTCCCAAGTTTGCAGTGGCTCCACCCCTTTAGCCAATTATCTTTGTTTCCTGATTAGACTGACAGGCAAGCACCTTCCCCACTTCACTGGGCATTTATCCATCTCCCCTTTGTTAGACCCCTTCCCCCAATGATTTGCAGGGAATGGACTGCAGTGATGGTTCCCTGGGGAGTGTAGAGTTGCAGCTTCCTGGTGAAGTTGCCCAGATGGCCATGCTTATAATGTCTGGCCTTCCCTTTGCTTTCCTCCTGTCATTAATGCTAATAAACTAGCTAGTTACTACTGTAACAATGTGACCTTTGTTTCCATTCAAGCACGTGGTTGGCTTGTTTGAATAATTCTACAGCAGCGGTTCTCAACCTGTGGGTCGCGACCCCTTTGGCGGTCGAATGACCCTTTCACAGGGGTCGCCTAAGACCATCCTGCATATCAGATATTTACATTACAATTCATAACAGTAGCAACATTATAGTTATGAAGTAGCAACGAAAATAATTTTATGGTTGGGTCACAACATGAGGAACTGTATTTAAAGGGCCAGAAGGTTGAGAACCACTGTTTACAGGCTTGAAAAGACAGAAACTCACTACTCAGAGGTAAGCAGGAACAACTGTGCCTTGTCCCCTGATGAGAAGGGTTGTTTGGCTAGCGAATTTAACCTGTCTGTAGAAGCAGACTGGGGAGGAAAATTTGTGGTTAGGCCATTTAAGGTTCTCTCGGTTTTACCAGATAGCATAATATTTGGCCTTAGTTTTAGACCTTACACTATTTAGTTTAGAGACCTGGAGTCCAGAGACTTGAGTATTAACCTAAGTTCATACAAGGGGTGAGAATGGCAAAACTTGATATTTGACATCTGACTCCCTGTCCTACTTCTGTAAGAGTTCATAATTCATATACCACTTGCTTTACAAATTGCTCTCTAAAAGAATTTGTAGGACATACTATAAAATATGCATGGACAACCAGATTACCCAAATAGAAACAGAGTGCTGACATTTGAGAAATTACATGGTATAAAAGACTTTCCCATACATACATGAAACAAATGCACCAAAGCTCTAGAGACCCTCACTTGCACAGACTTTTCCTAAGGCCCGGGAAAGTGCTCTAAAGAAAATGTGTTTGTATAATTATGTGTTTTTGAAAAATATGCAAAATTATAAAATATTTTAACCACAATTAGATTATGACTGCTTTCTGTTTCCACTCCAGCTTCTCTTTTGCCACATTACTTGTCATGATGAGCTATCTTGAGATCTATCTGAGGGAAAGTCGATTTAGAGATGCATTTAGTTTGGGTTTAGTGAGATATTCTGTATCTGCAGTCATATCTATATATAATGGCATTAGCTGTCCCAGTATAAAGCTGGCTCCTTGGACTTCTACCACTCACAGCGACAAAAATACCTGGCAAAATGACATCAAGGTGAAGGGTCAAAAATTATTTTGCAAGAAGAATATGACCTACAGTGTGTGGCATGTGGGTGACAGAGTAGAGACAGGGCTTGGAACATACTTTGAAATTTTTTTCATGTCTCACATTTCACATTCTTGCATTCATTGTTGGTGGCCCCTCTTCCTGAAATTCCAAACTATCATTCCATAATTCTTCTCCTAGCACCAATATTTTTAGGTGGAATTCCATTCCATCATTTAAATACTTCTTCAAAACTACCTGTTCCTTAAAATTGTTTATAACTGACCCTTTACCTGCATATTTACCACACCCTCTTTTATAAACCATTGATATTATTTCCTTTTTAAAAATAGTACTACTATATACATATATATCAAAAACTATATGTAATTACTTTCACAATATTTTTTGTTTACACAGGTTAAGGTCTATGCCAGAAATAAGATAAACTTCAGTAGGTTAAAAATAAAAATGTTTTTCTTTGTCATGTAATAGGAAAGAGATTATGCATATGTGAAAAGACTGAAATTTAATGCTCAAAGCCAGCTTCTGTTGCTGAATAACTGTGACTGAGTTAGGTTGTGTTATTTAATGATTCTTGCTTTCAGTTTCAACATCTATAAATGCAGATTGTACAGCTTAGTTTGCATAATTGTTGGGAGGACTGAAACTAATGTATAAAATGAAACTAATACTGTGCCTAGTATACTACTGAAGAATAGTAAATGCTATCATTACTATTAGTAATTCTTACCAGTTTTATCTTAATTAGCTAGTGGAATAATTTTTAAAGGCATACCTTTTTAGACATGCCATTTAAAAAAAATTAAGTATGCCTTAAAGACATCTTTCTAATATAAAGCAAAAACAAATTAATATAGAAAACCAAAATAACTTAAGCCTATATATCATTTTATAGTATACAAAAGTCACATATATCATTTTAAATTCACTAAGCCTCAAAACCAACTTCTTAAAAACATATCAGTAAAATTGCTTTTAAGAGGAGAGGAAAAGAAAGCATTGTAGTAGGCAGAATATTCATTCCCAAAAGATATCTCTGTCCTAATCCTTAGAATATGTGAATATGCTAGGTTACAAAGCAAAAAAAGATTAAAGCTTGCACAATGAAGTGAGGTTGCTAATCAGCTGGTCTTAAAATAAAGAGACTATCCTAGATTATCCAGGTGTGCCCTATATAGTCATAGAAGTCCTTAAAAATGGAAGAGATAATAAGAAGAGTCAGCAAGAATAGAAATTGACCTGACATTTCTGACTTTAAATATGGACGAAGGAGCTCATAAGCCAAAGAAAGGGGGCGGGCTCGAGAAGCTGCAAAAGGCAGGCACTTTCTAGACTAGAGCCTCCACAAAGACAGTCCTGCCAACAGCTTGATTTCAGCCCTGTGGGTTCCTCGTGGGATTGCTAACCTTCAAAATTGTTAGGTAATAAATTTATGTGCTTTAAGCCACTAAGGTTGTGGTAATTCATTGTAGCAAAAGCAGAAAACTAATACAAATGTTGTTACTTGAAAGTGGGACATGTCTGTAACAAATACTTAAAAATGTAGAAGTGGTTTTGGAGTGGGACAAATAAACAAAAGCTGGAAAAATTTTGAGGAGCATGATAGACAAATCTGAGATTGCCTGGAACAGACTATTAGTGAGAATAAAGGGTGGGGCAAAAAAAGGTCTGCAGTTATTCGTATGGAAAATAATACAATAATTAATAAATGATAATACTAGAGTAAACAATTGCTTCATGTATTCACAACTGTAAACCTACTTTTGCCCCATCCTGTATAAATATGAATGACTCTCTTGGGGAGGCCTCAGGAGGAAATATGGAGCATGGTTAGAAAACATTTATCGTCTTAGAGAATGTCTAAATTGTTATGAAGAAACTGTCAGTACGAATATGTACAGTAATGGTGCTGGTAATTCCACTGATGGGAAGAAGAAACATTATTGAAAACAGGGAAAGAAATTCTCCTGTAAATGGTAGCAAGATTATCTGAATTGGTTGCTGCAATTATGTAGAATGCAGACTTGTAAATAAAGATGTGGAGTTTTAGCTGAGAAGAGATTTACAAACAGATATGTGAATATGTGTCCTGGTTTCTTCTTTCTGCTTATAGAAAAACACAAGAGAAAAGGGATAGACTGAAGAAAGAACTGCTAAACACATACACACACACACACATACACACACAGAAATGTGAAGATATGGAAAATTCTCAGCCTACCCAGACTGTAAAAAATGCTAAAATTAAGAGATCTGCTGTCAAGAAAGCATGCCCTAGACCAGGGGTGGGAACATCTGTCCCCTGGGCCATATAAGGCCCGAGAAATCATTTGGTCTGGCCATGCCAAGACATTAGGGGGTGAGCTAATTAAATGTTTGACCAAAGATAGCAGGCTAATTTTAAGTTATAATTTTGTATGTCCCACAAATGATTTATAGGTATCCAAATGGACCTTGGCAGAAAAAAAGGTTCCCACCCCTGCTCTACAGAGAAAAAAACCATAAAGCTGAGAGCATGGCCAGACAGTCTTGTGCTGATACCTCAGAAAGACCAAGTGGTCGGAATACTTGGTCATATAAAGGGCCTTCGCATGTGAATCGTGGAGCTCCTCAGCTATTCAGCTATCTCCATAAAAGTCAAAACTAGAGATGAGATTACCTAGAAAAGTTCTGGAGAGAAGCCTCTTATCAACTATATAGGAGAACATTATATCAGCAGAAACTCGGCCAGCTGGACTGAAGAGGGCAGAGAGAGTAAATTAAAGAAGGTTGACAGACTCCCAAAATTCAACAAGCAAAAAAAAAAAAAAATGCTGATAGAACTACTCAATTGCAACTGCATGCGACCATTTATGAACAAGGGAAAATAACTCAGAGGATGTAGCCACAATCCTAGAAGGTGGAGCCAAGACCACACAGCATTCTTCCCAGGCCCTGAGAGCCAAGGGTTTTCAGGGGTTTTGTTTGTTTGTTTCGGTTAGATTACTCAAATAGGCAACTATAATCTTTAAAAGTGGAAGGGGAGGTAGAAGAAGGAAATAAAAGAAAAATATATGATCGTGAAAGAATGGGCAGAGAGATGCTTCCCATTAGAAAATGAAAACGACCCATTAGCTAATAAAAGTTGAACCTATGCTATATGATAAAACCCAATATGCAAATCGATCGGACAGCAGAACAACCTGCTGAGCAACCGGCAGAATGACTGGTTGCTATGATGTGCACTGACCACCAGGGGGCAGATTCTCAATGCAGGAGCTGCCCCCTGGTGGTCAGTACACTCCCATGGCGGGTGGGAGGGTACTGCTCTACCAGAAGCCAGGCTCATGGCTGGTGAGTGCAGTGGCTGTGGTGGGAGCCTCTCCTGCCTTCGCAGAGCAGCAAGCAGGCGGGTGATAAGGGGCAAGGGGTCCTGGACTGCGAGAGGGATGTCCAACTGTTGGCTTAGGGGGGAATCAGGCCTAAGCCGGCAGTTGGACATCCCCCGAGGGGTCCCAGACTCCTAGAGTGTGCCCTAGGAGAGGGGCCAGGCTGAGGGCCCTCCCCTCCCAGTGCACAAATTTCGTGCACGGGGCCTCTAGTAGAAACTATAAGAGATACGAATCTTTCTGAAACCTCTAGAAAAAAAAAAAATGTAGCTCTTGCTGGCACTTTAATTATAGCCCCATGAGTCTCTTATCAGACTTCTGACCTCAAAAACCAAGAGATAATAAATTTGTACTACTTTAGCCCCTAAATATGTGATAACTTTTACAACAGCAACAGGAAGCTATTAGAAGCATCAACAGTGACTAATACACAAAAAGACAGCAAAAGAAAGAACCAAGAATCTAAGATTTTTCTATACAATCAAATTCTCTCTCTATTTTGTCAGTGTAAATTCTTTATTTATATTGTTCATACTGTTGTAATCTTTCAGAGGAGATACTGAATTGAATCGAATCTTTTGTGAGTGGCATGAAGGTATCTATTATTGTATTATTTTTAAGGCAAGCTAAGGTTTCTGAGGAACATTCTTTGAGATCTATCAGCTTTGGTTTTTGAGCTGCCCTACATTTATGCATTTCATTTATTTGCACTTCCAGGTAAGATTTGCTTTAAAAAATAAATCACATACATAAAGACAAAAGTTGGAAAAATATTGAATTATTGAACTAAGCTACAGTTCCGTGCCTCTTTTTTTACATTGTTGTGAGTTGCCTACTCTTACTTATGTTTTTTTATTGTCAGATGCCTGCCTCCAGCAGATCTCATCAACTTAGCATCTATTTCCAATTTTTGAACTGCTGTAGACCGGGGAACTATGGAACCATACCAACTGCATAAGGGTCAAAGCTCCGAGTGAGAGCCTACAAAAAGAAGCCATAGACATTTAGAAGATGTTAAATATACTCAGACAATATTCCGCACACATGTCAAATAAATTCAGTGACCATATGTGCAATTATTTCTTTCTTGTGTCTGTCCTGTGAAAGCAGGAAAAATGTCAGTCTTATTTGGTTTTGTAGACCCTGTGGCTGGCACAGGAAGAACAAATAAACATTTCTGTTGGGCTGCATTCTTCAGAGGGCTGATATTGTGAAAGCAACAATTGTTAAATATATTCTTACTGTATGTACATGAGCTCCTCTATGTATCAATATATCTGGACTCTAACTCTATATGTGTAATGTGACTCACAAGCTATGTTCGTATTCAAAATCTTGTGTTGTTGCTCATCATTTTAGAATGTTTCCTTTGGGTTTGTTTTTAGAGTTGCTGCCATGCTTAAGCCTTAACCTCATCTGTGGCATACCTTTGTGATTTGAGTGTAAATGTGATATTAGACTGGGTCATTAGAATTGGTAATATATTAAAATGATTGTAAAATAACAGTGAGGGAAAATACTTTTTTTTCTATAACTTTGCCTGGACCAACCCCAGAGAATCCTGTTAAGAAATAAGTGTATGATCTTTCAAAGTAGACTACTTAGATGTAGGCAACATTCATGTGGCTTTTGTTAGTTATACGATCTTGATTGAAAATTCAATTAGGAAGTTTCCACGCGTGATCTGAATTTATGTGATCTCCATAGATTTAGAGTCCCAAATTGCCAATGTTGAATATTTTAGATTCCCTTCATTTCAAATGCAGGAAAGTTCTTTTTCAACCGTATGCCAAGCCCATAGCCAAGAGGGATTTGAATATTTATTTATTTTGACAAAATTATATACCTTGGGGAAAGCTGAATTACTTGCACATATTAAACAGATATTACGAATTCGGTGGCTGCGAGATGATGCAGAATATGTGCTAAGTTCTGCAAGTTGGCATTTCATTACGCTCTCTGTAAACACTGTCAGGGTATCATTTTATGTGAAACTCTTGAGGTGCTCTAGGCAGACTTTGAACAAAACACTAGATAAAGTACTCTCTGTGCCCAGCCTGTTATTCTCAAGGCCAAGGGTTTGTCATTCGTGATTTACTGAATAGGTATAGATACGATGGCAATGTAGGATAAGTTCTAAAACACAGGGATAAATGAATACCATGTAAGACAGAAGAGAAATGTCAGCTTATAATATAAGTCACTCTTGTCTGATTGCAAGTGAAATCATTGTCTCTGAAGTCCCACTGTTAATATGTAACTCAACTGAAATAATTACAGAGTACCTACTCTGTGCCAGATACTGTGGTATCCTAGCCAGATTCCTTTAAGAGGGACTTCAGATATAGGCATTATTTAACAGAGACCACTGCACAACCCTCTACCATGATTGTCTAGAATTCTTTAATTCATTTCATAAGATGTTCTAACACAGTCAAGTCTAAAGTATGGTGATGTACATCAGAACAGATTTACCTGAGAGAGATTGTGGGGATTTACTGGGAAGGAGCTCAAAGACAACATTCAGGAGGGAAGAACGTGTTCTATAACTACAGAAATGCATACACCTAGACTTCATAGGTATATGCACTTGTCAAAACTCAGGGAACTGTAAACTTAAAATTTGAGCATTTCCCTGTAGGTAAAGTATACCTCAAAAAAGTATATTTTTAAAAGAAAGAGATATGAAACCAAAACAAAATACAATTGAAGCAGGAAGAAAGTCACTGTGACTAGAGAATTTGAGAAAGGTTTTATAATAGAAGTACATTTTGAGTTGGTCACTCAAGGGAAAGATTTAGAGGAAATGGTAGGAATAAAATATGACTTGTACAAAGTATAGGGAATAGAGAGTCTGTTTTTGTTAGACAGTAGGGTAAATATTTGAGCCCAGAAATGACTTGGAAAGATTCTACTGAACACTAGGTTAAGCAGTGTGGAGGAATGTGGGACATTTACACTCAGCAAGCCTTTATCTGACAATCTCTTGTCATACATTAGAATATCTAGCATGTTGAATCAATGATTAATGAGATTAATGAGAAAAATTAGGACTTTTGAAAAAGTAGCAAAGAAACCACAAATGCATGGGTGTGTGTGAGTGTGTGTGTATGTGTGTGTGCGCGCGCATGCAGTGACTAGGGTGATAGCAAATATCCACATGCAGGTACTCCGTGCTGTGTCCTGTTAAAAGCAATTTTTATTCATTTAATGAGTTAAGCAAAACAATCATCCTAGGTTTAAGGTACTATTATGATCTCCAGTTGAAAGGGGAGAAAACTGAAGGACGGAGAGGTTAAGCAACTTGTTCAAAGTCACGAGTCCAGTAAGTAGTCAATCAGGTTTTCATTCTAGGCACTTGCGCACCAATGGTCAAGGTCTAAATCAAGACGCTATGCTATTGTTCCAAGAAGAGGCATATGCTGATCCCTTGGAGAAGAATGAACAATAAACGGGAAAATTGTATTTGGAGGCCCTGCTGAAATCATGCATAGGAACAAGGACATGCAGGTTCCCTCCAGAAGGATTCTGTTCTGAACCTTTGGGCGCTGGCACACACTGCTGAGAGGTCGTGTATCATTCTTCAGCCTGAAAAGTGGTCTGAAGGGGCAAATAAGGAAACAATTCACTACTAAGATGTGCCTCTTCTGAGTGTTTTAAAAGGGTGTAAACTCATATCCTGAAGATATTTTTAGCCTGTGGCAATTTGCTCATCTCTTCCAGGCCTAAGAGAAGCAAGTGAAATTGAATGAGTGCTGGGTGAAGAGTACACAGGGGGTGTCCTTACAAAGCTCTTAAACTCATATTAGCTTAGTGTTGTGTTTTGTACAGCTTTAGAAGGGGTAGATGGAAAGCTATTGAGTGTGATTTCTGCTGGCGAACATTTTTAACTTCCCCTTCAATATAACTTAAGGTTGCTGCTTTGAAATAGCAAGTAAGAAACACTAACTGCTTTTGAGTAAATCTTTGAGAATTTCAAAAAGTGACATGCTTTTTGAAAATGTCAGGCAAGCACATTATCCACAGGTTATGTTTGATGTTTAGTGAAATAGAAAGTCATGTAGCATTCTCAAAAGTACTACATTATCATAGAAATAAATATATGCACTTCTGTGTGGATTCTGATATATCTGTGTTTCTCTCAAAATCTACAGCCACATAGAAGGCAGCAAACTTCACAGTGACAACTGAAATCTCTTCTTGAAATAGGAGCCATCCTATCTAATAAAGAGGGACTATGCTAATTGACCATCACGCCCTCACAAGATAGTGGTGCCCACAGCCAATAAAGAGGAAATATGGTAATTAACTGCCATGCCCTCAAAGATGGCAGAGCCCACAGCCACAAGTTGGCGGCGCCCAGTCCCCTCAGCCCCACCAAGGCGGCAGGTGCATGGCACAGCCGGGCCCACCTCCAGGCGGGTCCAGCTGCTCTGCGCATCTGCCTCTGGAGTCCCCCAGACCCCTCAGCCCCCCAGCCCTGGCTTCCCAGCCGCCCAGGGCCACCCAAAGCTCAGGTAACCAGGGCCAGCCGAGGCTTGCACTGCCAGCAATGGCAGCAGCAGAGGTGTGATGGGGGTGTCACCTTCCCCTGATCGCCGGGTCGCCTCCCACTCCTGAGAGCTCCCAGACTATGAGAGGGGGCAGGCTGGGCTGAGGGACTCCCCCCTCCAGTGCATGAATTTTCATGCACTGGGCCTCTAGTAATGATTATAAAGAGGGAAAACTCTAATAAATTTGGAGAAACAACTGAAGATATTAAAAAGCTAGAAAATATATCTATTTTGACTTGCCTCTATGAAATGCATGTTAGTTTCAATGGAAATGTAATAGAATGCTGTGATTTTGGTATTTATGAAAAGAAACCAAAAGATGAAATTGTTTTGGAGATGTGTCTGACATGCTTAGCAAGAGGCCTCCTTTAAAAACCTCTAAAATATCTGCTTTAGGGAATCCTGAGGTACAGAACTTTCTAACTTGACACTTCACTGCGTCCAGGGCATTCCCAAAGGTTGTTTTCTATATCACTCATGTTATGTCTAGCCATAAAAAATGTTTGTCTTCTTTAACTGGTTAATGACACTAAACTGTTTTCAGATTCCTCTGCAAAGCAAACTATATTTTCCAAATAACAAGTGTAATTGAACTTGGTTTCAAAAGTAACCTTTAGAGGTACCCAGAAAGAAAGGAGCAAAGACAAATAGATTATGCTACTTATTAGCTCTGTCCCTTAAGCAAATTAAGAGGCCCTAATGAATTTGTTTCATCATCACTAAATGTACCATATCTGCACTGTAAGACTAGTTAAAAATTATAATTACAGTTTGAGCACTGAATATGTACTAGATACAATTCTGGATATATAGTGGTAAATAGAAGGAACAAAATCCTTTGCTCTTATGAAGTGCACATTCCAATGAAAGAGAAAATCATTGACTAAAAGAAAATGAAATGATTAGATAAAATATCTAAGAATAAAATAGGCAAGAAAATGGATCCTGCAGTGATCTAAAAAGGCCCTTTGAGAAAGTGACATATGAACAGTGTCCTAAATAAAATGTGTATCAAATGCTATTATGAATATAAAATATTTGATAATTATAAATATTTTACATGCACAGATAATAAGCCTATACTCTTCCATTTATCTGAGAAATGATGAGAGCAAAAGATTTACTTGTAATTCAACCTTAAGCTCAGTTAGCTAAGGTAGACTGACTGGACACTAGGAAACAGCCCAAATTATAGCTCCAGATATTATTAGGATCAACCCAAAAGTCAGATCAAGGGGCTTGTTGAAAAGTTTCTAGGTTCAAGAAATGTCAGAGACTGTGAACTAAGATGACCTGTGTCTGACATATTTTCCTCCATGCCAGAAGATGCAAGGTACCCCTAGAGGAACAGAGAAAAACATGATCCCACAGATCAACACTGACAGTTGAGTCAGTGCATCAGAGGAAAAGGATACATCATTACTAAAAATTTCAATCCTGCCTGTAGAGTGAGGGGTAGAAGCCATCTTGCTTTCTAAAAATCATGTTGTTGCCTACACTTCTACTCAAGAGACTACAAAATCTTCAGCCTTTTGCCTTTCAAATTCCAAAAATGTTTTAAATAGTATTGTTTATCCTAAAAAAATTTCTCTTAACCTTCCCTTTTTTCTATTTAAAAAAACCTGCCCCGTCCATCTTATTTTTATAGCTACATAAAAGCCTCTTTTATGATAGGAATAGATAAAGGTACCATCTTATTGGGACTGAAAAATACCTTTCAGTTACTGATGCTCACGCAGATTTTATAAGGATATGTGGCTTTCTCCCACATGGGCACTAGGTTCCAAACCTGACAGAGGTTGTATAACCTTTTGTGACAGCCTTAACAATTATAAAATGTCCCATTCACTGCAGTTCAAGGTGAAGGGAGATAGACCCCACCTCTTGACAGAGGAATGTTAACAATGTTCCTTAAATGAAGGTAAGAAATTCTATTTTTATTTGCCTCTATGAAATGCACATTAATTACAATGAAAATTAAATGAAATGCTATGATTTGGGGCATTATCAAGATAAATCATATATATATGGAGATTTATTATAGGAGTTGATTCATGTAGCTATGGGGGCCTAGAAGTCCTACAATCTGCCATCTTGAGAACCAGAAAAATGAATGGTGATGTTTTACCAAAGAGACAATAACAATAAATTATTTAGAAACAAAACAAATAAGAAATTTTGGAGTTAAAGAGTAAAATAATAGAAATGAACATTTCACTATAGAGGGGTTTAATGTCAGATATGAACTAGCAGTAAAATGAGAAAATTTGAAAATAGGTGAATTGAGATTTTCAGTCTGAGGAACACAACTGATAGAGAATAAATATTAATGATTAGTGCCTCAGAGATATGTGAAACACCAATAGGAATTCCCACATGCGTACAATGGGATCCCAGGAGGAGAAGAAAGAAATGCCCCCCAATATATATATTTATAGATGTGAATAAATGATGGTTGAAAAATTCTCAGATTAGATGAAAACATTGTTTTTCATTAAAATAATCTCAATTACAATTTTCCAGGATAGTTAGAGATTGAATTGAAATGCAAAATTGAATTTGAGTAAATTTCAAGACATATTCCAAGAGCACCCATGTCCAAGGACAGGAGAAGATTGATGTCTCAACTCAAGCAGAGAGAGAATTTGACCTTCCTCTGACTTTCGGTTCTACACAGGCCCTCAGTAGATTGGATGATGCCCTCATGCATTGTTGAAGGCAAGATTCTTTCCTCAGTCTACTGATTCAAATGCTAACTCTTCCAGAGATACCCTCACAGACACACCCAACTATCTGGGCATCCCTCAGCCCCATCAAAATTAGCCATCACAAAGCATTGTAGGATTTAATTAGCTCTAAGGATATTTTACTATATTTGGAAAGGAGGGAGCAAGATGATATTACTGCATGTAACTTTCATGTGGAGAATAATTCAATAGCAAGTATTATGATCCTCTAAGGGACTCAGATTAGTCTCCTTTCTGATACAAGAAGGCAGGTTAGAAAGCTCATAAATCAATTTTATGCACGAATCACAGAAATTCTGCTACTGCTTTCTGTGTGTTTTAATACCTTGTTCAAAATTTCTTAATTTATTAAATTTTAGCAACATTTTAAATGTCCTTTAAAGGTGAAGTAAATATTTCAAATTAATACTGAATGACTACTTAATGTTTTCAACATTAAGCTGCTCAGGCATATTTCTGGAACAGCTCTGTGATGGACCATGTAGATTCAAACTCAGAAGTTAAAACAAATACTTTTTAAAAAAATATTCACATTTTAAAATATGTAGCCACTTCATTGATGTAGCAAAAGTATATTTTAGTGAACTATTCTACTTTCAATATGAAGTTGTAAAAACTCAATCACAAAGAAACTAATATTTTCAACACAATGGATTATATTAAAAGAACAAAGAAAATGTAGCATCATTCCTGTCTCTAAATGGGCTTCAAATGGTTGTTAATCTTTAGTAAATCTCTGCATTTACCACCACAGCAGTATAATTTAGGTTGAGGATTTCAAGAGGCACTTGATTTTTTGTGGTAGTCGATTGGAAAGAGACATGATAAACATAGCTGTGAAGCATGATTTTTCTATAGAACTATTTTAAAAAGGATAAAGCATTTGACTTTGTTAAGCCAATTTTGTTAACATTAGTCTGAAAGCTTAATGCTCAGATCAATTGTTATAAAAATGAAAATGGAGAATTCAGATATCCTATTAAAAACTAAAGAATGAGTAAGAAATAGAATCAGTAATTACACTGCATTCTTTAGACATGTGCAAAAGGAAATACTTCCTAAGGAAGAAACATTTGCATTCATCCTCAAATAAAGAGAAAAAATTAACCACGAAGGGAACATTCCAAGTACAGTAGACACCAGGAGACAGGTATCCACCTTTTAATATGCATTTCATTGAACTATGGAAATTAGTACTGAGGTTTATTTAAATAAACTCATTTTGGAACAAGCAATCAAAACCATGAATGTGAAATGTGAGATGTGTAAAGACAAACTCAAGAGGAATAGATTTGTAAAAAGCCAGAAGAGCAAAAAGAAAAAAAACGTTCACAAGAACACTTAACATGCAAAGAAGAGATAATATATTCTGTGATATTAAACAAGAATTATTGCCTCTGATAAATACATGATAGATAAATGAGTGGATGACTAGATGGATGGGTGGATAGATGGATGAATGAATGGATAAAATAAATAAATAATATAAACAAAGCCACTTTAATATGGGATCAGAGCTGCCATCCCAGTGGAACTCTGCCTTGCATGATACTCCTCAGACCTTTGGAATGTTACAACTGGGCTCAACCTTTGGACTGGATCCAAGGCAGCATTGCACTCCAACAACTGTTTGCAAAGCCAGCAGAAAAGCAGATATCATGACTACTGGACTGAAAATTTTAAAAAATCTTTTGAATTAGCATCATTGTGTCAGCTTACTGCAACTATAGAAATTTCTCCCTTAGCTTATTAATACCCATAGAAATTCCTTTCATGTATTCATTTAATTATTCCCCTTCCCTTTCTCATAAATACCCTTTGCCTCCAACTCCTAATCAGAATGCTATTTGTGTTTCTTCTTGAATCAGTGTTTCCTGATTTTTTTGGATCTCAAAAAAATGAACCTTGCCTCTCACCTTGGCCTTTTATTTTTAGGTTAAAAATCGAGGTAGGTAGGTAGGTAGATAGATAGATAGATAGATAGATAGATAATAGATAATTGATAAATTAAGAAATCTATTGAATGTGGCAGTAGATAAAAAAGACAAATTTTTGAAAAGCAACTGGAGAAGAAATTTTAAATTGAAAAGTAAGCTTGGAATATGTCTTAAAATTTACTCAAACTCAATTTTGCATTTCAATTCAATCTCTAACTATCCTGGAAAATTGTAATTGAGGTTATTCTAATGAAGAACAATGTTTTCATCTAATCTGAGAATTTTTCAACCATCATTTATATACATCTATAAATATATATATTGGGGGGCATTTCTTTCTTCTCCTCCTGGGATCCCATTGTACGCATGTGGGAATTCCTATTGGTGTTTCACATATCTCTGAGGCACTAATCATTAATATTTATTCTCTATCAGTTGTGTTCCTCAGACTGAAAATCTCAATTCACCTATTTTCAAATTTTCTCATTTTACTGCTAGTTCATATCTGACATTAAACCCTTCTATAGTGAAATGTTCATTTCTATTATTTTACTCTTTAACTCCAAAATTTCTTATTTGTTTTGTTTCTAAATAATTTATTGTTATTGCCTCTTTGGTAAAACATCACTTTTACATTTTTCTTTAATTCTTTTGTTGTTTGAATACACTTTTAAAAGCAAATCTAAACTTTTTGTCCAGTAACTCCAACATCTATGCTCACTCAAAGAGTGTTTCCATTGACTATTTTTTTCTCCTGTGTATAGGTCATAGTTTTCTATTTCTTTGTGTATCTCATAGTTTTGTTTATTTTTTATTGATAATTGAGCTTCTTAGATAATAATGAGGCAACTTTAGAAATTAGAACACTATGCCATGATTTGTTGTTGCTAGTGTGTGTATATTCTCTTTCTAAAAAAAAACTTACATAACTAACTCTGTAAAGTTTATATTCACTATAGTATGTGGCTACTAAGCTGTCTGCTCAGTCAGTTTAGTGATCAGCTAATGGTTGGTCAAAGATTTTAAAAAAATTGTTTGACCTAGTAAGTCTTCCATCTTTTGCTAAGTGGTTCTATGTGTGTGTTGATACAACCCTTCAACCCCTGGACAGTTTTTCTATTTACCTAGTTTTTAGTTCCTCCTTGCAGAGAATATCCAAATCAGACTAGGCATTCTCAAGTGTTCACTGGATCCACAGGAATATGTCAGAGTTTTTATATGAGCATCTCCTATTCTAGATCTTCCTTTTAATATTTTGCCTGGGATCTTGATTTCCCCAACTGGAATTTTATCCTTAGGCAACTGTGTTATTAAGTAATTAGAATTGATTAAAGACTGGGGATAATGTTTTCTTGGGGAAGAACTTTTAAATCAGGTTAAAATAACAATGGGGCTTTTTCTTGGAGCTGTAAAACACAAATTTCAGGAATTAGGAGATGCACGTATCTGGGGAGCCATTTTTCTGACTACCAAAGCAATAACAACCTAAGCTAATACCATCTCCCCAAATAACTCAAAATTTTATCTAAATCTATTTTGGAAATAATTCTATGACAGATGAGATTGAATATCTCACTGGAAAATCAGATGAACTGAAATCTCACTATTTTTATTAACCACATTGACATTACTAGACTTAGATCATATTTCTGCAAAATTTGAGTAATACTAACTTTTGCAATCCTTAGTGTGTGTCTAGCATTGAATTTTGTTACTCAGAATACTTTAAGTCTTAAATATCTTAACAACTGCAAAATCTTTAATATTAACCCCCAACTTCTAACATACTAGCATAAAGGTACTAGTTTATATTCCAACTTACCATTTTACAGTCTTAAATAAAAAACACAAATATATTTTACAATAATTTAAATTCACTAAAGTTAGCTTTATTTTTATACTTAAAGACTTTCATGAGTGACATACATATTTAATGTCTGAATAATACATCTTTAATGTGGATATACAGTAATTTATTGTCTCATTCTCATAAAGCTTTTTGCATAAATTTATATGAGAAATAGCACTATATTAAACATCTCCTAGTATATGATTTCTACCTTCATCTGATTAATTCCTTAATATGCATTATGGAGAATGGATCACTGCATAATTTGAAGATAACCATGGTCCTGAGGCTAAGATTATGTTTTATCTAATTCTATGCATCATAATTTCACTGACTGACTGTTGAAATAATTAAAAGAATAAATGTACTTGAAAAAAGCATTTTTTATAGTTTTTCAAAATTGTCTTTAAAAATGTGTTTTCAATATTGAATGTATTATTATAATTTTTATTGATTTGATCTTATTCAGGACTTCCTATTATAATTTCCAGGAGGAGTGACAAAAACTTTTAATCTTTAAAATAAACAGCTATCCAAAAATGACTATCCTATTTTTTTATACACATGAATATTTTTTAGGTTTAACATGATAGTTCAATAATATTGATGGAATTTATATTTATGTAATCTATCAATCTTTTGTTGTAGTTGTTCTCCCTTTCCTAGCCTCTGTATCAGATAAATAATCACTTGTAAAAACAAAAAAACAAACAAACATACAAACAAACAAAAACATGTCTTAGAAGTGAAGAAGTATAATTTTCTAGTTTGTTCACCCATTTATTCATTTCATAAACATTTTGGGAAATTTTCAATTTCCAGGATGCTATTAGATATTGGATGTACAACAGCAAATGGCATAGTATGTTATCCTATATAATAAAAGCATAATATGTAAATCGACCAAATGGTGGAACAACCTGTTGTTATGACATGCACTGACCACCAGGGGCAGACGCTCAATGCAGGAGCTTCCCCCTGGTGGTCAGTGCGCTACCACAGATGGAGCGCCGCTCAGCCAGAAGCCGGGGTCACAGCTGGTGAGTGTAGTGGCGGTGGCGGGAACCTCTCCCGCCTCCACTGCAGGCGGGCAGTGAGGAGCGAGGAGTCCCAGACAGAGAGAGCCCCGGACTATGAGACGGATGTCTGACTGCTGGCTTAGGCCCAATCGGACATCCCCTGAGAGGTCTCAGACTGTGAAAGGGCACAGGCCCAACTGAGGGCCCCCCCTCCCCAGTGCACGAATATCGTGCACCAGGCCTCTAGTAAAGTTCCTATTATTGGGAGTGAGATAACAAAAGGGAGCAGTGCAATATTTACCAGGAAGTCCAGAGTTGACTGAGAGGGATAGAAAGACACTTCAAACTGAATGAGCAATAAGTGCAAGTGCACTGAAGTGAAGTGCAGATACGGCCTTGAAGTTTCTTATGATCAATAATGCATAGAGCATGGGGTGCATGGGAATTGAGAGAGCAACATTTTTGAAAGCTAGAGTGACTCTGGCTCTGCCCTTCACCTTCCCTATCTAAATTTGTACGCTAAGTTTTTTCCCCTCTTATCTTTACTATTTTTTCATAAGTTGCAGCAAGAATTATTAGTTGGCTTCTTGAATTCTTAACGCTTATTTTCATAACTGTCCATAGATCCCAGAGAGCCTAAGACTTCCCACAGTGAAAACTGGCAGCCTCAAATGTCAGCCCAGAGTTTATAGATTTCACATCAACCAAACCTGGCATCTTCAGACGTATACTCTAGTGTTCATCTGTAATCATTCAAAAATTGAGTAAGGATTTAATGAGCATCCTTTATTAAAATATTGAAGTAGTTATTAGAAATTTCTATGAGCTTGCAGTCTATTAATTAGTATCACAGCAAATATTTCCAAGGGAAAGTCATGAAATGCTATGAAAGCAAATTATATGAGAAGCTGGCTCAATTGGGGACAAGGTGCTGATTAACTGAGTAAAGGGTAGAGAGCAACAGAAAGTTGCCCAGAATAAATAAAACTTTCAACTGAAAAGTGAAAGATAATTGTGGGAAAAGAAGAGTGGAAAGGGAAGGGAGGTGTTTTCCAGGCAAAAGAGAACAAATGCAAAAAAAGGCCCTCAGATGAGGAATTGAAGGAAAGAATGTGCCTGGGACATAGAGAATTAGGGAAAGCATGACACTAATGTAACCAGTTTTTAAAGCGGTGTCCTGCTCTTCCCCTATATGCAAGTTCACACACTCTCTGATGGATAATTCAAACTATTTCCTTCATAATCACGTGTTTTCTGTCCTCTGTAGCCCAATATGTTTCAGTTCTTCTTTTCATTTCTACAGATATTTTTCTTTTTATCACTCATTCTGAAACACTCACATACACAGTCTCATATTTTGACTTATCTGATTGTCTTAACCACATCTGGTTTCCCACTTAGACTGTCCCCAGAGAGTTCTGATCAAGTCTCACATTTTGATACACTGCCTTTAACTGTCTGGCATACATGGCAATTCGTAAACACTGCATTTTCAACTAATACTGGCCAAATTTGTGGATTGTCATAAAGAAATGAGCCTGGGAGACAAATAAATGATCACTCTTCCAAAGAGTATTTATTGAACACTCCTTGTGAGGCATTAAGCTAAGCGCTGGGGATGCAACGATAAATGCTGCACTCATCAAGCAAAAGTTCAGCATCATGAGTAATCAATGATAGGAATTATAAACATGTTTACCTGACTGCAAAAGGAAGAATGGATAGAAAGACCGTCAATGACAGACTACAAATGGCTGGGCCTGGGTTTACAGTTGGCACGATTCCTCCCCATTTCTTACAGAGACAAACCCCAAGTTCGGTGATCAGCGTGGTCCTCAGAGAGTAGGGAACTTGTAGGCAAGGGGAGCACAGTAATCATGGGGCTGTTGTCTTTGCCCTCATATGTTTGAGAGGTCACATCAATACAGTTCTTTGTTGTTCAACAGGTGCCTATTTTGTTTGGACACTATTCTAAGAAATGAGGATAAAGTCTGGTACAGAAAAGACAAAAATCTGCCCACAATGAGCCTGCACTGGTAGAGAAAATTTGTTGCTATGTCACTGCTACATAGCTCAAATCTTATTAATTAGTGTGCCATTGGGCCTACTGAAGGACTAAAGATAAATCTCGAGGAACGTATTGATCATCCCTAATGTTTTCCAAGAATTATGATTCAGCATATTGCTTCCTTCTCAACAGCTTTAAGTACTGCCATGTGTTAACACATCATCCTACAGGAAAGCAGGGGATAAATGGAGGAGCTGTGTTTATTTTTATTTAAAAAATATATTTGTATTGATTTCAGAGAGGAAGGAAAAGGGAGAAATAGAAACATCCATGATGAGAGATAACCATTGATTGGCTGCCTCCTGCACAAACCCTCCTGGGGATCAAGCCAGCAGCCGGGCATGTCCCCTGATCAGGAATCGAACCATGATCTCCTAGTTCATAGGTCAACACACAACCACTGAGCCATGGTGGTTGGGCGAGGAACTGTGTTTAAAGGTCCCCAAATATCAACCCCAAGATATCCAATGCCTAGAGTTTGAGCCTGACTGAAGTTCTGTGTCTCTCAGGAACAGCTTTTCCGGCACTAGCTGGTTTGGCTCAGTGGATAGAGCATCGACCTGTGGACTGAAGGGTATCAGGTTAGATTCTCGGGCAGGGCATATGCCCGGGTTGCCAGCTCAATCCCCAGTAGGGGGTGTGCAGGAGGCAGCCAATCCATGATTCTCTTTCATCATTGATGTTTTGTCTTCAAAACCTTTTAGCAAGCAGTCCTTACTTGTGGATTCCTGAGGTTTTAGGATATAATATCTCTCATGCCCTATACTAATCACTTCAGAAAAACCTCCTTATAAAGCAAGGCTAGCAGACATATAAAAGCGTTACTTAAACATCCATCACTAACAGAATGGTTAATAAATTGTGTAGATTCATGTGTGAAAATTAACAACTAGAGCTGCATACAGAAATAAGGGTGATTATCAGAAATATTAATGCAGAGCTGAAATGCCAGTTGTACTGTTGATTCTCTGTATATAAAGTTCAAAAACAGACAACAAACTGGAATGTTAGAAGTCAGGAAAGCGGTCACTGTGGAGAGAAAGCATTGGGTGGGCATGGAAAGGGCTTCTCTGTGCTCGGGATGCTCTGTTTCTTGACCTGATAGGGGTTACATGGGTGCCTGTATTTGTGATAAATTTGTTTATTTACATTTCATTTACTTCTTTGTCATTACCAAGAAAATGGATTTAGGTCCTAAAAATAACTGGAAAACATATTGCTATTAAGCATTTATTATATCACATTTTTTGCATTTTTCTCCTTTAATTCTTACTAAAAACACAATGAGAAAGGGATTATTAATCCTATTTAACAGATGATTAAATAGGGCATAAAATGTAAATAATATGTCCAAGGACACACAACTAGGGACACACTAAAGAAATAGGGTTAGGCCTGGCCGGCATGGCTCAGTGATTGAATATTGACCTATGAACCAGGAGGTCATGGTTTAATTCCCAGTCAGGGCACATACCTGGGTTGTGGGCTCAATCCGTAGTGTGGGGTGTGTAGGAGGCAGCTGGTCAATTGCCCTCTCTCATTATTTCTTTAAAATATATATTTTATTGATTTCAGAGAGGAAGGAAAAGGGAGAAATAGAAACATCCATGATGAGAGATAACCATTGATTGGCTGCCTCCTGCACAAACCCTCCTGGGGATCAAGCCAGCAGCCGGGCATGTCCCCTGATCAGGAATCGAACCATGATCTCCTAGTTCATAGGTCAACACACAACCACTGAGTCATGGTGGTTGGGCGAGGAACTGTGTTTAAAGGTCCCCAAATATCAACCCCAAGATATCCAATGCCTAGAGTTTGAGCCTGACTGAAGTTCTGTGTCTCTCAGGAACAGCTTTTCCGGCACTAGCTGGTTTGGCTCAGTGGATAGAGCATCGACCTGTGGACTGAAGGGTACTGGGTTAGATTCCTGGGCAGGGCATATGCCCGGGTTGCCAGCTCAATCCCCAGTAGGGGGTATGCAGGAGGCAGCCAATCCATGATTCTCTTTCATCATTGATGTTTTGATGTTTCTATCTCTCTCTCCCTCTCCTTTCCTCTCTGAAATATATCTTATCTAATAATAGAGAAACATGGTAATTAGCGTACGACCCCCTACCCTTCCCATTGGCTAATCAGGGCGATATGCAAATTAAAAGCCAACAACAAAGGCGGCTAATTTGCATATGTAGGCACAATGCTGGGAGGCGAAAGGGAAAGGACAGAAGAAGCCCCCTGCCACTGACGGTGATCGGAAACCCAGGGGGGAGCTAAGAGCCAGAGGCAGGGGAAAGGTGGCCCTGGGGGCCGCCTTTGCCCTGCCCCCCAGCTGTGATCAGAGAACCAGGCACCTTTGCCGCCCCAGCCAGTGATAGCGGGAAGCAGGGGTGGAGCCAGCAATGGGAGCTGGGCAGGAACGAAGCCGGCAGTCCGGGGAGCTAGGGATCCCTTGCCCAGGCCTAAAGCCTTGGCCAAAGACGTTAGGCCTTGGCAGGGGTGGAGCCTGCAATCGTGGGGAGCTGGGGGTCCCCTGCCCAGGCCTAATGCCTTGGCCAGAGGCGTTAGGCCTGGGCAGGGGCAGTGCCAGAGATCGTGGGTAGCAGGGGCGGAGCCGGGAATGGTGGGAGCTGGGGGTCCCCTGTCCAGGCCTGACACCTCTGCCGGAGGCCTCATGCCTGGGCAAGGGGCCGATCCGGTGATCGGCGATCGGAGGGTAATGAGGGTCAACTCCTCTGGCCGAGGCATCAGGCCTGGGCGGGGGGCGGAGCCAGCAATCGGAGGGGGCTGGGGGT
>NW_005365325.1:5530830-5551795 GCF_000412655.1 Myotis brandtii
CCGTTCCGTCTTTTAGTTGTATTTTTGAAGTGGTTGTTTGCGGCAGCAGTCTCCGGTGTTTACCTATGCCGCCATCTTGGTCTCCCCCCTAAAGATAAATCTTGAGGAACGTATTGATCATCCCTAATGTTTTCCAAGAATTATGATTCAGCATATTGCTTCCTTCTCAACAGCTTTAAGTACTGCCATGTGTTAACACATCATCCTACAGGAAAGCAGGGGACAAATAGAGGAGCTGTGTTTATTTTTATTTAAAAAATATCTTTGTATTGATTTCAGAGAGGAAAGAAAAGGGAGAAATAGAAACATCCATGATGAGAGATAACCATTGATTGGCTGCCTCCTGCACAAACCCTCCTGGGGATCAAGCCAGCAGCCGGGCATGTCCCCTGATCAGGAATCGAACCATGATCTCCTAGTTCATAGGTCAACACACAACCACTGAGCCATGGTGGTTGGGCGAGGAACTGTGTTTAAAGGTCCCCAAATATCAACCCCAAGATATCCAATGCCTAGAGTTTGAGCCTGACTGAAGTTCTGTGTCTCTCAGGAACAGTTTTTCCGGCACTAGCTGGTTTTGCTCAGTGGATAGAGCATCGACCTGTGGACTGAAGGGTACTGGGTTAGATTCCTGGGCAGGGCATATGCCCGGGTTGCCAGCTCAATCCCCAGTAGGGGGTATGCAGGAGGCAGCCAATCCATGATTCTCTTTCATCATTGATGTTTTGATGTTTCTATCTCTCTCTCCCTCTCCCTTCCTCTCTGAAATATATATATATAATGAAAAAATAAAAACATGAAAATGATATATTTAAAAAAGAACAGCTTTTCTGTCCACTTGAGATAATTGTAATTTACAGATTTTATAATCTTTCTAAAGAGAAATCTCAGAAAGGTTAGGTGACAGGTTGCTAGTCCTGCACCTCTTCACTTCCAGGAAAGCCACTAGCAAATACCTTAGTGTAAGCAAACCTTTTTGAATATGTCACTGCATGTGGGATGCCACAAACCTAACATTTCAAAGTAAAATACAGTAAATGGGTTTTCTTTCTCTCTGAGCAAAGGCACAGGAAGAGATCTGGATTCATAATTAGAAATAGTAAGGCTGGGCAAAATCCTATAAAAGCTAATATCTCCACTATGTCTACTCTGCCCTCCATTCAGCCTATTATACAAAACTATACCAGGTGCAATTGAACCTAAGTCTTGTGGTTTGAGAAATTCCCAAGGTTATGACAAAGAAAATGCTAGCTTAAATAACTGAAACCACCTGATATCAACAATGCTCAGGGTTAGCAGAGCCTCCCTTCTCCAATGGCATCATTTTGTTTAACTCACATTAACTCTGATTCCTCATTACCTGGGTTTATATTTGGATCCTATTTTTGCTTTCCTTTTGTACTCCTGAGTTTCATCTCCTGGTTGGTAGCAGGCAGGCTGTTTCCATAATCTTTCATAAATAACAGTTTTTCTCTAAATCTGAATTATATAAGACATGATTGTGACTGGCAGAATTCTAAGATGCCCCCCAATGAGGTGCAGTCTTGTAACAATTTCCTCCCTGAGTGTGGACCCTGTGAATTTGATGAGCCGTCACTCTCGTGATTATATCACCTCATATGGCAACAGGGATTCTGCAGAGGTATTAAGGTCCCAAGTCAGTGACTTTAAAATAAAGATTATCAGGCAGGGGGTCTAACCTAATGGCATAAGCCCTTGTATCTGGATTTAGAGCTTAGAGGCAGAAGGAGTAAGAATCAACATGCACAAGAAGGATCAGACAGATCATTGCTGCTTTGACAATGGAGGGGGCCACGTGGCAACAAAGAAGAAAAGCCTCTAGGAACTGAAAGTGGCCACCCGCTGGCTGACAGCAAGGACACAGGCACCTTGGTGCTCCATGAAAAGCTATAATTTCTGACAAGAGTGAAGCCCAAAGTGGGTTTTTCTCCAGGCAAATCCTCAGCTTGAATGACACCTTCATGGCAGCCTTGTGATCATTTGAGCAGAGAACAGGACTGTGCCATGCTGGCATACTTCCCGAATTTATGCTATTGAAATGCTTTCTGTTGTGTTAATAGGCGGTATGCATGCAAAATATGCAAAAGCAAGCTGGAACATTTCAAAGGAATTAACTGAAGTGTTAGGCTTAGTAAAGTGGTCATTTCACTTTTGGCATTTTTTTTTTGAATTGTAAAGTGAACAGATCGCATATTTTCCAAGATTGTATTCATATGTTTATTATTTCTGCTTTATATTTTCAGATTCGGTGAAGATAAAAGGTGGCACTCCAGTAAAAAGATGCACACCATTCCTCCTCCTGACACAGTCACTTGGCTGACAATACTTTGAGTCAGTCTCACTCTCCACATGATTCAAAAGTGCTGCCAATAAAATATTACTTTCAAGAAGGATTCAGTCTCAGCCTCAAATTTCAAACCAAATATTCCTGTGCCCACAATTTTCAAAACCCATCTTCCAGATAATTTGTATACTATGTTTCTTCTCAGCCCCAAATCTAAACACAACCCCAAGGGCAGCTAGAACTAAATTTGCAGCAGGAGGGGTTTTAGACAGAGAATGGTAAGTAGCAAGAAATGAGGCAGGAATGGAAAAATGAAACCAATGAAAGTCACGCATTAAAGTAATTAGTGGGTGAATGGACCCTTCAATTTTCACTTAGCTCCTAATTATGCTACATTAGATTATGAATAATGCAAAACTGATGTCTACATTGAGAGTGTTGATAATGTGTCATTTTTATAAAAAGTGTCAACTTCCTAAACTATTGTAATCGTATTTGGATTTCAAGCTTACAGAAAGTAAAATCTAAACTATTAATCCTATTACCTTTGGGTAAGGAACTTTAATAATTTAAGAGAAGTTTATGTGATAATTCAATCTATTTTTAAAAATTAATTTTGTTGTCTGTACATAAAAAAAATTGTTTCCATTTGCCCATTTATGACATCATTTTAAAATGGCTAGATGAATTTTCCTCACTCTAAGTATGTTTAGGATGGTCTGACTTAACATATAAGCTGGTAGGATACCAGGAAATCATTTTTTGGGTATTTCCCAAAGCAGGGAGCTCTGCTGTAGCCACCAGAAGATTTGCAGCAGTGTTAATGAGTCAATAAAGAAAAGCCTTCAGCCTTAAGGATAACTCAAAGAAAGAGACTATCATCATTCTGAGTGATCAAAAGTACAAAGAAAAGGCACAAAGAGATGTGCCATAGCTAAAGATAACAGCAGTGGATTGATACAAATGCTGGATGGACTGCCATAAAATAGACATCTGGAATCAAAGGCACCCATTTGAAATCAAATTGCTTTTCACCTTGGCAACACTGAGTAGTGAGCACCAAGGTGCAAATGGGGTAGAGCTGGTGACAGAGCCTCCCCAGGAACGCCCAGGAAGTCACCAGCCAGCCCAGGAAGAGGGCCCTGCTGCTTCCATGCAGCGTGAACATGAGACCTCTTCTGGAATCTTGACAATGAAATATCTGGAATCCAACAGCCCTTATTTTATGTTACATGGCATTTATTTAATTTCCAAAATGTATTTAACTTATCAAAAAATGAAAGGAAACATATCAGTAAATTAATTTTCCTTTTTTTTCTTTTTATATTTTTATTTATTTTTTCAAACTTCTTTTTTAAAATTCTTTATTGTTGAAAGTATTACATATGTCTCCTTTTTCCCCCTTGACCTCTCCCAGCCCTTTTTGTATTTTTAATGTGATAATGAAACAATTTTAAATTGCACATATGGCTTATGCTATATTTTTATCACATGGGACTACTCTTAAAACATAACACAGTCTTATTTTTTTCTCAGTAAGAATTCCAAAACCTGACTCATATTTAAAGGCCTGTAATTTACTATTCTACTAATGATTATTTGTCCATGTGTATATGTATGCATGTTCATGTGTGTGCTTTCTAATCACTTATAAGGAAGTTCCTGTTCTAACGTGCTACATTCAAAATTGTCTTTTAACCTGGTTACTGTTTTCTTATATTTCCACGTAGAAGTGATTTTTTTCTTGACCCAAGTCTAAGCTACTTCAAAGAAAGTTGAACCTTATCCAGAGAAGAATCAGGTATAATCAGGTAATTCTTATGCCCACTGAAATTTGAGACCCTCCAACTAATGTAATTGATTTAAAAGTTATCAGTAGCCTTTGAAATTCTTTTTAGCTGGTAGAGCAGATAATTATGCAATCTGCCTACGAGAAATATGTGCCTCATATTTATGGTTCAACTTCAGGGGGCACTGATGGGACACGAAGTTGTTAGGTAACTATTGTCACGCTCTTCCTGTCTGTCTTGATTGTCTAGACATGTGTCCTGAATAGATCCCTTCTGCCATGGGAAACATATATTCAGGCACATTCTGAGGTGATTTATGCTTGGAAATTTCCTTCTGAAGTCCATATAACCTTTTCTCTACAAGGGAAGGGTCTGGGTTTTGGTAAGACTCATAAATACCTGTACAGCAAAACTAATTCTGAAATAAGTTTACCTGAAGATGAAAATGAAGGAGAACCCAACACAATATGTACTCTAATATTTGCATAATAATCTCTGGAGAAAGTCCTGGGAGCATAATGTTTGCATCATTTCTCATTTTTAATTGTATCACCATGCTTGCTTATTCATCAACTCCTTGGGTTCTAGCAAACAAGTAAACAGAATTGCTCCAGCAATATCCTCATGGCCCTTGAGTGTTGACTTACCTCTAATAAGCTGTTTCATATTTCTAAGCTGGCTGTCCCATGCGTGGTGAGATGATATCTCGAGTAGGAAATGCACAATGACCTTTGTATCCCCAAAGGAATTATTAATCTGATATACAAGCTTTAGAAAGATATTTGATGGCTAATCAAGTATAAAACTTTGCTATTTCCATTGACCAAATCTAATGGCAAATTTTCAGCCTTCATCTCTTTCTAGGTTTGAATCATAGTCAATGCTAGCTTATTACACATAGCCATACGATTAGTTCATCTAACACTAAACCCTCTCCATAATATTCTTCAATATTTATTATACAGTCATCTCTTCAGAAACAAAGATTGTATAAGAATGGTTTACTTCTAAGAAAATAACTCTAACAACAATGTTATTTACATAGATCACACTTAATTGCTAATTCCTGATTGTAAATAGTCTAAATATCAATCAGAAGAATTTAGAAATAAAAGAACTGTGTGTGTTATTTTCTCAGCTCAAATTTTAAGATCTTAATAGAATACTGAATGCTCATTAAAATATACCTGTGATGGGCAGAATTTTAAAATGATCTTCAAAGAGCCACACTTTGAGTCTGAGTGAGGCCTGTGAATATGAAGATATATCACATGCATCTGTGATTATGTTACATTATATGGCAAAATGAAAGGATTGTCTCATGTTTCTAATGTAATTAAAGTCCCCAATCATGTAAATTTAATTAATCAAAAGGGAGACTATCTTGTGTAGGCCAGACCTTTAAAAGAGGGTTCAGGACTTACCTGAGCTCAGAGACTGAAAACTGTGGAGACCTTCTCTGTTTCTGTTGCTGGCATTGAAGAAGCAAATCACCTTGATGTGTCAGAAGCTGCAAAGAAATGAATTCTGTCAACAACCACAGAAACTTGCAAGAGGACCCCAAGCCTTAACTAAACCCAGGCTCGGCTGTCATCTTGATTGCAGCTTATGAAATTCTGAGTAGAGACCAGCTAAGCCATACTGGGATTCTAACTCACGGAAACTGTGAAATAATACATGTACTTCGTTAAGTTGCTGTGTTTGTGTTGATTTGCTATGCAGAAGAGAAGAGTATCAAAGGACTTTTTTAAAAAAGAAATCACCTAAAAACCTGCAAATAAAATTTAAATATTCTATCCAATTTTTCTCCTTCTGATAATCATTTGTAAATACCTTATGTAGGTGTTCCAAATCTCTGTGTTTTCTGAAGCCAAAAAATATAAAAATTATATGTACAGTAGTTCAATTTCTGAGGATGTGAACTCCAAGGATGTGGAGAGCTGACTGTATTTACTGAAAAAAAATCTGTTCGTAAGTGCACCCGCAGAGATCAAACCCATTGTTCAAGGGTCAAATATATGCTAAAGTAGAAAGAACAGAGGATTTGGAGGAAGATAAACTGAGTGGGTTTTCCAGTCCTGCCACATCTTGACTATGTGATCTTGGACAAGTTGCTTATTGATTTTGAGGAATAATTTACTCATCAATAAAATGTGGATAATCCCTTCAACAATTGTAGTAAATAAGAACTGATTTATGCACATAAAATCAAATAACTTTCACTGGTACATGCTAAATATTTATTTTATTTGTCTTTTTTAACACTGGGAATTGAAACCTACTTTAAATAGTTGTTGCTTTTGTGTAACTGTTAAAATCCCTTGAGAGGATTCTAGATTAAGTGCCCCCTAAAGCAACATAAATATAAATAATCAGTGAAACAAGGAAATCTATTAGGCACCAGTTATTATTTTGGGAATTTAAGCTTAATCCATAAAAGAATCTGAGCATGATGAAATATAATCTATAATAATAAAAGCATAATATGCTAATTAGGCCAGACGATCTTCAGGATGACCATCCAGGATCATGCTATGACACCCACTGGCGCCAGGCCAGCCAAGGTGGGTACGATGTGATTGGTTGGGGCCTGGCCACCGCCCCATGATCACCCCGCAGAGGGAGGCCCAGGCCACCTACTGGCAGGCTGCCACAGGTGGGTGGGGCCTCCCTCTTCGAGGGAAACCTGGGTCCTGGGTGCCAGAGGGAAGCCTGGGTCCTGGGTGCCAGAGGGAAGCTGGTGCCAGCAGCCAGGGGAAGGAAGGCCTACTCTTGCAGGAATTTCATGCATCAGGCCTCTAGTATATAATAAATAAGAGAGATAGCAATATTTTAAAGAAGAATCTAAATGGAATTTGTAATACCCAATGTTTTTAGAGTTTATATGGGGGCAAAAAAATATTCTATGTAGAGGAGGTTAGGCAAAGGCCTCAAGCAAGAGTAGAGGAGGGGCAAAGGCCTCAAGCAAGAAATGAAATTGGAGTTTTAGAGGAAGGCTAATCAACCAAAGACTTTGTATGCATATATGCAGCACCCATGGATACAGACAATAGGGTGCTAAAGGCCTGGGGGGAGGGTTGGCAGGGGGAAAGAAGGGATCAATGGGGGAGGCATATGCAATACTTTCAACAATAAAGAATTATTTAACAAAGTCAATAAGACTGAAAGACAAGATTCAAAGGAGTGTCTTTTCAGAATAAGCATGAAAATATATTGAAAGAACAAAATATGGGAAACTTTGAATTTACAGGCTGAGGATTTAAAGTAGACAGTTTTGCCTAGTCATCCCTGAGCTTACTTTTTTAAACACAGAAGAATGATATAATTAAGGGAGAATTGGGAAGAAGTGACTTTGACTCAGTCAGAGATGTCCAGCTCTTGACAGATGTTTGATATGTTTTTGAATATATATTTCCAGTCCTGAAATGTGATGACAAGAGCTTTGGACAGGCATGTCCATGATACTGTCAAACTTAAAATCCTCCTGTACAAAATGCCACAAAAAAAGTGCCATGTACAGAAAAAAAGAATTTAAGACATTCTTCAGAGAATGAAAATGTGCAATGTAATTCTGAAAAGAATCCTAGTCCCAGTTTTATGAAATAAAAAAATCTATTCAAACAAAAGTACATGTGGATTCTAATTATCTAATGCATGTTCTTGGTTAAAGTGATTAATTTGAACAAACAATGACCTATTTCTACACTGAAAGGACCACAGGATGCATCACTTTACCCGACTCCCAACCATACATGCCACACTCTCTGCAGTAGCGTGAATTAATAGCAGCTGTGCACATAGCACCAAGCTCAAGGAATTTTGTTTAAAAATAAATTTATCATCCTACTTATCTAGTTAATATTAATAATAGAAAGAGAGCAAAAGGAAGGCCAGGAATTATAAGCATGGTCATCTGGGCAGCTTCACCAGGAACTTACAGCTTCACAGTCCCCAGGAACCACCAGCCCATTCTCTGCAGATCCCTGGGGGAAGGGGTCCAACAAACAGGGAGATGAGTGCATGTGCAGTGAAGTTGGGGTGATACAGGCAAAGTGCTTGCTGTCAGGCTAGCCTGGGAAATAACGGGTTGGCTAGGGAATGGACCCCATCAGAAGCGTGCAACATCTTGAAAAGTTAATTGGTTAAGCTCTTGGTTAAAACCCCGAACAAAAGAGCTTTTTCTCTCTTGCTCTCCTTCTCTCTGACTCTTGTTCTCTCCTACTCTATCACTCCCACTTGCCTGGGGGGTTTGCCTCTTCTCTCTCCATAGCCACGTGGCCTTAAGCAGCCACATGACCCATGGCCGTGCAGACTCCACATGCAGGATGCTGGATTGGACTGGACTGCAATATGGCGCAGAAACTATGGGAAGAGCCTTTATTCTGGCCCCATGGTTGGAGTTTTTTCCCATGGAGGGATGAACTGAGATGGACATTGGAGGGGAATACCCTTAATGTTACATCATCAATAAAGCTTTCCAGGATCCCTCATCCTTCGGTGGGGGCCTCAGGAAGTTCATTTCCTTGCCGCATCCCAAGAACTTCACTTCCAACAATAACAAACTGACTCGATTGTAAACCAATTTTATCTATTTTTTTTTAAATGAAGAATAAAGTTTGTTATCAGAAACAACTAAAAACAAATAATGAAACCTGAAGCTTTTAGATATAAGTTAAATTGTCTAAGGCTTATTTATATAACAAACACATAAGTATTGCTTTTCTTTTAAAAAGGTTTTTTTTTATTGATTTTTTACAGAGAGGAAGGGAAAGGAATAGAGAGTTAGAAACATCGATGAGAGAGAAACATCGATCAGCTGCCTCCTGCACACCCCCCACTGGGGATGTGCCCACAACCAAGGCACATGCCCCTGACTGGAATCGAACCTGGGACCCTTCAGTCCACAGGCCGACGCTCTATCCACTGAGCCAAACCAGTCACGGCAAGTATTGCTTTTTTTGCATCTGTTACAATTATAAATTATATTTATCTCATCTAATAAAAAGGGAATATGCAAATTGATTGTCACACCATCACAAAGGTGGCTGCTCACACAGCGGAGGCAGGGTTTCCATAACACAAGATGGCTGCACCCACAGTGGAGGCCGAGTTCCCGTAACAAGCCTTAACGAGCAATCATCAGGGACCTGAGGTTGCATGGCACTGGGCAGGGGACCTGAGGCTGCGCCCCCTGCCCTGTGTGGCTTGATGCAGGATCTCAGGCCACATCCCCCACCCGGCAGGGCTTGATGGGTGATTTCTAGGCATGCAATCTGCATTAGCCCAGGCTGGGGGACCTCAGGCCACACCGCCTGCCCCAGCGCCAGGCCAGGGGACCTCAGGCCGCACCCCCAACCCAGCGGGACCCAATGGGGATGGGCCTGGCTGGGTCTGGGTCTCGCGTGATTTTGAGGTGCTGTGGGTGGGCAGGACTTGACTCTGGGTCCCACGGTGTGCCCTAGACTCTGACAGGTGGAAGATTTTCATATACATTTTACTAATTTTCTTTCATCTCTGACACTTCTATTATAGAGAAAGGGCAAAGAGCAATATTAAAATATTTCCTCTAATTAATTCCCTTTTAATGTGCATAAATTTCATGCACCAGGCCACTAGTAAACATAAATAAGGACCCTTATCCTCATTATGCAAGGGAAGAAACTGAGGAACAGAGAGTTTGAGAAATTTTTTCAAAGTCACTCATAGTTCCTAGTAAGGCCAGGTTTAAAACTCACAATCTGGGTTTGCAAGCCCAAATACCTGACTGCCACAATACTCATTCTTCAAAGTTTCATCTCATATAACTTTTTTTAAAAAAGCATCAAATATGATATAACTCACTTATTCAAGAATGTATTAAGTTCTTACTTTGTTCTTGGCACTGTTCTGAGTGGCAGAGATATACTGGCAAACTGAACACAGTCAAAAATCACTGCTCTCTTGGAACACATGTTCTAGTTAAATAAGATAATGAATAAATACACAATCCTGCTATATCAAAAATATGGATGAATCTTAAAGACATTTGCTAAGTGAAATAAGCTATTCATAGAAGGACAAATTCTGCACGATACTATTTACATGAGGTATAGTCTACTGCAGAGAGTACAATGGTTGCTGCATGATTAAGCTCTAGAGATCTGCTTTACAACATTGTGCCAACAATTAGTACAAGACATTTAAAAGTTTAAGAAGGCAGATCTCATGTTACATGTTCTTACATATATGCTCACACCAAAATCATCAAGACAAAAATAAAAAAAGTAAACAACATATAAACCAGATCATTTCACAGCTGCATTACCTGATTGAGTGTTAAAAGTCAAGAAGCCAGCAAAATTATCAAAGTTAAGGGCATAGCATTCACTTAACTTTGAAGATACTATTTAAAGGTGTGTGTGCGTGTTTTTTGTGTGTGTGTTTGCCAGAATTATCATCTAATGGAGGAACAGTCACCAGAGGCCTATCTCTGTCAGTGGTGCAGTGGAAATGTGTCTGACTACAGTTCAGAGAAATGCCAGTTCAACTAACTGGGTTCACTTCTCTCCTAGAGAGGCATTATGTATAGTGGGCTGCCTGCCCCTGTTCTGGAGAGAGAAAAATCTGTGTTCAAATCTCACTTCTGCCACTTAGTAGTTCTGTTCCCTTGGATAATGTACTTAACTTCCTTAAACCTCCGTTTCTTCATTTATTAAAGTAGAATTATAACAACACCTTTGCTTGAATATTCTTAAAAAGATTTTTTAAAACTGAATGCTTAAAATAGTACCTGACATATTAAAAGCCTGAATTTAAAAATTATAATAAAAAATGACTTGAAAATCTTCCTGATTCCTGATCGCCATAAGAAAGCCAGCATCTATTCAAATCAGTTGGGGTATATAGGAAGTGCTTTATGTGTCCTCATCATCTCTAGGACCAAGCTTCTTTTTTATGTTATTGGTTTTTACAGGAAGGAATGGAAAGAAGAAGGGAGGGAGGGAGGGATCTATTGGTTGCCTCTGGCACATGCCAACGGGGGATGGAACCGTGGAACTGGCAACCTAGGTACATGCCGACTGGAAATTGAACTCGCCACCTTTGGTGTACGGAGCCACGCTTCAATCAACTTAGCCACATTAGCTGGGGCAGGAACCAAGCTTCTGATTCTATTGCCTGAGTTCACTTTTGGAATTTCTTGCCTTCTTAAGAATACTGTCCTTCTTCAACTGTCCTCGTTCGCTAAGCACCCCTTAATCCCTTCAGTCCTAGAACTCTTGCTCTAACTATTAATTTGCAACAACAAATGAAAGTGGTTAAACATAGTAGAGGTTGTTTCTGGCTCATGCAGAGTACAGTGGGGTTGGGTGGCCCTCCTCTGTTTTATAGCGATACCAACTGGAACCACGCAGCTCCAAGACTGCTAGAAGCTAGCAGGGCAAGATAGAACCAGAGGTTTGTGTGGTGTCTGTTGAGGGGCCAGACCTGGAAATGGAAATGTCTTGCAGTGTTACCACACACACTTGTGTTTGCCACTTAGGATGCTCTATTAAAAAGTGAGACGTGGCTGTCTCAAGGAGGTTTTAATTACTTGCAGCAAGTAAAGGAGACAGGGAATTCATATCCAAAGTTCTGCCTCGTGGGGAGGCTTAGCCATTGCTTATATATACTACTTGGTGAATGATATGTTGATTTCTTCTTTGCAGTGGCTACTTTTATCCCATTGAGTTCCCGTCAGCTCATCCTGTTCACTGCCATGTCTATAATCTATAACTTAACCTTTAGGAAAAAATAACACTTAGAACTTCCCAGACCTTAAGAGCTTCATCCTATCTAACAGCAGCACTTCTGTCCATGGTCCTTTTACAAGGATCCCATCACATGACCCAACTTGCAAGGGAGGTTGGGAATGCAGAGGAATACTAACATTCTCTGCCATGACCACAAACAGAAAACAATGAGATATGTATTGTTTTTAAAAATCCTCACCTGAGGATATGTGTGTGTGTTTGTGTGTGTGTGTTTGTGTGTGTGTTTAGAGAGAGGGAGGGAGGGTGGAAGGAAAGAGGAGAGAGAGATCAGTGTGAGAGAGAAACATTGATCAGTTGCCTCCCTGTAGGCACCCAGATCAGGGATCAAACCACAACCTAGGTATGTGCCCTGACTGGGAATCAAAACCTCCACCTTTAGGTGTAAGGGATGATGCTCCAACCAACTAAGCCAGCAGGCCAGGACTGAGATGTATCTTTATAGGTAGTGACCTAACACTGTTTGTTTTTTTTTAAAAAAAAAACCCCAAAAACATGGTTATCTGATATTAAAAGACTACTAGAGGCCCGGTGCACAAAATTCATGCACGGGGGGTGGAGGGTCCCTCAGCCCGGCCTGCACCCTCTCGCAATCCGGGACCCTTCAGGGGATAGGGCCTAAACTGGCAGTCAGGCATCCCTATCACAATCCGGGACTGCTGGCTCCTAACCGCTTGCCTGCCTGCCTGCCTGCCTGCCTAATCACCCCTAACCATTCATGCCTGCTTCATCACCCCTAACCACTCGCCTGTCTGCCTGATAGCTCCTAACCACTCTGCCTGCCTGCCTGATCGCCCCTAACTGCCTCTGTCTGCCTGCCTGATCACCCTAACCACTCGCTTGCCTGCCTGCCTGATCACCCCTAACCACTCACCTGCCTGCCTGATCACCTCTAACTGCCTCTGCCTTGGCCCCCGCCATCGTGGCTTTGTCTGGAAGGACGTCCAGAATGATGTCCAGATGGTCATTCAGCTGTCTGGTCTAATTAGCATATTATGCTTTTGTTATTATAGATAGCATAATTCCAGATTCATGTAAATGAAGTAATTGAAATGTAAAATAAAAAAGAAGCAATTCTAAAATTATGTTAATGTTCACATATTTATACATTGGTTTCTAAATCTACATATATTCTTGCTTCCTTATCCCGTTCTTATATCTTTTTCAAATAAACTTTAGGTAGTATTTTCAAATGACTTTCAAAATGCATTCCCTAACCAATGAACATAAAAAAATATATTAGGAAAGAAACTGAGAGCATGATTGATTTTTTCTTTAAATAAAAACTTGATTTCTCTGCATCTGAAAATTGCCTGTGATAATATTGTTGCAACTTGAGCAAGATGCAGTTGAAATTGCCATGGAGACTAAAAGGCTTACAAATAATTAGAGGATGAAGCTAATTTTATGTGAAAACAGACAAAAATGATGGACTAAATACTTTTTAGTAAGAACATGAAGATCCAAAGATTATAGAACTGACTGTGAAAGAAAAGAATACTATTAACTAATATTTCTATACTGCAGTATTTTCAAATTTACAGACTAGTTTCATGACCTAATATTAATCCATCCTCACAGAAATTATAGTAGGTTGGTATTGTCCTGCCAGTCTTGCAGGTGAGACAACTAGAGCTCAAGAGAAGTACATTGAATTGGAAAAGATAATATGAGTAGTGATGGACATGGGTTTGAATTGAATACTTGTCTTTTAAATCCAAAACTCCTTAAATTATATGGTTAGCTATTAAGAAAATATGAACACTTCTCCTTAATTAGAGAGCTTGTTTCTGTGGTTTTTGCTTTCACTATTAAATTATATTTATAAAAACAGAAAACTTTTTTGACCTTTCTTTAGGATTAATCCATTTTTATGAATAAAAATTAGTATTCACTATATAATTCTTGCAACTTTGCAGTGTGTCTAAATAACTGATTAGACTAACATGTATCTTTTTTACCCATCATTTTTGTATTTACTGAGTTTAATGCTTCACATGTATTCTGTAAGTTATCTTTAAATCAAAATAGTTTTGTTATTTTTAAAGTTATAAATTACCTTTATTATAAAACACGTTAAAAGAGTCAAGTCAAAAAAAAAAAAAAAAAGAGGAGTGGCTTCAGTTAAATAGAGGGAACTAGTAACAGTTGCTGGGAAAGCTGAAGGAAGGAACCCAAGAGACAACAGCAGCACAATTTACAATAGCTAAGATCTGGAAACAGCCCAAGTGCCCATCAATAGATGAGTGGATATGAAAAGCTGTGGTACATTTATACCATGAAATACTATGCAACAGTAAAAATAGAAGGATCTCTTACCATTTGAGGCAGGACCTGGAGAGTATTGTATTAAGTGAAATAAGCCAGTCAGAGAAAGACAGGCATCATATGATCTCACTCATATATGGAATCTAATGAACAAAATAAACCGAGAAACAAAATAGACCCAGAGACATAGAAGCATGGAACAGACTGAGGAATCTCAGAGGGGCGGGGGGGAGGTGGAGGTGTGTGGGTGGGGAGAGATTAACCTGGGAACTCCTATGCATATATGCATAGCCCATGGACACAGACAATAGTGTGGTAAAGACCTGGGAGGGGCGGGTGGAGTTGGTCAATGGGAAAATAGAAGAAGACATCTATAATACTTTCAACAATAAAGATAAATTTCTTAAAAAGAGAGACAATTCAGACTGACAATCCCAGGGAACTGCTGACACCACTAGGGCCAGTGGAGCAAAGGAAGAGGGTTATATTACCCTGTTCTGGGAGCTGAGTTGCCAGAGAGCTGGAGTCCTGATGGCTGGTCACCAGAGAAAATACAGTGAAGGGGTTGGCTGATTAAACCATGGAAAAATAATAATAATAAAATAAAGGAACACGTTATGCTTTTTCTGCACATGTGCTGAATGTCCCTTTCCACCATTTCACATTCCCTTGGGTAGATCCTACTGTCTTTCCATTCACTTTTAGGTATTTAATAATGTCATTTTTAGATAAGAAAAAGTCTAGTACAATCCATAGCAAAAATTCAGTCTTGCATAACGTAAATCTTCTCTTTCTTCCAATTTCAGCCTACTTTGGTAATTGGATGAAAATGGGATGAGATTGTTTTATTATCTTATTTTACCCCTCTCTTACGCAATGTCTACTGATCTTTGATTTCCCAGTTTGTTGCAGGATAGTAAGAGAGTGGGAATTAGAGACAAAGGATAAGGTATTACTTGGCTATCATGTAAGGATTTCTATCAGAAATATAGGTTTTCTATCTGGAAGAAATCCAAATGATTTCCTCTCACAGAAAATGCTTTTTTAGGTTCTTCAAAAGTTATCTTCCAGTACTGGGGCTTTCCACCTTCAGATTCTTTTAAAAATATATATTTTTATTGATTTCAGAGGGGAGGGGGGAAGAAGAGAAAGATAGAAACATCAATGATGAGAGAGAATCACTGATCAGCTGCCTCCTGCACGCCCCACACTAGGGATTGAGCCTGCAACCTGGGCATGTGCCCTGACTTGTGACCTCCTAGTTCATAGATATATGCTCAAGCACTGAGCCACATTGACCGCGCCACCTTCAGAGTCTTGACACTGTGCATGCCTTATTTGACTGGTCACTTATGACTCCACAACAGCTCCAGATTTCTAGCAGTCATCCCAATTCTCCAGCCAGACCTCTAGGTGATGTCCATTCAAGTTAACACAAATCTAATTCCTTTTTACAGGGTCTATATGTGTCCATAAGAATGAGTCAGTGGTATGCCCTAACCAGTTTGGCTCAGTGGATAGAGCATCAGCCTGCAGACTCAAGGGTCCCAGGTTCGATTCCGATCAAGGGCATGTACCTTGGTTGCGGGCACATCCCCAGTAGGGAGTGTGCAGGAGGCAGCTGATCGATGTTTCTCTCTCATCGATGATTCTAACTCTCTATCCCTCTCCCTTCCTCTCTGTAAAAAATCAATAAAAATATATATAAAAAAAAGAGTGAGTCAGTGGTAATGCATATTGCCTAATGAATCTAGAATGGTAGTTAGGGCCAGAGAAAGCAATGTTATTCAGCCATGCTTAAGAATGTTGTCTACCCCCTATGAGGAAAAGTATTAGAGGTGAAGAGAAGTGGATAGATTTGAGAGATATTTAGGAGGCACAATTAGCAGGAGTTGCTGATGCATTAGTATTGAGAGATAATCAAAGGTCAGAGATACTATCGTTTTATATTATCATTTATGCTATAATTCTTAGTTTCCATCTTAATGTTAGTAATAGTTTTAATTTATATGGAAATTACATATTCCATAAAGGTTAAAATATTTTACCTGTGAAGTACTGAGGAGGAATATTTGACACATTTCTAAATTCTTCCATGGTTTTGGCCTATTTTAATTTTCTAAACCTCACTGAATAGATATCTATTTCATAGAAATTTATAGATTCTACTCACATGTGGATTCAATAACTTTCATTCTTAACTGTTTAGGAAAAAAACATTGCATAGGATTTATAATTACATCAATGAAATGTCTTGAGACATTGCCATCTTCTTAAAAAGTTTAGAAATTTGGAATGGGGTATTATTCAATATGTATTTATTTCCTATCCAGTATATTAAAGAATATTAAGTTTTTCTTTGAACATAGTTCCATAGCTAGCATTAACAAACTACACTGGTGTTCTAATGCATCATGCTTTCTAAGGGGAATTGTGCCTATAGAATTGTAGGTCAACCTGCAGGAATCTGGATCCTAAAGCTCCCATATACCTGGTCAGCATACTCAGTGTCTTCTATGGTAGTAGTTCAACATCTAGCTAATGCCTCCAAAAGATTATGCTTTTTCTTAAAACCCTGGAACTTTCATGATTTCTAAGGCACAATATTTGTAGCCCTGCTTCTATAGAAACAGCCACTGTATATCTTATCTTTTATAAAGTAAGACATCTTAAACTGCAATCTTCTTTAAAAATACCATGAGAGTTAAGATTTAAAGTCTCTTACTGTGTTGTAAATATTAGAAGACAATGAACTGTATGTGTATAAAGATATAACTACATTGAAAATATAAGCTACATACTACCAAGGGAAAAGCCTGTGTTTAATAAAGAAGCAACAAAGTTTAAATCTTTAGTTAAGATTTAAATTTTCATTATTTAGTATTTTTCTTCAAAATTGCATGCATCTTTCTTAAGGTATCTGGCTAATGTCCCTCCTGTTGGTTTCTTTGACATTCCACCCCCAAGTCTGCCAGCTCCTTTACCATTGCTGCTACCTTATAGGAGCAGAGAGTCCTTCAAAATTAATGGCATACAGAAGAGCAACCCAAATTACATACTTGTTTATGGCATCAGTTCAAAAGGAAAAAAAAAGAGAAGAAGGAGCATGGCTCCTCTGAAATTTACAAATCAGGTAAATCTCTTTGAGACCGAGTAAGGGTAACTAAGGGATAGTAGATAGGATTGAGAGAAGCAAGGAGTATTATGTTAATGGATGTTATTCATGTAAGGAAACAGGAGCAGTAAGGAAGAAACATTCCCCCTTAGCAAATGAAAAAAAAATCATCATTGTTCAAAGAAGTTTTACTACAGCTATAGTCCAAAAGCTATTAAAATAATATGTAGTACACTTTCTGATAGTATGCAAATAAATGTTTGACATGTCAAGTGGAAAAGCAGGATATACTCAGTCATTCTCTGATGCATCTTATTTTATTTCTTCATCACCCTTCTCACTAACTGATAGTGTCCCCATAAAATGTTTTTCAGGAAAGAACCATGGGCACTATATTTTGGAGTATCCAGTTCACTTGAGAATGTCTATCGCTTGCCATCATATTTAGTCATAAGCAGAGAAGAGTGAAAATTGAAAAAATAAAAACATTCAAGAATAATCAAGAAAATTTCCTAAAGCAGAAGATAACAAATTTTCAGATCAATGGGAACAGCAAAGGCTGAATCAATGAAGTAAATCCTCCACACCTAGACCCAATCACATGATATTCAGAATGTCAAATACAGGGGATTCTAAAAGGTTTTATAGACACCAAAGCCGATTATTGCAAAAGAATAAAAATGAGATTGATCAAATTTCTCACCAATAACACCACATACTGAACAATAAAGGAGCAAAGGCTTTTACATGTTGATGGATGATAACTTGAATCCAGACTTGGGACCCATATTCTATTAATATCCATATTCATATTATGCTCACAATATGACAAACCCTCTTCTTTCTATACTAATTTATTTAATCTTGTGTCTTAGACACCATTAAAATCCCATCAGTCACATAAGAAATTAGAAGCACAAAGAGAATAAGTAACCTTCCCAAAGACACAGAATGCTGGTGCTGCTATTTGAGCACAAGGCTTCTGACTTTGGAGTTGTGACTTCTCATTACTTTTCTGTTCTATTTCATAGCATCCATATTCAGTGTGAGATCAAAACAGAGACAGTTTCATTCTTCAGGAACTCAGAGCTTACCTTTTATATATTCCTTCTGGAAAAAAAAACCCCACAAAACAACAGTAAGTTAATAATACAACCAACAGGCCAATCAACCAAACAACAATTTAAAATAACACCCTAGCCCTAGCTGGTTTGGCTCAGTGGATAGAGCATCAGCCTGCAGACTGAAGGGTCCCAGGTTCAATTCCAGTCAAGGGCACGTGCCTGGGTTGTGGGCTCAATCTCCAGTTGGAGGCATGCAGGAGGCATCCGATCAGTGATTCTCTCTCTCTCGTCACTGATGTTTCTATCTCTTTCTCCCTTCCTCTCTGAAATCAATAAAAATATATTAAAATCAATAAAAAATAACTATTTAAAAAAAAACAAAATAACACCCTAAAAAGACACTGATTCCTAGAAACAATGTTCTCAATTTAAGAGTTATATGAAGTAAAATCTCAATTTTAGCTGTGGAAACTGGCCTAGAGATCCACTGGGCTAGAATGGAGCTTGAGGTCAGAACTCTAAGCACAATTCAGAAATAAAGTAGATGTAATACATATGTAATATCTATAAGATAAAGAATAATCTTAGATCTATGATATGTGTTCACTATTTTAAGAAGACACAGAAGAGAAAGGTGAAAAGAAACTTCAGAGGAAATAAAACAAAAAATTATATGTAAGAAATTCAGATGCAAATAGTAAAAAGCTAAAATTTGTAATCTATACTAATAAAAGAGAAAGATGCAAATTGACCATACCTTCACGATGCCCACAAGCCACGCCCACCAGCCAATCAGGAGTGAGTATGCATATTAACTCAACAAAGATGGCAGGTTATTTGGCATACACAGGCGCCCAGCAGCCTAGGTCTGGGAACATCCTTGGGACCCAGGCAGCTCAGAGCCTGCAGGCCCCAGCATAGGCTCTGAGCGGCCTCAGTCCCAGAACACCCTGGCCACTCCTGGCCTATGGGCCTTGGCACTGTGGAGGCGAGGCAGCAGAGGCTTGAGCAGGGCCAGAGAGGAGTGGGGGACCCTGCCCAAGCCACAGCTGAGGCTTGATCGGAGCCGGGGGCCCTGCCTAAGCCACAGCGGAGGCCTGATCAGAGCCAAGGGGCCCCTGCCCAAGCCACATTGGAGGCTTGAGCAGGCCCAGAGACAGGGTGTGTGCCAGTCTAGGCTTGCCAACAGTCCTGCCTCTGCAGGTGAGCTGCAGAGGAAACACCTTTTCTGATAGCTCATTGGCTAAGCTCCCTGTACGCCACTGGTAATGTTCTTAGTAACTTGGGTAATAAGAATCCAAGAAGGTGATGTAGGGTTTTTCCACCTCACTCCTGGAGGAAAAAATGAAGGTCCGCTGCTGGAGGGCTAAGAAATGTCATATCCTACCCTAGCCGGTTTGGCTCAGTGGATAGAGCCTCAGCCTGCTGACCACAGGGTCCAGATTGATTCTGATCAAGGGCATGTACCTAGGTTGCAGGCTCCTCCCTTGCCGGGGCCCAGGTCAGGGCTCATGCAGGAGGCAACCAATCAAAGTGTCCTTCTCACATTGATGTTTCTCTCTGTCTTTTCTTCTCTCTTCCACATTCTCTAAAAATCAATGGAAACATATCCTCAGGTGAGGATAAAAAAAAGAAAGAAAAAATGTCATATCCTATGAAAAACACATCTTAAAAATGCCTAAAGAAAGATGTTATTTTTTCATGGTGAAGGGACTGGAGTCCATGTTGATGAAAACACCTTGGCGGCTCAGGTGGCTGGCAGTGGCTGCAGCAGCAGGGTGATGGGGCTGGCACCTTCTCCTGATCAGCCCGGTCGCTTCCCACAAAGGGAGGCCAGACTGCGGCTTAGGCCCTATCCCCAACGGGAGCAGGGAGCGGGCCTAAGCCGTCACTAGGACATCCCCTGAGGGCTCCCAGTATGTGAGAGGGGGCAGGCTGGGCTGAGGGAGCCCCCCCAGTGCACAAATTCCGTGCACTGGGCCCCTAGTATTAAAATAATTGATAAAGTTTAAGAAAATAACATACTTATTATTCATTCTTATAACTTCATCCTTTAAATGACTCAGGATAGTAACTAAATTAACATTGTTTTCTATAGGGCCCATTACAAACCTTTTTAATTTTATTTTAGACATTTTATTGATTTTTAGACAGAGAGAAAGGAGAGAGAGAGAGAGAAACATCCATGTGAGAGTGGAACACTGATTTTCTGTCTCCTGGACAACCCTACTAGGGATTGAGCCCACAACTCTAGCATGTATCCTGACCAGGAATTGAACTAGTAATCTTTTGGTGTACAGGGTGACACCCAACCTACTTAACCACACTGGCCAGAGCAGGACCTTATTACAATTCTTATTTTAGGAATGAACTTTAGGTCTTTAATTATAGTAGAGTGCTACTTATTGCACTTTTTGATTTTTACAATCAAAATATAGAAAAATAGAGAACATAATTACTTTTATAAAAAAATATAAATGGTTTTTGAAAATATAAAAGCAATGCTAACATTGAAACAAATTAAAAAATAGAAAGAAGGTAAATGGTAGAAGAAACTGTAAACAATTTTATGTCATATTTGATTTGGAAGAAGTTAAATTGTTGAATTAGCAACTTGCTTTGAAGTTACCTAAACA
>NW_005365325.1:5551821-5555043 GCF_000412655.1 Myotis brandtii
TTATTGATTTAAGAGAGGAAGGGAGAGGGAGAGATAGAAACATCAATGATGAGAGATAATCATTGATCAGTTGCCTCCTGCATGCCCTCTGCAGGGGATAAGCTCACAACCCAGGCATGTGCCCTGATGAGGAATTGAACCTTGACCTCCTGATTCATAGGTCAACGTTCAACCACTGAGCTACACTGGCTGGGCCACCTAAACATTTTCTTAAATGCTAAATTATCTTTTAGGTATTTGAAATATTCAATTTGCATTTATACTCATAAATTCTAAATATGCAAGATTAACTAGCCTATTTGTCATTCTTATAAATAGAGAACAGGCATTTGAATTTAAATATCTCAAAGAACTCTATTTTAACATAGTTTTTATTCAGAAACCACACACTGAATAAGCAGCAACTACATATTTCCTACGTATTGAGTGCAGAAGCTGATAAATAGGTTCAATTCTAGAAAGCACAGCAATTTGCTACCTATTATACTAAACTAAAATTAAGCAAAAAAAAAGTCTTGGTCACTGGATAGCAAAATAATATGAATTGGTCATTTCAATGATGTAGAGCTATATCTAAGCATAAGGAGCAAGGCTCTTAGCCATGTGTAAGTAGTAAAGATGATTTAGTAAATTCTGGAAAGTTACTACTAGAATTCAAAGTAGAACACTGAATAACCCCACTTTAGAGACAAATGTAAATAAATTTAGCCTTGTAAAGAATTGTGCAAAAGTGGCAAGCCCATCAAATTTTTTTCCAGCATAGATTTAGACTAAATAGACTCCTAATTAATTATATCATTGTTTTCTCCTCTTACTGCCACATTATCAATAGTAATATCTCCTTAGAGCAGATGCCTGGGAAATCCATGAGGAAGCAAACAAAGGTCAAAGGAACAGACACACAAATGAAGTGACGTTTACCTTGCTTATTATGCTGTATATTCCATTTGGATATAGAACTCTTATGTTTTGTGCATGAAATTTAGAGAAAAAATTAAAGTGAATTATAGTAACATAACTGGAAGCAACTTCAAAATAAAATGTAGGTAAAGGTAATGACTCACAGAATCCCATATTAGTAGCATAACAAAAATAGATTTGAAGACAGGATGGAACAATAAATCCTCAAAAATACGCATGAAGTTGGCAACTCTGATGATTGGATATGTTAGTAGGGCTCTCAACTGTAAAAACATTCTCAAATGACTTTATAGGCAGATTTAAATTTCCCATAGGAGATGCAAGATGTTGCATTCTTTGAGGCATTTTATCAGGTGGAATTTATAATCTATTTTCTTATTCTTCAGATACTACTTGCACTTTCTGCTAAATACCATAAATTTATGTACATATATTTACTGGAATGCTTTATCCAAACGGATATCCCTCTATAATTTCCAAAGATCCTAAACAAAAGTGACAGTAATTTATTAGTTATAATTGTAATAGCTACCACTGAGTAGCTAGTAACTTCGTATTATATCATTTTGACGATAGTTTGTTTATAAGCTACTCTCACAGATCTTTATATGCATATTTTGAATTTTTATGATAACTCCATAAGGGAGATAATATATTATTCTTGTTTTATAGATAAAATAATTAAAGATAAAGAAATTTCAGTATTTCCAATTTAGGGTCCTATGAAGCAGAGATTTTGAAGTCTCTCTGGCTGCAAAGTCTTCATGCTTCTTCTTAAAGTATAACACTTGGTATTACACATTGTCATATATTTATCAGCTTAATACAGAATTCATTGATTAGCTCATCTTTGCATAGGTCAGAAGTCTGGCATGGCATGGCTAAGATCCCTGATTGAGGTCCCAGTACCTTTGCTGGCTGTGAGTTGGGGTCCTCTTTCAGCTCCTAGAAGCCACTGGCATTCCTTGCCCTTGCCCTTTCCATCTTCAAACCAGCAAGCATTCATGCAATTCTTTTGGGCTTCAAATCACTTACTTCCCTCTCTCTGACTTTAAAAAAATATTGAATATATTGTGGTGATACTGGTTAATAAAATTATATATTTTAGGTGTACAATTCTATAATGCATCTTCTGTATATTGTATTGTATGTTCACCACCCCAAATCAAGTCTCCTATCACCATTTATCACCCCTTTACTAAGATGTAACCTTTGAATGGAGGGCTCTGCACTGGTTGGGCATGAGAGGGAAAAATGGCCCCAATCCTAGAGCCATACAAATCAGTCTGTCCCACATTCTGCCAGGAGCTCAATCTCAGCAGGGCAGGGATGCCAGGAGTCAAGAGGATGGGGCTAGTGCAGTGGTCGGCAAACTGCGGCTCGCGAGCCACATGTGGCTCTTTGGCCCCTTGAGTGTGGCTCTTCCACAAAATACCATGTGCGGGCGCGCATACCGTGCGATTGAAACTTTGTGGCCCATGCGCAGAAGTCGGTTTTCAGCCTGGGCGAGTCTATTTTGAAGAAGTGGCGTTAGACGAAGTGGGGGTATGTTCGCTGAGGTTGACCCCTCAGATTGAGGACGTTTTTAGCAAAGGCCAGCTTAGGAGTACCCTAATTAAGTTAATAACAATGTACCTTCCTTTATAGTTTAAGTTTAAAAAATTTTGCTCTCAAAAGAAATTTCAATCGTTGTACTGTTGATATTTGGCTCTGTTGACTGAGTTTGCCGACCACTGGGCTAGTGGATCTCCCGTGAGGGGGAGGTGCTGGTCAGACTAAAGGGAAGGTGGGGGAGTGATCCTCACCCCAGAGCCACACAACTTAGTCTGTCATGGATTCTACTCAGACCTAGGCAGAGCAGAGCCACCAGGAGTCAGGAGTATGGGACTGCCAGGGGCCCAGAGAGTGGGGCTAGCAGAACTCCCGTGAGGGGTAGGCATCAGTGAGGTTCACAGGAATGTGGAAGGAATGGCCCCTGCCCCAAAGTCACACAACTAAGTCAATCATACCCCCTGAGTCCGCCCAGATGTCTACACCCAGGCCAGCATCTAACTCCTCAGCAGGGCACAAACTCTACTGGGTAGTGTGGCAGAGAGTCCAGAGGGTGGGGCTATTGCATTTTCCCAGCAGATGCCATGTGGAGGGGAGTGCTCCACCCAAGACAGATGGTATCTGTAGTGTGTGAGAAGAAGTCAGCTCAGGGATTATGGCAGTTGTTCCTTCAACTACCTCCCCAGAGCCACAAACCCCAGTCTATCATGTGACTCTAGTCCATTCTGCCCTCCCTCTGCCAGAGTCCAG
>NW_005365327.1:0-1830 GCF_000412655.1 Myotis brandtii
CAGGGGCAGAGGTGGACAGAGGCCCTGCTGAGAGAGGAGGTCAGTTTCCTGTGGAAAAGATAAATTCAGTCCCAAAGTGTTAGGGGTGAAATAGGAGGAGGAGGAGACAGAGAGAGGGAGAGTAGCATCTGGGGCCGCACAGTTGTAGCTGGTGTGGGCCAGTGGAGGGCATCAGGGGATGAGAGGGACATTAGCACTACCCTACAGGTCACTGAGAGAGATTCCTTGGACCAAATATCAGCATGAAAGAGAGACCTAGTGGTGGTGGGCAGACTCAGCCCAGAGCCTCACTGATCAATGAGCTGGTGGGTGGGTGGTCTTTAGACCCAGACCTGCTCCCCCCACTCACTTCCAGGACCCCATCTACCTAAGTTCTACCCAGAAACTAGATAAGCTCTACCCATTGTCTCTTCATTCTTAACCACCTTGCCTGTTTGCCTTCCTGAGTCTTCTATGCTAAGTGGCCTCCTTTGCTCACCTACTCTCTGTGTCACTTAGTAACCTCTCATTTGTAATCAGTTCAGTGCATTCTAATTGTCAGAATAAATCAGGTCTATGAATGAGCTCTTTCATTGTAATGAAAGGTGTTAAATTTTATCAGCCGTGGAATTTCTATCACCTTCCCTTGGATCTCAGAGAACCGAATGGAGGCTTCTGGAGGCAGAGCCTGAGCCTCTGGGCTTCAGACTCCTGGATGGAGAGTGACAAGTGGGAGGGGACCCATTCTTAACTCTCCTATTTCACCACCTGATAACTACCCTTGATCCCCAGATGCCTTTACTCTTAGCCACATGTATCATCTCTTTCATCCTGATAATAAGTCAGGAAAGTCCTTTTAAGCCTTTTTTCAGATTAGAATATTGAGGATCAGTGAATGGGATTGACTGGTCCAAAGTCCTCCCCCATGCCAGGGCCCAAGCAACCTGGAGATGTCACCCAGACTCACACAAGCCTTGAGGAAGTTAGGGAAATTCTCCTTCAGCATCTTCAGCAGGCCCTGCTTGTCAATCATGTCATCAGGTTTGGTGTATTTGTGGAACGGGACAATCAGGTCCATCACGGACTGTTCAACTGGAGTATGGCTCATCTTGGTTTTCAAGGAAGCTGACAGAGAGAAAGACGGGAACTTTGTGATCCTTCCCCCCAGGTGAGGGTTCCTAAGTCAGGACAACGGGGTGGAAACTGAGGATCCTGTGAAGTGAGGATCAGGTGGGAGCAGAAGGAACTGTATCAGCCTAGGAGGTGGGATGAGATGCTCACAAGGAGGAGAGTGTGACCAAGGCTGGGGCCTGGGCCCATGCAGGTCAGGGTCTAAAGGAGATGGAGGAGAACAGAGAAACCCACTGTGGACAGAACCACAGGAAGCAGAAGCAGAGAGGGTAGGGGTCAATCACATAGTAAAGGACTGACATTTTATTTGAGAACTGAACCAAACACAGCATTTCCATGACTCTACTCTTTAAGAGCAGTAATACCAACTCCTCCAGTGTCAATGTCAGGGTTAGAGTCATGCGGACAAAATAACTTCCTGACTAGTCTGGCCTCACCTGCACTGGGTTGCTCTTGGAAAGAGACCCCTGAGGAGTCCATTGGAAACATAAAGCAAGTTCTAAATGAAACCAGTTCTGGAGGCTCCCAGCAGTCAGTGTGAGTAGGATGGTGAGTGTGAGCAGAGATATACAGCCCTGTCATGGACCATCCCAGGGAAAGAAGGCCTGCTGACCAGTGTTGGCATCATGTTTGAAATAAACAGGAATTCCTGCCTCAGTTTTAGGCTATTGGTTGGAAAGTTCGGAGATAGGCTCCTTCAGATGACCTTTGTACCTCCCT
>NW_005365328.1:0-839 GCF_000412655.1 Myotis brandtii
TTATAATAAGAAATTAAAAATGCCGTCACTAAGTCATTGCAAACACGTCTAGATTGTGGAAGCTGAGACATGAAGTTTCCATTAATTCTGAAAGATGAATAAAATATTTTCAAGACATTTAGGCAGTGCACCCAAACCTTCTCACAGAGGCCCACCTCCACAGGGCTCTGGAGCCTCAGGGACAGACCTGGAAGCTGGAAAATGAGGCTGCAATCTCTGTAGCAGCCACCAGAGGCAGTGCAAGAGCATAATTGCTGCCCAGCAGCAAAACCACTGCTGTTTATATTTTAATTGTTGACATTATCACCTTTATTTCTCTCTTCTGTTCTGCAGTTTGGGTAATTCCCTGCTTTGGATGCTCTTTCCAGTGAGCCAGGCAGCCTTTAAGGACACCCAAGTGCCAAGGAGATCGTGTTCAGCTGAGTCTACAGGAACCACATGGGAATGTCGTTTTCTTTCTTTTTTTTAAGTATGTTTTTTATTGTTAATAGTATTACAGATATCTCTCACTTACCCTCCCTTTCCCCCTTCCTCCTGAAGCATCCATCTTATATAAAAACTGCTGTTTGAAATTTTAACTCTGCTACTTCTGGCTTCTGTAAATGCTTGCTGGCTTAAATAATAAGGAAAATAAGACTACTCCCATTCCAGAGAGGCCATTAAACCTTCTCCAGACGAAGTTATCCGTGCTGGTGTCAGGTCAAGCCTTTGGTCAAGGTCTCAAAGCCCCAGCACATAGGGCCCTTTAAGAACTTGCAAAGGGAACCAGAAAAACCCCATGTTTGGGAGACAAAGAAGATGGAATAGTATAAATATGGGAAACTTCATGTGTGATTTCA
>NW_005365329.1:0-788 GCF_000412655.1 Myotis brandtii
GTGTTGTGTTACTTTCAGGTGTTCACTATAATGATTCCGTATTTGTACATATTGTGAAATGGTCAGAAAACAAGTGTTATTCACATCATCTGAAAATGATAACTTCTCTTTTCCTAGAAAGCCTAATGCAATGAGTGTAATTCTGGGCATATAAGAATATAACTCATCAATGAAACAATGTATCTCTCTTTACATTTATATTAAGGTAAAAACATTACTTATACTGTGTTTTGTTTGTTTTACTTGCTAGTTAAGCCCTGTGACTTTCCAGAAATAAAACATGGGGGCCTACATAGGGAAGACTGGTATAGACCATACTTCCCAGTAGCGGTAGGAAAATGGTATCACTATTACTGTGATGACAACTATGTGACTCCTTCACATGGCAAGTGGGATTACATGACTTGCACACGAGATGGCTGGACCCCGGAAGTGCCCTGTCGCAGTGAGTGAACCTCTCTGTCCTGTGCCCGTAGCCATAGTCCAGAGTGGAGAGAGCAAACGGGAGCTCCCTAAGCCTGTGGGGAAAGTAGGTGGAGGAGGAGTCTCTGAGCAGAAAGACCGACACTGGATTTCTCTGTCATCAAGGGTCTTCATTAACAGCAGGAGACATAGACATAGATTCTACAAGCCTATCCTTAGCATTTATACATATTTCAGTTGTGGAAACTACAGATAAATACCATTTAATATTGCTTTTAAAAACATTTGGTAGCAGCTATAGTGATTCTTAAGTTATGTGCTACTTACGGATGCTTATGCATTCTAATTTAAATATTATAAAGATA
>NW_005365330.1:0-3905 GCF_000412655.1 Myotis brandtii
ACCAGGTGACATTTCTGGGAACAGCTAAGGTAGCTTTTTAAGACATTGTATAAAATATGCTCTATCAGATGTGTAGAAGTAATTAAGTATTCTGTGAAACATAGGAACACGCTCCTGATTTCTTCTCCCCTCTATTAGCATCCAGAAACTTGGACTATCTTAATGTACCATTGACATAGTTGGATATTTAAAATACAAAATAGTGGCAAAGAACATTTTTAGAAAAGATTTTGTGGCTTTGTTTACCTCTTGAAAGTCAAAGCATCCCTGGCCTGTCATGCTCTTCCTATCAGATAAATTTGATCATTCATGACCTTGCTCAGAAACTTTCAATCACTCCTGTACTTGTCTTCAGGCACATCTCTGGTCTTATACTTCTCATCTCATTTTACAGTGTTCTCTTTAATGCACCCCACCGTACAGACCCAGTCCGTTTCTCACCATTCTCCTTATACATGCCCAGCTTTCTTGCACCTGCCTTGCTGCGGGCATGCCCCCTGCTAAAAGTACCTCCCTTTTTTTAAAATATATTTTTATTGATTTCAGAGAGGAAAGAAGAGGGAGAGAGAGATAGAAACATCAGTGATGGAGAGAGAATCATTGATCAGCTGCCTCCTGCACACCCCACACTGGGGATCGAGCCCGCAACCTGGGCATGTGCCCTGACCAGAATTGAACCGTGACCTCCTGGTTCATAGGTCAGTGCTCAACCACTGAGCAACATTGGCCGGGCAGAAGTACCCTCCCTTTTGCGCCCATGACTGCATACCTGAATTTCACTCATTTTCCAGGTGCAGCTCACATTCCATTTCTGCAACAAAGCCGTCTTTGATTTCTTACCAGAATTCTGCTTTCGTGCTGGTCTCTGTCTTACGATTTGTCTTTCCTGCATACTATTTCTACATTGGTATTATATCTACCTGACAGGTTCCTCCCTGTCACATTCTATGTCTGATTTATCTGTGTTCTTCCCCCTTTGCCACTATCATCCCTAGTTTAATCCACACGGGTCAGTAGACATCAATAATGAATGAATCTCTGTGAAGCATTCTTCCACAGTGTATAAAGAAATCATTAATGAATGACAAAGCTGCTCTATTTGCTGTTGTACAATTACATCTTCATCTAAGTATCTGAGCTTCAATTCTGTAATCCAACACTATGCCTGAAACAAAAGTGATATGTTGGGGAAAATTACATTTGAAATTATAATGCATCTATAATGTGTCACCGGATCTTCAAACCTGTTGCCCCTTTTAGATTCTGTACGTTGTCATTTCAGTCCACTGTATGCAAAAGGAAATGCTAAGTGTTTTTAGCTTTGAATTTTATTTTTTTTCCTTAGTACATATTTGCGCATGCTTTTGTTTTCTGCAGGCTACTGACTTTATGCTTTGTGCTTGTTTTGTGTTGCAGATTAATATCCTTTCAAGAATTTGTAGCATTTGAATCTGTCCTGTGCGCCCCGGATGCTTTGTTCATGGTGGCCTTTCAGCTGTTTGACAAAGCTGGCAAAGGAGAAGTGACGTTTGGTAAGGGGCGTGAGTGTGTGCACACCTAAGCAAGTGCAGGCTTGTGTAAGCTGCTCTTTTCCCCCATGGAACGGAATGTATGGAAGTGCTTTTAAGAAATTAGCATATCCCTTTTAGCAAAGCTATCAGTGTTTGGGGGCTGCAGTTTAACTGTCTCCCTGCTTGAAAAGCTAAGTTTCTGGCTTAGTAGTTTAATGCTCTGGTTTCGTTTTAAGGTGAGTTAGGATGTGGCAGGACTTTTTCCCAGAGTCGTAGAGTGTGAGAGCTAGATGGGACTTCTGTTCATATCTTCACAGTCAGCACTGCTTTCTTTCCACTGACAGAATGAGGAAGTTCATCAACTGCCCGAGAACAGAAGGTACTCCTGTCCCCACGACTTCCTGTCCTCACCTTGTCCTCAGGGGGTAGCTTCAGGCCAGAGGTGCTGCACAGGATGGTAGTTCAGAGTGGTCCCTGGAGAACCCTGCTCTTCTAAACAGCACGTTCCCCCCACAGCTGGGCGGGCAGCGCCTACTGTGCTGCTGCTGTCTTTGTTCTGAAAGGCAGAACCATCTTCCTGGATTAGCTGCAAAGCTGCAGAAAACCCTGAAGTCTTTGAAGTATTAGAAGAAAGGGAAGACCAGGAAGTGGCTGGGGCAGTAGTCAGTTCTTTTCTGAAAGAAACAGCCCACCGAAGGCAGATTTGACCGAGAGCACGACGTTTCCCTGGACTGGGGGGTGTCCGGCATAGGTTGTCTGTGCATGTGAACCGTCATACACAGCAGTGCCGGTGAAGAGTTTGGGAGCCCTTTGGGGCATACGGATTGTGCATTCAGGGGAGATGGCTAATGCGCCCATTTTTTAAGGTCTTTATTCATAGTTTCCAATGCACTTAGACCTCTTGGGCTTGTCCTACTGGATGGATTATGAGAAATGGTAGGAACTACAGATGGTGTAATAGAACACCATCCATTCTGGAATGGTTCTGGGATGGTTCTGGAACTGGAGAAACTTAGCCTCCTCCAACTCTGCCACTTTTGCCTCTGAGCTAAGTTAATTATCCTCTCCAGTCTTCCTTTTCCTTATCGGAATCGAAGATAACTACACTCAGTGTAGGTAAGAAGTATAATAGATTTATCCCAGCAGTCTGCCCCCTCTCCCACCCACTGTTCCATTTCATTTGACATGACAGTTACTTAAGGCTCAATACTCGAGGGCAGAGGCAAAACACATGTATTTGCCTGTTTTTGTTTCATATAATCTGGAAGCTCATATGCTTTCCATGAACACTTCCTGAGGATTACTTAATATTTAAAAATCCCTTGAATAATTTTAGGTTTTTTGTTTTGTTTTTCATCACCTAATTCCTCTTAGTATCGCTGTAACTACAACTTCTCAGTGGAACACCAATGAAAAATGTCCCCACTGAAATCTTTAAGTAATAAACGAGCAGCCAGCTCATGGTGGCATTGATGTACCCAGTGGAAGCCAGTTTGGGGAACATGTCATGAGAGCGTTTCCTGGGGATACACAAGGCGAGCCTGTGAGTTTGAGTGTGTTGAGCATAGGTGTATTCTCTGTCTTCCTCCTTCTTCTGCAGCAGATCTGGAGGGAGAGAGCGGGGTTGAGACTGGGGACTGAGAAACGGACTTCAGATGTTTTCCTTCACTGTGACCGATCTTCCCTTCCCGGCATGAAGTGCCAAGGGATGTTGCTGCCACCAGCCACACCACCGGCTGGTGGAGGAAAGAAACAAAGGACTTTCACCAGTGCCAGGGTTTCTGCCTCTCACTAGTGGTTTGTTGATGCGCAGGTCATTTCAACATTCTGAGCTTTATTTTGCTCATCTGTAATAACCTACCTTACAGGACTACTTAATGATGAAAAGATCTACTCATATGAAGGTGCTATCTGGAAAACAAAGGCCTTTATAAAAATAATATCACTAAAAAAAAATAACTTGCAAGAACAAGGGCGGGTCTACTTTCTCCTCCTCCTCCTCTTCCTCTTCTGCTCCTTCCTACCCCCTCTCCTCTCCTCCCTTCTCTTCTTGCCCACCTTTATTTTATTTTATTTTTTTTTATCCTCATCCTAGGATTCTTTTTCCATTGATTTTTTTTTTAAGAGAATGGAGGGGAGGGAAGTGTGTGGGGGGAAGACAGAGAAATACATAGATGTGAGAGAGACAATTGATTAGTTGCCTCCCCTTCACACCCCAACCAGGGCAGGGATCGAGCCCTTAACTGGGAATCCAGCCCGAGGCACTTTGGTCTGTGGGCCTATACTCTAACCACTGAGCAACTGTCCAGGGCACACCCCCTCACCCCCTTTATTTTTAACTTGCAGTTTAACCCCTAGCCATTAACCAGTAATTTGCTTACCACCTGTTCTGGG
>NW_005365331.1:0-2290 GCF_000412655.1 Myotis brandtii
GTATATAAATGCTTGATAAATAGTTACTAAATTATTCACTTTTTCTGTCATATACTAATTGACTTAGTCTATATAGTTATGATCAGACATTTATTGAGCACATTATATGGCAAGAACTCTACTAGGTACTGACAATACAGTAATAAAGAATATCTAAAACGATAAAGACCAGATTCTTTGGCATATTGTCAGAACCTAAACTGTTAAGTGCTAAGGTAGAATTAGAAATAAGGTGCTGCAGGAACACGCTGGGCATGCACCTGATGACCTGTGGGTGTCGGGAGAGGCTTTTGATGATAACTGGATGAATAGAATGATTGGGGGCAGGCTGGCAAGAGATTTCATGGGAACTGGGGAGACATGTTTTTCAAGGCAGAGAAGTCTTCAGGCTCAGTGATGGTGAGTGTGTGACTTTGCAAATGAGTTCGTAAGGAGGGGAAGGAGACAGCAAGTTGGGAAAGCAAAGAGTCTAGGATCAGCTCCTGAAGAGCCCTGTAAACCCTGGTAAGGAGGTTTTTCTTGACCTTCAAAGTGAAAAGCGATTTAAGCAGCGAAGGAACTTGCTCATATCTGTATTTTAGAAACACCAGCAAAAAGACATGGAATGGCACATTAGAGGGTTTTAATCGAGACCTTGATAGTTGCTTCTTGCTGAGGGCTGGACCTGGCTTCAGTATGCAGGCCAGAAGGGATAGCTATACAATAGACATATGGGGTCATAGCTGAAGGAGAAGCAAGGCAGTTCTAATATGCCCTCCCTACCCTTCCCACCCCACACCGACGTCTGCCTTGCAATACCGTTCTGTCAGAATGCGGTCAACAACTTGCTCACAAATATCTCCACTTCCTCAACAATGGTAACACTCTCCCTTTGTCTCTTTACAGATTGGTCACTGGTAGCGTTTGGATTTGTCACAGGTCCCTCTACGCAAATAGCTGGTTATTGGTGAGTAATATGGTTCTTTATTTCCCATTTGTCACCTTTGGCCATGTTATGGCAAAAGCTTGACTTGATAAGTACTCTTTATTCTTGGGTTATTTTATATTCATGATTCTCAAGCCTCCTCTGAAAATCTTCAGAGTCCTGTTCTGCTCAAGTGAGGATGCTCTGCTAGGTGTATGAGTATACTGTACACCGTTAGCGGTAGACTCCCTGTAGGCCACCTTTGCATTGCAGAACAGTTGTGTATAAGCCAAGTGTTTGTGAAGCATATATAAAAATTAAACCCTCTAGAGAATTTTTATGTTCAAAGGAATTCTGTTGCAAAGTGAAAAATACACGTACCTGAAAGATTAATAATCACTCCTATTTTGTCTTCTACAAAAAAGTGATAATTTATTCACATTAGACATGTACCTTATATTTAATAATGAAACTTTGCTACCATATGTGCTTTGATTTGATATGTTGTTCAAATGCTGGTGACAAGATAAAGAGTTTGCTCCAATTTGGGAAAATGTCAAAGGGTAGATATTAAATCGAGGTATTTCCAAACATCCTGAAAAGATTGCTGACCTTCACTGAAAGCTGCATTCCCATGGAAAATGGAACCTACTTCCAGGCATGTTATCTGTTCTGGGCTCTTCTTCAGAGCATGTTTTGTTTTTTTTTTTTGAATGATTGACTAAGATACTCTTCTGGTTTTCTTGTTTTGTTTTTTATGGAAGCTGTTTTGGAGTTTTGTTTATTGGTAGGCCTGATAGCTAGAGGTGTGTGATAAGAAGCTTGTCTTTTGTTTCTATAAAGAAAAGAGTTCATTCTGAAGACTAAGATGTTTCTTGCTTTTAACACAAAAAATTCCTTGGTGCATTAATGTAGATTAAGAATAATAAATGTACTCAGAAGGCAAAGTTAGCACATTTTCTTTTCATACCCACACATTTTGCCTGTGCTACTAATAATAATTTGGGGAAAACGGAAACAGGTTTGAAAAGATAAAATTCACTTTACGTAATTGGTTTCTTTTTCTTGTATTAACACCTTTGTCAATGTTTCACTGCCTCTTTATGCACTCCTGGGGTAACAATTTTTGGATTTTCTGGGGCAGCCATAATTTCCTATCCTTGTTACCACTGATATATTTGGAGTCTTAGATTTTGTGCTCTAATTTTTAGTTCAGAAAATACAGTCAATATATGTCTTCTACCAACTTGTTCATATATTCCTCTGTGCCTTCTCACATTCCCATCACCATATCGCAAATGCCTTACTCTTCTTACTTTTGGTTCTAAGCCAATTCCATTTATATTTTTCCCATCCAAATACAAAGTAATCGCTTTTGGATTGTCA
>NW_005365332.1:0-1382 GCF_000412655.1 Myotis brandtii
TTGTAACCACTGGATTTCCGGAGTTATTGCACGCTAAGCGCTCCCCATCATGCAGGCTACCGCGTGCCGGGCACCTTGCTGGGTCTTCCTCCTCGTGACCCGCCTAGAGCAGCTCTGTTATGTCCCCCACCTCCTAGATGAGGAACTGGGGTCTGAGGGAGGAAGCGGCTTGTGGGCTCCCGTGGCTGATTCATGGCAGGGAGAGACTGGGCCCTGGCAGCCCCGCCAGGCACTGCGGCCCACGGACCACTGCCTGGCAGCAAGGAGCAGGATCCAGACTATTGTTCTCTTTTACCCCCAAGTACTACATGCAGTTCCGGAAAGACTATAACATAGGGGCTGCCAGAGGAACATGCAGAATTCCCCAAAGCCCCGTTGTCGATAGCTTTTTCTTTTGGAGGCACATGCGTGTGCACATGTGCAGACACACACATACACAATACATGCATATATATACATATATAGTATACAGTTTTTTCCATAAACATTACATTTAATAAATATTCTAAAACCAATTATTAGACATTTTATCTTTCTAACTTACATCCTTGGGCATTTAAGCTGTTTTAACTTATATATATATGCACACACACACACATTTATTGATCTCAAGAGGAAGGGAAAGGGAGAGAGAGACAGAAACGTCAATGATGAGAGAGAATCACTGATCCGCTGCCTCCTGCACGTCCCCCATTGGGGATCGGGCCTGCAACCCGGGCATGTGCCCTGACCGGGAATTGAACCGAGACCTCCTGGTTCATAAGTTGACACTCAACCACTGAGCCACGCCGTCCGGTCAAGCTCTTGTCATTCTTTGGTGTAACGAACAGCATAGAGTAGAAGTAAGTAGCTGAAAATGACGTGCACCCATAAAACCAAGTGAAAGAAGCCTGAAAACACAAGAAATTCGGAGCGATGGGCAGGGATGCAGGAGATGATGACGGCTGTCAAGTCACCCTCTGGGGGTCTCCCCGTCCCCAATACGACGGTCACCAGAGGCTGAGAGCGGTTGCTTTGGGTCAGGCCGTGACATCGAACAGCCTCTTTCAGTGAAAGCGTTTTCAGCGGAATCACCCAGAGCCGGTGGCAGGAACCCAGCGGTACCGGGAGGCGGCCAGCCCGTGGGGTGTCATGCAGGGAGCGGCTGTTACGGAGGGACTGTGTGTAGGGCAGTGCCAGCCAACCCAGCGACCGGCCGTGGTGGCTGCGATAAAGTGAATCTGAGGATCTGAACATGAACACGTGAGCATCTGGTAGCGAGTGGCCGGGCGGGCGGATGCCGGCAGGGAGGGGGGGGGGGGCTAAATCTGAGGCTGGGCCAACGGGACTGACACCTTCTTGCCCAAGGGCTGGCGGTGGCTGGGAGGAGGCAGCGGGTGCGG
>NW_005365332.1:1483-2455 GCF_000412655.1 Myotis brandtii
CAGTGATGGCGAACCTATGACACGCGTGTCAGAGGTGACACGTGAACTCATTTTTTTGGTTGATTTTTCTTTGTTAAATGGCATTTAAATATATAAAATAAATATCAAAAATATAAGTCTTTGTTTTACTATGGTTGCAAATATCAAAAAATTTCTCTATGTGACACGGCACCAGAGTTAAGTTAGGGTTTTTCAAAATGCTGACACGCCGAGCTCAAAAGGTTCGCCATCACTGGTCTAGACAGTCCCCTAGAGTGAATGGGTTGGAGCCACAGCCGGAAGGACATTGCTGCTCCTCCACGCTCCTGGCTCTCGGGGGGATCCTGCAGGTGGTCCCTGGAGCCGCAGCGCTGCCATTCCTCTCATTAGACTGAAGTGACTGCTGCGTTCAGACCTGCTCTTGTGTCAGAGCCCCGGAGAGGCATGCGTGTCTTGTGACTGTAGGCAGTTTCAGTCCCTGTATCACGTTTTAAAATTAAAAATCGCTCTTTTCCTGGCGCTGCGAAGGCCGGCACCACATTAATGACTAATATGCAAGGTAGACGTTTAACTAATTAGCTTTCTTGGGTGTCGACGAGATAAGCACGGAGATTTATGACTGTTCTGAAGGCTTCGCCGGGTGCGTCCTCGGTTGCTTTGGGTAACGCTTAGCAGGTGGCTTAGGACTCCCGGAAAGTGCTGCTTCTGCGTGAATTTAAGAAGAGACCGCTGTGCTGCGTGTCTGTGTTGGTGTTTGTTGGTGTGTGTTGCATGCAGAGTAACGGCTGTTTGGAAGCTAGTTCCGTGTTCTCAGTTAGACCTCACGTTTTAGGGTCCCGGAGGCACGGGATTCAAAACCTTCCGGGAATCTCTGAGTGTTATGGGCGCCTCCTTTCAGGAGCTGTAGCCCGTGGTCAGGTGTGCTCCCGGCTTTGAACTTGGAACCCAGCCTCCCGTGTGCAGTATCTGATGGACATGACCATCCTTTCTCCC
>NW_005365333.1:0-533 GCF_000412655.1 Myotis brandtii
GAGTAATTGAAATGCAGTCATTCAGTCATTCCTCCAATCATCCGACATGCATTGAAGACATTCAACATCTATGGTGCCCATAGAGTCTATAATCTACTAAAGTACAGACTCATAAACATCTATATATATAAAATCCTAATATGCAAATAGACCAAACAGCGGAACAGCCAAACAACCAGTTGCTATGATGTGCACTGACCACCAGGGGGAGCGTGCAGAACATGGCAGGTGTCAGCCGCAATGGGATGGAAGGAGCAGGTGACAGGGGCATCAGACCAAGGCTGGGTGCCAGCCGCTGTCATCGGGGCGACCCTCTGGTGGCTACTGAAAATTCTTTGCTCCTGTGCCGTGGTCCCACCCAGTGCGAGGCACCTGCACCGGCTGCTGGTGCTGGCCCTGCTGGCCCTGCTCGCACCTGCTGCCAACATGGGAGCCACTGCTTGTACCCGCTGCCGGCGCCAGGCACCGGTCCTGATCACTCGGTGCCATCAGTGGCGCAAGTGACGCCTGCCGGCCCCAATTGTCCCTGAGGG
>NW_005365334.1:0-807 GCF_000412655.1 Myotis brandtii
GGCATACCACAGGAAGTTTGTTGCTTGTACGTCTGGAATCAGTAGAGAATCAGTTTTGCTGATCTAAGCTAGACTTGCTCACAAGTCCGGTGGTTGGCTGGCTGCCCTTGGGATGACAAGGGCAACTTGGTTACACTCCACATGTCTCTCATCCTCCAGCATTCTAGCCCAGGCCCGTTCTCATGGTGATGACAGTGCTGCAAGGGCAAGTAAGCCCAGTCGCATAGGCACCTTCCAAGCATTTTCTTACCAACACTAGGGGCCCAGTGCACAAATTCATGCACCCTGAAAGGAACTGTGGGATGCAAGGCTTTGGTAAGCACAGGTCCATCCCCACCTGGCCCTTCTCGCCGCGGCCCCCGGTCCCCTGTCTGCCAGCAGCCCCACTCCTACTGATGGCACCAGCCCCACTTGAACCCGCTGATGGTGTGGAGTGTTTGGGGCCGGTGCCAGCCGGCAAGCGGCAGCTGCTGCCCCGATCGCCCCTCAGGAGCAGGGGGAAGTGGAGAAGCCCTCAGGGGTGATCAGGGCCGGCAGCCACCGCTCGCACCCACTGATGGCACCAAGTGATTGGTACTGGCGCTGTGCACCGGCTGCAGGTGCGAGGACTGGCGCTGGCAACAGGTGCGAGTGCCGGGCAGGACCACGGCACACGGGAGCAAAGAATTTTCAGTAACCACCAGAGGCTTGCCCCAATGACAGCGACTGACACCTGCCTTGGTCTGGAGCCCCCGCTCCCCCGCTCAACCATCTTGCCTCGGCCATTGCCCGCCATGTTCCGCACATGCCCCTTGGTGGTCAGCGCAC
>NW_005365335.1:0-578 GCF_000412655.1 Myotis brandtii
AGGATTCTCCCCCCGCCCCATGGAGTCAGGCCTAAGATGGAGAAGTGAGGCAGGTGACAGGTGGGGTGGTCGTGGCAGAGGGAGATGTTGGGCCCAGGCTGAGGGAGGAGCAGAGGCCAGAGAGTTGGAGAGAGGACAGGGGGACACTCCCTGGTCTGCTCATTTCCAGAGCCCCTTGGATGGAAGCCCTCACCACACAAGTGGGGTCCTGATCCTTCTCAGAGCAGGACAGGTGGCTACTCTGGCCAAGGTGGGACCTGCTGTGGGTGACAGTGCCGTACCCAGTGCTGTAGTGAGAAGTGTCCCCACCTGTGGGCACCACTCTGCAAGGCCCTGTTCCCCCTGGAGGCCTCCAGTCCCTCAGTGCCCACCTGAGACTCAGGGGGACCATGAGGGCTCATGAGGAGCTAGGGGGTCCTGCCCAGACATTGTGTGAAATTCAAGTTTGCTCTCCATTTTCTGCACATACTTCTCTATTATTGCTCATTTGCTGGGAACTTGTAGATACTTGCATATATAATTTTATTTTTATTTTATTTTATTTTTTTTCAGTTGATCAGCAGCCTAGCCAGGATCTC
>NW_005365336.1:0-788 GCF_000412655.1 Myotis brandtii
GATGCTCTCTCATTATTGATATTTTTATCCCTCTCTCTTTCTCTCTGAAATCTATGAAAATATATTTACAAAATTAAAAAGTATATAAAATATTTCAATGGCTTCCCATTAAGCTTATTAGCAAAAATAAGCAGGCCAAATCCGGTGGACCTCCTACTTCTGTACAGCTACAGGAGCAGTTCTCAGGGATGGGACTTCAGTGAGCTGTAGAGACACAGCTGGGGGTTCTCCTCTGCTCCTAAACCCCACTCTGCATCCTTGACCAGCAGCCCAAACCTGACCACTGTCCTCGCTCCGTGATGGTCACACTGACCACCCCAACATGTTGGAATGTCCTCTGTTGGTGACTGGAAGGCACTGAGTGGATGAATCTCATTCTGGGGGTGGGTCACTCAACATGTCGCCTTGCCTCTGGCCAGCTATCCAGATGAGAGAGCTGGGCCTTGAAGGGCTAGGCTGGCTGAGAACTGGAGCAGAGAGAGAAACTGGCCTTGGGGGTCACCCCCACTCCTGCCCCTGCTTAGATTGCCAAGCCTCAGATTGATCACTCTTCATCCAGAGAATGTCTCCAGCAGTGGGCCGCAAGTCATGCCCATCACTCCAGTGGCCCATCCCAAGCAAACAGCGTGGCAGGGTGGAAGTGCCTTAATAATAGCTTCCATTTTGTATCTTGCCCTTTAGAGAAAAAGCTTGCCATACCCTGAGCTTAGACACTAAGTGGGTATCACTATCTTGAAGCCCTTGTACCCTTGCTCACCCTGCAACAGGTATCTCAGGGCCTTTGCATG
>NW_005365337.1:0-887 GCF_000412655.1 Myotis brandtii
GGTTGGAGGTGACAGGCTGGGGCAGCGCGCAGGGCCCTGGGGGCCATGGTGAGGTGCCGGGAGCCACAGAGGCTCTGGGCAGAGGAGCGACAGGACTAGACAAGTTTCATAGTCCCCTGGCCCTTGTCTACAGAGTGGAAGCAGGGGAGAGGGAGGAGGCTGTAGAGAGTGCTTGTCCGGGTCCTTGGAGAGGCAGACGCCGAGGTGGGGTTAAATGGGATTATACACCAAAGAATTTTTTAGGGGAGACACTCCTGTGAGAACAAGTAGAGAAGGAACCGGGAAGGCTGGGAGAGCCATGGGCTGAGACCCCGAGGGAGAGAGAGGGAGGAGGCTGGGTGGAAGCCTGTGGACCACCATGTGGCCTAAGGGACATTGCCGAGGCTGTCAGAAGTCCCGCGTCTCCCAGGAAGGGGCCTGCCTCAGTTTCCCCAACACACTCAGGCATTGGCAGGGCGCAGCCCACGGGAGGGCTGGGAGTGGATTTCAGGGGACAGCTGCTGGGCTTATGGCTAAGTAAACTCCAGCCATTGGAGGCTGCAAGGCGCCCTCTGGTGGTGACCGAGCACAATGACCCATCAAGAGATGATGGGGTGGGCCAGGATGGTAGCGGTGGGTGAGGAGAAGTGAGGGGACCACGGAGATGTTCTGAGTATCAAACTCACAGGATTTGCTGCTGGTGGACATGAAGCAACAGAGAACGAGAGGAGTCAAGAACAAGCCCAAGGGGTTTAGCCTGAGCTACTCAAAGGCTACAGAATCCATGAACTGAGGTGAGAAGATTGGAGGAAGAGGTCTGTGCAGGGGCAGGAAGCAGGCCCACTTTTATATGGTTACATAGCAGGGAGATAGAGACAAAGGGTTACATGCATCGATTTTTCTTCTCT
>NW_005365338.1:0-539 GCF_000412655.1 Myotis brandtii
TGAAATACAGCATTTAAGAAACTACCTTCATAACTCATCTTCATTCTCCCAAGTTTTCAGACAGTGGGTAACCCTCTATTCCACAGTAAGTAAGTCCATGAGGGATACTCTATGGGCACTAGTTTGTGGAATTTCTAACAAAGCTTTTCATTACTGGACTTATTCTTGCCAGGCCATTTTACAACAACTCACAGTATTCCAGAGCAGATTCTCAGAAATAAAATCAGAAACTTCTTAGGGACTCACATTTTGTATAAATGGCTGCTCTTCCATATAAGTCACTAAACTTTTCTTTACCACCCCCCAAAAAAAATAACTGCTTCTAATTACTTCTGTTCATTCTCCCTGAAGAGGTCAAGATCTACTTGCAATATGTTTAGTGTTATTTTAGCCAATGATGGGTGTCTTTTATCTTCTCATTATCCAATACTCCGAATGATGTGCGTTTGTGACACACCTCTTTTCCAAGCTCCTTTAAAGATTTTGTTTCAGATTTGATTACAATAATAAATGCATGTAGGTGCTGTGGTAACCAATGT
>NW_005365339.1:0-9456 GCF_000412655.1 Myotis brandtii
TACCATGTTTCTCTTTTATTAGATAGGATTACCAGTGGCATACAGGGAGCTAACCCAATGAGCTGTCAGAAAAGGTGTTTCCTCTGTAGTTCACACCAATTGCCGGCTTGGCCCCTGCCCAGGCCTAACGCCTCTGGCCGAGTCATTAGACCTGGGCAGGGGACCCCCAGCTGCCCACGATCGCTGACTCCGACCCTGCTCCCTGCGATTGCCGGCTCTGCCCCTGCCCAGGCCTAACGCCTCTGGCCGAGTCATTAGACCTGGGCAGGGGACCCCCAGCTGCCCACGATCGCTGACTCCGACCCTGCTCCCTGCGATTGCCGGCTCTGCCCCTGCCCAGGCCTAACGCCTCTGGCCGAGTCATTAGACCTGGGCAGGGGACCCCCAGCTGCCCACGATCGCTGACTCCGACCCTGCTCCCTGCGATTGCCGGCTCTGCCCCTGCCCAGGCCTAATGCCTCTGGCCAAGGATTTGACCTGGGCAGGGGACCCCCAGCTCCCACCTTGGCTGGCTCCCCGCTGCTACTCGTGATCGCCGGCACCGCTTCTGTCCAGACCTAACACCTCAGGCCAAGGAGTTAGGCCTGGGCAGGGGACCCCCAGCTCTCTATGATCGCCGACTCTGCCCCTGCTCATGATCGCTGGCTCCACCCATGCCTGGGCCTAACGCCTCTGGCCAAGGCATTAGGCCTGGGCAGTGAACCCTCCCAGCCCCCGCGATCTCCTGCTCGGCCCCTGCCTAGGCCTAATGCCTCTGACTGAGGCATTAGGCCTGGGCAGGGTACCCCCAGCTGCCCACGATCGCTGACTCTGCCCCTGCTCCCTGCGATGGCTGGTTCCACCCCTGCCCAGGCCTAATGCCTCTGGCCAAGGCGCCCACGATCGCTGACTCCGCCCCTGCTCCCAGCGATGGCTGGCTCCGCCTCTGCCCCGGCCTAATGCCTCTGGCCAAGGCATTAGGCCTGGGCAGGGGACCCCCAGCTGCCCACGATCGCTGACTCCGCCCCTGCTCCCAGCGATGGCTGGCTCCGCCTCTGCCCCGGCCTAATGCCTCTGGCCAAGGCATTAGGCCTGGGCAGGGGACCCCCAGCTGCCCACGATCGCTGACTCCGCCCCTGCTCCCAGCGATGGCTGGCTCCGCCTCTGCCCCGGCCTAATGCCTCTGGCCAAGGCATTAGGCCTGGGCAGGGGACCCCCAGCTGCCCACGATCGCTGACTCCGCCCCTGCTCCCAGCGATGGCTGGCTCCGCCTCTGCCCCGGCCTAATGCCTCTGGCCAAGGCATTAGGCCTGGGCAGGGGACCCCCAGCTGCCCACGATCGCTGACTCCGCCCCTGCTCCCAGCGATGGCTGGCTCCGCCTCTGCCCCGGCCTAATGCCTCTGGCCAAGGCATTAGGCCTGGGCAGGGGACCCCCAGCTGCCCACGATCGCTGACTCCGCCCCTGCTCCCAGCGATGGCTGGCTCCGCCTCTGCCCCGGCCTAATGCCTCTGGCCAAGGCATTAGGCCTGGGCAGGGGACCCCCAGCTGCCCACGATCGCTGACTCCGCCCCTGCTCCCAGCGATGGCTGGCTCCGCCTCTGCCCCGGCCTAATGCCTCTGGCCAAGGCATTAGGCCTGGGCAGGGGACCCCCAGCTGCCCACGATCGCTGACTCCGCCCCTGCTCCCAGCGATGGCTGGCTCCGCCTCTGCCCCGGCCTAATGCCTCTGGCCAAGGCATTAGGCCTGGGCAGGGGACCCCCAGCTGCCCACGATCGCTGACTCCACCCCTGCTCACGATGGTTGGCTCTGCCCATGCCCAGGCCCAATGCCTCTGTCCAAGGCATTAGGCCTGGGCAGGGGACCCCCAGCCCCCCGCGATCTCCCGCTCTGCACCTGCCTAGGCCTAATGCCTCTGACCTAGGCGTTAGGCCTGGGCAGGGGACCCCCAGCTCCCATTGCCGGCTCCGCCCCTGCTTCCCACAATCACTGGCCGGGGGTGGGCAAAGGCACCCCGTTCTCTGATCACGGGGCAGGGCAAGGGCAGCCCCCAGGGCCGCCCTTGCCCTGCCCCCTGGCTCTTGGCTGCCTCCTCAGTTTCTGATCAACAGCAGCGGCAGGCGGCTTCTTCCGTCCTTCCCCTTTCGCCTCCCAGCATTTCGCCTACGTATGCAAATTAACCGCCATCTTAGTTGGCAGTTAATTTGCACATCGCCCTGATTAGCCAATGGGAAGTGTAGCGAAGTTACAGTTAATTACCATGTTTGTGTATTATTAGACAGGATTATCAATAATTCCCAGCTCAGTATTTTATTAAACTTTCATTGGAGAACAAAAGAATAAAGAATCTAAAATGTATCAGTTTGTGAGACATAATTACATCAGAAGCTCTTTTTATATCACTTTTTTATAATTATAGCCCCATGAATGTGAGTGGTTAATAGGCTTAATATTTATCTATGTCTGCTTTTTCTCCAAAGAAAATCATAACTGGTATCTTCATATATAAAATCTGCATCAAATAGAGTTTTACTGAAAGTTCTCAGAAATAAACAGTAAAATTAAGAATCATCCCCTATGTGGGAGCACAAAGATATTACAGAATTGAGGGGATTTTTAAACTACACTATCAGCATCAGTAACTTAAAAATAACATCTATAAACTTAACATTCAGCAAAAGTTTAATTTTCATGTTACAAATCAAGAATCCCTTTAAGGTCTTAGGAGTCCTGAACTGGTTCCTTATTTTAACACACAAAGAACAAACCTACACAATGTACAAAGTGCAGTTACTCACCAAGATAGGGAATGTTTACACACTTGCTATGATAGATCTGCTAATGGAAAAACAAGGGAACTCTTAAAACTAATTTTTGATGAAATAATACAGCCCCCGGATAAACCTCAAAATAGAAGCTGACATTACTGTGCAAGAAGCAACTAACAATTATTACCAGGGGATAAAATAAAAAGTGGGTTTTGGGAAATATAAAAGTGCTTTCATGCCTGCAGTGATAAAGACCATTGGATTTTCATAAAATGTGGAAATAAAAGATTTGTAGCTGGAACAGATGGATAAACTTGAATTCAAGGCTGGACCTTCCCCAGTAACTGGCACCGTATAATCTTTTCCCTACTTCCAAGGAGAGCTAGAGCTCCCCTCTCATAATTCAACAAAGACCACACAGAACAGTGGTGGGCCCCACACCCATGAAGGCCAGGTGGAAGGCCAGGCATTACTGCTTCTTCTCCCTGTAACAGGGCCCTGCCATACCACCCAGGGCTTGGCCCTCTTCTTGCAGCCACCACACCTCACTTCTTTCCTCTGCTTCAGACCCCCCTACCCACACAGGCACTTGTGCCAGGCACAGGGCTAGGTCTCAACAGTGTATAACGGTATGTTGGCCTGTTCCCTCAAAAGGCAACACTGCCAACTTCTCCACTGTGGTGCATTCCCTGTGTCATTTTGTGCTGAAAGGTAACATTACATAGCAGGCATCTATTAATGAGTAGCGAGTTGCATGCAAAAGAGAAAGTGAAAAATCTGAAGTGAGAAGAGATGCCTTCAAAGATTTGCCCACTGCAAGAGAAGCAGCACACCTCCTGGGCTCTCATAGCTTTCTTCACCTCTGTATCCTCAGGCAAACAAACAACAGTGCCTGGCGCATAGTATGTGCTCAGTAAAAACTCAATCATGAGTGAAAGCCTGCAAATAAATGAACTGTTCTTAGGGCTTTTCTGAAAGTCTGACCTCATCGTGTGTAGTTGTGGAACACACAAGCACAGTGTTTAAAACTCCCTGTAAGAGCTCAAAGGCACAGCTTTTTAGGAGGGACTTGCAGGGAACCCAGACTCCTTTTGTTAGTTTCTGCTGACCTTGGACATCTGTGCCTCGGTAGTGCCTCTGGCCCCCAGAAAGACCATGGCCAGCGCTGAGGAAATGCTCATGGGGGAGATGAAGATGTTCCCAGAGGGGTTGTTGTCCTTCAGGGTGCGGAAGAGGTCCACTGCGAACCGGGTGTTGGCCAAGCTCAGCTGCTCCATGGTGAGGCTACAACACAGGACAGAGGCCTAGCACACCAGCAAATATGGCAATGACATTTCTCCATGGCTCCCTTGCCCTGAAACACCCGGAAATTTGTACTTCCTTTTCTTTTCTCAGGAGGACAAGAGCACACAGATAGGAACTGGACAAGGATCCATCAGCAACTCTGGGCAAGGAACCAGGGAGCTGAGAGGGCTCTGACATGCAGATTCAGCAGCCAACACTGGGCCTTTCCTACTCAGTTGGGGAGCACACACATTTCCCACCCTTTACCTGAAATGATAATTTTCTATTAGAAAATCATAGCTACCCACTCCGCATTAAAGCAAATTTCAACAAAGTGGTAGATTTTCCTCATTTTCAAGATTCAGTTGCTAATGTTTAGAGAGGTGAAGTGTCCCAAGTCTCGAGGCTGGTGTAGGATGTGAGAGCTTGAAAACCCAGCACAGGCCTTAGGGTCGGGGTGCAGCCCACCAGCAGCAGGGGCCAAGCATCCTCTCTGACACCCACCCCTCAGGTGCAGGTGACTGGCCTTCCACCTCAGCTCAGAAGCCTGCTTACCAATCCTGACTCCTCTCAGAGCTTGTTTCCACAGAGATGGGCAAGGAAGAATAATAGTGGTGCTAGCTGCTTCCCTGTCAGTAATACATTGAATTAACACTGTTGTTACTGGAAAGTAACCTCTAGGATCACATTGGCCTCCCCTCGATCCTTCCCTCCCTCCTTCCCTCCCTCCATCTCTCCCTGCATCCCTTCTTCTCGCCCTCCCTCCCTCCCTACATCCACAGCAATGAAAAGCTATGGCCCCTGGGCTGTCTAAAAACTGTTACAAACTGCTCTGGGAAGCAGGAAGTTGAGAAAGAAATGATCTCGGGCATGGCTCTAGCTTCCAGCCACAAAGCCGCGTCCAGTCTATCGCAGGCCAGCCTGCTCTCGCTCAAGGGATTAGGGGTTGGGTGGGGGTGTTTCCGGTATCATCTCCCTCTCAGATGAGAGGTGCAGGCAGCAGTCCCAGTGAAAGGGCAGGGGCTGCGGGTAGCCAGGCCACAGAAGGCCAAGGCGGAGCCAGGAGTAGGCAGCTGGCAGATCCCAGCCCTGGGCAGCCCGTGCTTTCTTTGTCCCACTTCCCTAATGGGCCTGGTGCCCACAACTCACCCTTTGCTTGCTGCCTGGGAGGGGCTCTGGATCTGAAGATGCCTGCAGTGCAAGCACCGTCCTTATATACTCCCTGAGGTGGGTGCAGCTCTGGGCCTGCAGAAGGAGGAAGGGCTATGCTGGGAGGCGTGGTGTTGGGGCGGAGCTGCATAAGGAGCAGGGTGGGGCAGCAGGGCAGGCACAGCTGGAGTCCAGGCACTGGCAGTACAAGCCTAGATGAGGGTGGACTTTCTGCAGTGCCCTATTCAGGAGATGAGCAACTTATTGAGTCTGGGTGAACTCAGAGGTCTGGCAAGGACCTGATTGCCTAGTAGTTCTTGCCTAAGTGTGAATCACTGAGATGACATAATGTATCACCTCTTACAGGGCAAACTAGCCCCTCTGAATCTCATCTATATACTCCAAAATGGTTTTCTTTTCCTGTGTTTTTGTTTTTGTTTTGTGGGGTGCAGAGGGACCTCCATTATAAGATAAAACAGTCCTGTCAGCTGATAGTCATTGGTGCCAGTTCAATGCCACCAGGAATCCCCAATTTAGGGTGCAGTGAAGAAGGAAACTTCATTCAGTGCAAACAGTTCAATTGTGATACAGCTCAGTTACTAGCATGAAGCAGCAGGTGGCAAGGTGGCCCTGTCTGGCTAGCCAGCTCTGCTCTGCTCTCCTCCACCTGCTCCATTCCCATCTCCCTCTTCCTGTTTCTCCAGGAAACAACCTTGAGTGGAAAGAGAAAGTGTGCTCCCAGAGCCAGAAAGAAGCTGGCTTAAATAGAGAGAAGTCCCCACCCCTGGTCTCTGATTGGTCCATCCTCATGCAAAGGAAGACTCCAAGTCCTCAAAGTTTCATTGCTCCAAAAAGCACTGTCCTGATTGGTCAGAATGGAGCTGCTCTAGTTGGTTAGTGAAAATGCTGATAAGGATAGAATGGCCAGGCACCCCAGGAGGACCCCCCACCCTGAAGGGGCTGTGGCCAGTCTGAAAACGGCCCTCAGCCCCTCACCCATGCTGGCCAGGCACTCCATTGGGAACCCCCATCCTGAAGGGGATGTGGCCAGTCTGAAAACGAAACTCAGCCCCTCACCCAGGCTAGCCAGGGACCCCAGTGGGACCCCCACCCTGATCCGGGATACCCTTCAGGGCAAACCAGCTGGCCCCCACCCATGCACCAGGCCTCTTTCCTTCTTAATAAAAGGGTAATATGCAAATTGACCCTAACAGCAGAATGACTGGTCACTATGACACACACTGATGACCACCAGGGGGCAGACGCTCAATGCAGGAGCTGCCCCCTGGTGGTCAGTGCGCTCCCACAGGGGGAGCTCTGCTCAGTCACAAGCCAGGCTGACGGCTGCTAGTACAGTGGTGGTGGCGGGAGCCTCTCCCGCCTCCTCAGCAGTGCTAAGGATGTCTGACTGCAGCTTAAGCCTGCTCCCCGCTGGCAAGTGGGCATCCCCTGAGGGCTCCCGGGCAGCCAGAGGAATGTCTGACTGCCATCTTAGGCCCAATCGTCCAGGGAGCGGGCCTAAGCCAGCAGGTGGTTATCCCCCGAGGGGTCCCAGACTGCGAGAGGGCACAGGCCGGGCTGAGGTACTCCCCCAAAGTGCACAAATTTTTGTGCACAGGGACTCTAGTTATTTTATAGGTTGTCCCAAAATTCACGCAAGATTTGCAATTGAATTGAATTGCAAATCTTGCGTGAATTTTGGGACACCCTATATAAGTACTATTGGCCCCATGCATAAAATTCATGTACATTAAAAGGGAATTAATTAGAAGAAATATTTTCATATTGATATTTGCCCTTTCTCTATAATAGAAGTGTCAGAGATGAAAGAAAATTAGTAAAATGTATATGAAAATCAGCCTCCTGTCAGAGTCTGGGGCACGCTGCAGAACCTAGAGCCAAGTTCCTGCCCACCACCTGCACGTGCTTTAAAAACATTAGAGACCCAGACCCAGCCAGCCCCTCCCCCATTGGATAAGACCTAGACTCAGCCAACCCCAACCCCCATCAAGCTGTTTTTCGCAGAGAGCAAAACCTCAGGTCCCCCATCCTGGCACCAGATGGGGGACGGAGTCTCAGATCCCCAGTCAAGCCCCACCAGCTGGAGGGAACAGCCTCAGGTCCCCGGCCTGGCACCGGAGTGGGGGGCACAGCCTAAGGTCCCCTGTCAAGCGCTGTCCAGCTGGGGGCATGGCCTGAGGTCCCCAGCTTGGCCATGGGGTGGGGGTGGGGGACACGGCCCGAGGTCCCCCGTCAAGCACAAAGGGGCAGGGAGTGCGGCCTGATGTCCCTGCTGTTTGGTCGTGATGTTACAGCATCTCAGCTATAATACATATTCCTCCATTATATAGATAGATTAGAACCACTTGCCATGTTTCACCAAATAAAAAATAATACAAAGAAAACCTGTTTTTTAATTGAAAATGCATTGAATATGTAGATCAATTGACATTTCAATAATGAATCATGACCATGGTATAGCTTTCCATTTATTCAGAACTACTTTATTTTCTTTCAATAATGATTACAGTTTTCTGTATAGAATTTCTTAACATGTTTTTTTTAAAAAATATATTTTATTGATTTTTTACAGAGAGGAAGGGAGAGAGATAGAGAGTTAGAAACATCGATGAGAGAGAAACATCGATCAGCTGCCTCCTGCACACCCCCTACTGGGGATGTGCCCGCAACCCAGGTACATGCCCTTGACCGGAATCGAACCTGGGACCTTTCAGTCCGAAGGCCGATGCTCTATCCACTGAGCCAAACCGGTTTCGGCCTTAACATGTTTTGATGAATTTATTCCTAGGTATTTGAACATTTTTTACATCATTATAAATGCTTTTGAAAACATTTTTTAAAACTTTGTAACTCAGAAATACAAATTAGCTACGTAACTTGCACTTGTAACGAGCAATGCCTTACTTAACTCAGTTTTAAGTTCTAATAATTTAGACTTTAGATGAAAATATTCATCTGAAATATTATAAGATTTGCTCTTACTTTCAAATTTTTATATATTTTGTTTTTCTTACCCTACCATATGAGCTAGGATCTTCATTAAATTTTGAATAAGTGATGGTAACATACATTCCTATCTTGTTAAATTGCTAACTAATTTCTTCTTTAATTTTTTCTTTTTTTTTGGATAATTTTGAGGGCTTATTATTGGGTTCATACAAATTTAGAATTGTTATATTGTCCTAGGGATCTGAATCTTTTTACCATATGAAGAGTCTGTCTTTATCACTAGAACAGGAAAACCTACTTTTTCTAATAATCACAGCACATCTACTTTTATGGTTAGTATTTGCATCATATATCTTTCCATTCTTTTTTCCTAATTCTATTTTTTTTATGTTATAGATATATTTTCTGTAGCCACCATACAATATTTTTTCAATCTAGCCTAACCATTTTTGTCTTTTAACTGAAATATTTAGTCATTTCACATTTATTTTTTAAGAATATATCTTTATTGATTTCACGGAGTAAGGGAGAGGGAGAAGGAGAGAGCTAGAAACACCAATGATGAGAAAATCATTGATCAGCTGCCTCCTGCAGACCCCCTACTGGGGATCGAGCCTGCAACCCAGGCAAGTGCCCTTGACTAGAATCGAAGGTCGGATCTTTCAGTCCACAGGCCAATACTCTATCCGCTAAGCCAAACCAGCTAAGGCTAGTCATTTCACATTTAAATAATTACTGAAATATTTGGAATTTAATGTGATATTTTGCTATTTGTCATTCCTGTTCTGTGTATCTTTCTTCTTTCCCCTTTTTGGATTGGTTGTGTAATTTTGTGTTGTTTTTTTTTTCCTCTTTGGTTTATTATGGAAGTTATAAACCCTTTCACTATTCTTCTTTCAGTTACCTTAGACCAGGGGTCGGCAAACTGCGGCTCGTGAGCCACATGCGGCTCTTTGGCCTTTTGAGTGTGGCTCTTCCAAAAAATACCGACTGCTGCACATTGGCCATGAAGTTTCAATCGCACTGTATGTGCGTGCCCGCATGTGGTATTTTGTGGAAGAGCCACACTCAAGGGGCCAAAGAGCCGCATGTGGCTCATGAGCCACAGTTTCCCAACCACTGCCTTAGTACGAAATGCATCCTTGACTTATCAAAATCTAATCTAATAAAAGACAAATAGAGTAATTAACCGTACCTCTGACATGCTTTCCATTGGCTAATCAGGGTGATATGCAAATTAACTGCCAACTAAGATGGCGGCTGGCAGCAAGGAAGCTGAAGCGAACAGGAGGCTTGCTTGCTCCAG
>NW_005365339.1:11782-13388 GCF_000412655.1 Myotis brandtii
GTGACAGGGGGGAGCTCCCTAACCCCCTGATCGGCCCTGCTCTGTGCATGACGGGGGAGCTCCCCAACCTCCTGATCGGCCCTGCTCTGTGTGTGACAGGGTGCGGAGCCCCAAACCCCTGATGGGCCCTGTTCTTTGCATGACAGGGGGCAGCGCCCCAACCCCCTATTCGGCTGGCTCTGTATGTGATGGGTGGCGCCACAACCCCCTGATGGGCCCTGCTCTGTGCGTGACAGGGGGTGGTGCCGCAACCTCCCCATCGACCCTGCCTTGAGTGTGACAGGGGGCGGCACCCCAACCCCCCAATCGGCCCTACCCTGAGCGTGACTGAGGGTGGCATCGCAACCTCCTGATCCACCAGGCTCTGGGCATGACAGGGGGTGGCGCCCCAACTCCCCAAATAGCCCTGCTCTGAGCCCAACCAGGGGCTGCAGGGCAGGCACCTAGGGATTGGGCCTGCCCTCTGCCACCCGGGGGCGGACCTAAGCCAGCAGGTCATTATCTCTGGAGGGGTCCCAGACTGTGAGAGGGCACAAGTGGGGCTGGGGGACCCCCCCCCCCCCGCCAGTGCACAAATTTTTGTGCACCAGGCCTCTAGTCTATATATATAAAAGTCTAAGTGACCATTACGACAGGACAACTGGATGACTGGACAACTGGCCGGTAACTATGATGCGCACTGACCACCAGGGGGCAGAGTGACCTGCTGGTCAGTTCACTCACACAGCCAACCTCTTGTGTCTGGCCAACCTTCCACAGTCCCTCCCTGCTTCGGGTCCCAATTGGGACTGGGTGAGACGGCCCCAATTGGCTGGGAGGGACCCCACCCACACATGAATTCATGCACTGGGCATCTAGTCTAATATAATTGTATAGATATGTGATACCTACCTTTGGGATATGTTTTAAGAATCATGTTGTTAGACAAATTTATTGTAGTGTAAACATCATAAAGCGCACTTACACAAACCTAGACAGTACAGCCTAATCTGGATTTCGGCAGTGTGGTATATCCTATTGTTTCTAAGATAAAACTCTGTACAGTATTTTACTGTAAAAACCAGCAAGAGATTAAGTCCAGAACAAGAAAAAATGATTCAAACGAGAAACACAATAAACACAAAATGTATGCAGCTGTTGCCATTGTAACATTCCATACTGTTTTAAGCACATTGTTCTTTCATAAATAGAAAAATTACCCAGTCTAAAATAATGATAAAAGTTATAATATAATAACTACACTTACTTCCATTATCAAATATCATGTACTGTGCATAATTGTATATGCTACACTTTTCTATGACGGACAGTGCAGTAAGTTTGTTTATACCAGCGTCACCACAAACACATAATTAATGCCTTGCACTATAGTGCTATGGTGTCTACAATCACCAGGCAATAGGAAATTTTCAGCTCCATTATGATCATGTGGGACCACCAAGGTAGATGCACTCTGTTGTTGACCAAAATGTCATTAAGCAGCTAGTGACGGTAATTGTACTTTTATTCTCTTCATAGAAAATGCAAGGACTCCAGATATGTTACCTCTATTTTTCTTCCCCAACATCAATGGTATGCTTTATTTTAATTTTGTGTATGTTTGAAA
>NW_005365340.1:0-724 GCF_000412655.1 Myotis brandtii
TCCTCCCCATATTCTTCCAATTCCTTAACCTTACTTTCTATATATGAGATTCTGCCCCCACCATCTTTACTGGGTATTTTGTGTTTGTATGTTTTGTTTTATTTGTTTGTTCACTGAAAGTGAAGGGATGGAAAAATATCTTTCAGGCAAATGGAAATGAAAAAAAAAAAGCTGGGGTAGCAATACTTATATCTGACAAAATAGACCCCAAAGTGAAGGCCATAACAAGAGATAAGGAAGGCCACTTCATAATACTAAAGGGATCAATACAACAAGAGGATATAACCCTGATAAACATATATGCACCCAATGCAGGAGCACCCACATACATAAGAAAACTCCTGGAAGACATCAGGGGAGAGATCGACAACAATACAATCATAGTAGGGGACTTTAATACACCACTGACATCACTGGATAAATCTGCTAGACAAAAAATCAGCAAAGAAACAGCAATCCTAAATGACTCACTAGATCAGATGGACTTAATTGACATCTTCAGAACACTTCACCCCAAAGCAACAAAATATACGTTCTTCTCAAGTGCTCATGGGACATCTTCAAAAATAGACCACATATTGGGTCACAAACAAAGTCTCCCCAAATTCAAGAAGATTGAAATCATACCAAGCATCTTCTCAGACCACAAGGGCATAATTGCTGACCACTCTAGACAAAAAAATCAGGAAAGAAACAACAATCCTAAATGACTCACTAGATCAGA
>NW_005365341.1:0-2125 GCF_000412655.1 Myotis brandtii
ATTTCCTTGAAATTGCTTTCTTTGCACCCACAACAGGATCTTTTTACATGTTGTTCCCTCTTCCTGGATGTTCTTCTCTCTCCTTGTGACCTAGCTGATTCCCATGCCTTCTTTTGATTTTAAGTGTCATTTCTCAAAAAGTCATCCTGACCTTCCTAACTACATTAAATTGAAGTACCTAGTGGTTTTCTTTATAGCATTCTTTGTAGTTACAATTTAACTTTTAGTCCTCTGAGGACTCCATCAAAGCCTGAAAACTACCAAGAGAGGGACCATGTCAATTTTTGTTTATGACTGCATCCTCCTCACCTAAAACATGAAAGGTGCTCAGTAAATATTGTTGAACAAATGGATGGGTGAATGAAAGCATTTTCATCACAAAGTTCCTAGGGTGTATGCAATGTTTTGTACTTCATCTACTAGGAAATAACCTTGGATCCTGCTTTAGTACAGACTTAACTCACAGCTGAAGCTTAACACTTACAAAAGTCAGCCTTTTCCATGCCAGTATACCCCTGTGATGTCCCGAAATTACTCCAGGATGCATTAGGCCATTTAGGCAACAAACAAAAGTGAATAATTAAAATGTAACAGGATGGATACTCTGCCTATTTAAACTGAACTGTTCATAAAAATAGCAACATGCACATAAGGAAAAAGTATTATCGCACAGTACACGTCAAAGAGCAATAAAACCAATAACCTCCATTCTCTGAAATGCTCATATCCAGCCTTGAAGCTACAAAGTTACTCTCTAGAACAGCATGGTGTGCCGAGGCACACTGGTGTGCCACAAGAATTTTTAAAACATGCAATACCTGACTATTTATTCAGCGGTACAGATCTCTTTTCCCTTAGATTGACAAATAATAAAATGACAACAGCCAACACAACAATAGCCGTCCAGTATGAATAAATCAAAAATATACCTATTTTTGGTCAGATAGGCAAATAATAAAATATGTTTTTGGTGTGCTGCAGAATTGTAGTAATTAGTTTATGTGTGCCATGAGATGAAGTAGGTTAAGAATCACTGCTCTAGTATGTCTCCACACTCCTGCATGCACCAGTTGAAGTTTTGTCCCACCAAGAGTCATTGGGCTTATCCTTAGCCTATTCTTCCCACTTGCACTTGCACATTTTATCATTATATAAACCATTGAAATATGAGCTTAACAACAACAGAATGTGTTGTTGCCTTAAACACTCAGTTGAATGCTTTGCAAATACTCAATAAAGTCCAACTGGCTAAATTAAAGAAAAATTAAATTAATTACTAGCAAGATGATTATAAAAGATGAAAAATATAATCACAAATCTAGATGGCCTCTGACTATCACAAGTTTCCTCAAGAAACAGAAACTGGAATGAAGGAAGGATGTATTTTGGTGTAACTTATTCTAAAGTCATGAGGCAAAATTCCATTAGTAGCTGCATATTTCATTTCCTTTAAGTGTAAAATGAGAACAGTAAAATCCAACAGAGTTTTAAAGGTTAGATATAGTAATGTTTATTAAGTGTCTTGCCCAGTTCCTGGCTTGTAGCAAGTAATTAGTTTATTTTGTCTTCTGTTTTCTGTGAAAGCACTTTGTAAATGCTGGTGTGCAAATGTCAGTTGTTCCAAGGGGCCAGGAAGAAAGCAGCCAGGAGGTCAGGCTGATTTTAAAAGCCTGGAGATGAATCCAATGGGAGAACTACTGGTAGATCTGGGGTCATTTGCACATGTTCTCCAGTATCTGAGCTGAAACTACATAAGGAAAGAAGTTGAGTTAGGCCCAAACCTGCAAAAAGTAGCTTTTTTCTTTCATTGAGGAGCCAAACTCAGAACTGAGAAGCTGATGGAAAACGGGCGTGGTCACTACCACCAGATGGAGCGAATGGTCTCTGCCCTGCTGGGTGGCTTCTCAGTAAAGACTCTTGACATGGATGAAGTACAACACACAACCTTTGATTTAAAAAAAAAAGCAGGGGAGCCCTGGCTGGTGGGGCTCAGTTGGTTGGGCACTGTAAGGTGCTCAGAAGGTTGCCCGTTCTATTCCGGTTAGGGCATATGCTCCAGTGTCGGGTTCCATCCCCAGGAGGAAGCATGGAGGAGGCAGCTGATTGATGTGTCTCTCTCATATCA
>NW_005365342.1:0-745 GCF_000412655.1 Myotis brandtii
AACATATTTGGTGTAATTACTGAGGAAAAGCAGGCATACACAGATGATAACACACTCAGAAAATAATACATGGGGTTGTGGAGCCAGAAATTCCCAGTGACCAATGCAAGAAGCCCTAAATTTCCCATCAGAGTAAACAGGTAAATTGCTAGAAACAGGAAGAATAAGAGGATCTGTAGTTCAAACTTGTCTGTGAAGCCTTTCAGTACAAACATAGTAACTTCAGTAACATTCTTCATGTTGAAACATTAAAACCTCTTGAAACACACTTGAAGATATTAATAAAATAATTTATATTGCTCTGATCAAAAGAAGCAATATTGTGACTAAGTTAAAGTGAATTATGTCTTCATATATATTTCTTTTCAATGAATAATTTCTCAGCTGCAATTCAGGAGCCAGGAATATGACCATAGGTCAAAGGTTGATGCCACTCACTACAGAAATCAAATGGAAATTTTGGTTTTAACTCACAGGCTCCACTCAAGTTATTTACAAAAACATAAAGTCAAATGGTTAATTTACCACTGAATTCTATTAGTTGTTTTTCTATTAAGTCACATTAAACACAAATAAGCTGCTAAATACCATTTCCTGATATAATTAAGACAATTTTTTTTTTAAAAAAACCACCCTTTTTATTATGTTCATGGATTCTGCGAGTCAGGGATTCAGACAGAACAAAAAGGCAACATCTTGTTTTTGCTACATGATATCTAGCCCTTCAGTTGGGCATGATTAGGGC
>NW_005365343.1:0-478 GCF_000412655.1 Myotis brandtii
AGGTGAGCAGGTGGCTTTAATTGGGAAATGTTTGATTGTTTAATGTGGGTTATGAATTCACAGGTGTTTTTATATCATTCATTCTCCCTTTCCTATGTCTTAAGTATTTCATAACTGATATTTTTAAAGAGGGTAATTATGCCTCACTGACTCCCTATTCCTACCATTGATGAGCTTCCTAAAGCTAATATGAAGAGAATTGCCTCCGTTTCCTGAGAGAATATTGCTACTTTTTTTTTCTTAACTTACTTAATTTATTTTAAATCCCCACCTGAAGACATGGAGAGAGAGAGAGAGAGAAACATTGAGCATTTGCCTTCTTTGGGTGCCCTGGCGGTTGGGTGCACCAGATGATGCTCAACCAACTGAGCCACTGCAGCAGGTTGAGAATCTTGCTGCTTTTGTGTAGGCCCCTCCCCCTCTCTTCTTTCTTCTCCATCTTCTCTCTTTTCTCTTCCTGTTGGTCAGCTGAGCTCAC
>NW_005365344.1:0-794 GCF_000412655.1 Myotis brandtii
CACCTCTCAACACTGAATAACCAGATAGCTACTCCCTATTAGGAAAGGTCCAAGTGTTATTACTGTCCAGAGATTCAAGAATCCTTCCTCCACCCACACGTGGCTTCTGTGTAAACAAGCGCACAGCATTTAGCAAGTATCTGTCATGTGCTTAGATTTGGATTTAGCACTGTGAGGGATATAAAAACACATAAAGGTCTGATGGTCAATGAGCTTGCAATCTATCCGTGATGCAATAGTTACATAAACACGTACAATCATTAAGACCTAATGAGTGCTACTGATCTAAAGGCAAGAGTAGTTTGGCCCTAGCTGGTTTGGCTCGTGCATAGAACATCGACCTATGGACCAAAGGGTCCCAGGCTCGATTCCGGGTCAAGGGCATGTACCTTGGTTACAGGCTCCTCCCTGGCCGGGGCGCATGCAGGAGTCAACCAATCGATGTATTTCTCTCACACCGATGTTTCTCTGTGTCCTTCCCTCTCTCTTCCACCCTCTCTAAAAATCAATGAAAAAATATCTTTGGGTGAGGATTTAAAAAAAAAAAAAAAAAAAGAGGCAAGAGTAGTTTGAATCCCAACAAACTCAGTAGGGCTGGGTATATCTTCGTGGACTAAGTAGGGTCCATGGTGGGACGTAAGGGTTAGCTAAGATTTTGTGAGACTAAAGGCAAATCACTTTCAAAGCACAGGAAACAAACACACAGGATTAGGTTGATGCTAGTTATCCTGCTAAAGAAAAATAGTCAGATTTTTTTATGGAATTGATTAACAGAGCTTATTCAAGAGAATGTG
>NW_005365345.1:0-786 GCF_000412655.1 Myotis brandtii
AAGACTAAGGACCCAGGGCTTGCTCTCCCTTCCAGGACCACACCTGCGCCTCCCCTTCCTCCTCTTCTTCTCCCACAGGCAGGCATCTGCTAAACTCTAAGAGACCCCACTTGACTTACAGCCAGGGGAGCAATGGGCAGTGGCAGCTCATCCCGGTCTAACCCCTTGAACCTGCCTCCAAGGCCCCCTTTTCTCTGACTTTCCAGTGAGCCGACAGCGGCCACACCTTTGCTGTCTCCTGTTGCTTCTTCTATCCTAGGCCCTTCTGTGTTTTACTGTACCCAGCTTTAATAAATGTACGCTCAAAATCACCTGGACCCGTATTATGAAATCTTTCCTGTACAAAGTCAAGAACCCACACACTACCGGCCGGCCTCCGGCAGGCCTGCTCTGGGCCAGTCCCCTTTCTGGTAACATGACTCTCAACTCTCCCTTCTTTGAATTTTGTGCGCCCCTTTATTTCTTTAGAGCTTAAGAATGCAGGTATATGTGTATGACATCATTAACTACTAGAAAATGAAAACCCCAAGGAGATTTGACTACACAGCCACTAGAATGGCGACCATCAAAAGGACAAACAGACAGTACCAAGTGCTGGTGAGGCTGGGGAGTGACACGCCCACTGCTGGTGGAAAAGAATCTAGTAGCTTCTTACGGAGTTAAACAACAGATGATCCGGCAATACCACTCCTGGGTGTTTGCCCGGGATAAATGAAAATACATGTCCACACAAAGGCTTGTACATGAATGTTCACAGAAGCTTTATTCACAGGCAACACACCAGGG
>NW_005365346.1:0-795 GCF_000412655.1 Myotis brandtii
GAGGCCACTCCCAGTGGGGGTAGTCTGAAATATTGGAATTACAAACAGGGCTGAGTTTTTAATTTTTTAGCACCTCCTTATTGGGATGGTGGCAAGGGATTGCAAGAAAGCCAGGCATAGCTGAGGCATTGGAAGGAGAGGAAGTGCCCGCTGACCCCCTATTCAAGTCTGTTTAAAACTTCCTGGCCAAGACCCAGATACCCCTGCCGAACTCAGTTCCGTGGGGGAAGACAGAACAGTTCAGAATAGGGACATTCAAGGTGAAAGACCCGAGGCAGACCTAGCCTCTGGGCTACAAGTCCCCACCCTCTGGACTACTTGGGTTTTTGCCCTACCGTGATCTAGTCAGGTGGGCCAAGACTAGGCAAAGGCAATAACTCACATGGACTTGCAGTAGAAAACCTCCCAGAAGGCCCAGGTCCAACACACTAATGGGCCAGATCCAACAACATCACATCAAAATGCAGTGAGTTCCACAAATAGCAGACACAAAGCACTTGTATAACAGTTGGCATGACGTGGTTGGGTAGAGCCTCACAGTCAGCAAGAATGAGGACTGAGCCCACCCACAAATGGGACAACAGCAATCAAGACACAAATGCAATCAAGACCCACACAACCAACACAGGAGACATTCCTAGAGTACCCAGCTCAGAAGATAAAGCAGGTTACAAAACTGGGTTCCACAAGGAAGACACCCCACCAAGACTGGGAGGCATAGCAGCCTTATGCAATACACAAAAACAAACACAAAGGAACAGCAAACATTGGAAAACAAAGACAGCCTCCAAATGG
>NW_005365347.1:0-776 GCF_000412655.1 Myotis brandtii
TGTGTGGCTTCGGGGAAATTCCTAGAAGAGAATTTTACGTCAATAAGATGCGATCGTGTCTGTCACCCACACACCCGTTCGGGTCTCTGAGTCGAAAACCCCATGAACCACCTGCATCGCCCGAGGCTGAGCTCACCCTGAACTGAGCCCCCGCCCCCGCCCCCTCTTCCGTGGCCGTGGACTCTGCCGGGCCGGGCGGGGCCTTTCCTCTCCTGAGTACTCACGTGAAGGGAAGCGTCATTGTTCCCTGAAACGCTGTTCCTGTTCGTCCCGCTGTGCCCGGCTTCCTATCCAACACGCTTGTGGTGTCACCTGAGAGCCACATCGGTAGCAGGGATGCCGTCACTTTTCAGGGAGCTATAGCCTGGGGTCCATGGGGTTCCTCAGACACCAGGCATCATGTGGCAGCAGCCTGCATGGTGGCTGCCATGGAGACCCTATGGGAGGGTCCTGCTTGTCGGGGTGAATGGCCCCGGTGGTGCTATCGCCGTCCCGCCTGGTGACTGCTCCCGGTCACGGCTCACTGTGCCGGGAGGAGCTGAACACCAGGATCTGTGCGTGTGAGCTCAGTCTGCCTCGCTCTCTCTCTCCCTCTCTCCCTCTCTCTTTATTGGTTTCAGAGAGAAAGGGAGAGGGAGAGAGAGAGAAACATCCATGATGAGAGAGAATCATGGACTGGCTGCCTCCTGTACGCCCCACACTGGGGATTGAGCCCACGACCAGGCCTGTGCCCTGACTGGGAATCGAACCCTGGTTCATAGGTCAATGCTCAACCA
>NW_005365348.1:0-2153 GCF_000412655.1 Myotis brandtii
CAGGGGCTGCTCCTTGGGTGGCAGTGGCTCCTTGGGCAGCAGTTGCTCCTCTGGTGGTCATGCAAGTGGCTGCTCCTCTGTTGGCAGTGGCTTCTCTGGTGGGTGCTGTTCACAGCAGTGGTGTCACCTCTGGCTGGTGGGGGAGGTGCTTGCACAGCTGCTGTTCCTTGGACAGGGGTGGGCTGATCACAAGGCTGCTGCTCCTCAGATGGGGGTGGGCTAAGTGCGGCTGCTACACCTTGGACAGGGGCAGGCTTTCCACATGGCTTCTGCTCCTCAGACGGGGGCGGACTGCTCACGTGGCTGCTGCTCCTTGGATCGAGGCTAGCTGCACATTGCTGCTGTTCCTCAGATGGGGCGGGCTGCTCTTGATGCTGCCGCTTCTTGGACAGGGGCAGGTTGCTTATAGGGCTACTGCTCCTCATATAGGTGCGGGGTGTTCGCGCAGCTGCTGCTCCTCAGATGGGGGATGGGCTGCTTGCATAGCTGCTGCTTGCTGGGTGGGAGTGAGCTGCATGTACGGCTGCTGCTCCTCGGAGCGGGTGGGCTGCTCACCCAGCTGCTGCTTGTCGGACAGGTGCAGGCTGCGTGTGGCTGCTGCTCCTCGGACTAGAGCGGGCTGCGCAGGGCTGCCGCTTCTCAGATGTGGGCAGTCTGCTTGTGTGGCTGCTACTCCTTGGACGGGGTGAGCTGCTTGTGCGGGTGCTGCTCCTCGGGTGGGAGTGAACTACATGTGTGGCTGCTGCTCCTCGTACGGGGGTGGTCTGCTCGCGCGGCTACTGCTCCTTGGATGGGAGATGGGCTGCTTGCGCGGCTGCTGCTCCTCGGGCAGGAGCGAGCTGCATGTGCGGCTTCTGCTTCTTGGATGGGGGCAGGCTGCTCACCCAGCTGCTGCTCGTCAGACAGGTGCAGGCTGCATGTGGCTGCTGCTCCTCGAACCAGTGCGGACTGCACAGGGCTCTCGCTACTCGGATGGGGGCGGTCTGCTCCTGTGGCTGCTGCTCCTCGGACTGGAGTGGGCTGCTTGGGTGGCTACTGCTCCTCGAATGGGGGTGGGCTGCTCACGACACTGCTGTTCCTTGTATGGGTGTGAGCTGCTCACACAGCTGCTGCTCCTCTGATAGGGGCAGGCTGCTCGTGCAGCTGCTGCTCCTCAGAGGGGGGCAGGTTGCTCACACAGCTGCTGCTCCTCGGACGGGGGCGGGCTGCGTGGGGCTGCTGCTCTTCAGACAGGGTAGGCTGCTCGCATGGTTGCTGTTCCTCAGACTGGGGAGCAGGCCACTCACACAGCTGCTGCTCCTTGGACAGGGGCAGGCCACGTGAGGCGTCTGCTCTTAAACTGGGGCAGGCTGCTTTCAGGGCTGCTGCTCCTTGGGCAGGAGTGGGTTGCTCATGTGTCTGCTGCTCGTGTGGTTGCAGTGCCCTGGCCTAAGGCATTGGGTCAGTCAGAGAGGAGCACGCTTCAGAACTCACAGGAGCCTGCACCCTGGGTGGCTGGAGACTCGTTGACCGTGGGACCACAGCCAAGGTAGCAGGTCCCTGGCAGGGGTGGCTGTGGAGTCCCAGGTGTTATCTGAGGCCACCCTGGGTGGAAGTAAGGCTGGGCTCCCATTACAGCAGCTCTCCTCTTCAAATGGCTAGGCCAGTGGTTGGCAAACTGTGGCTTGTGAGCCACATGCGGCTCTTTGGCCCCTTGAGTGTGGCTCTTCCACAAAATACCAACTTCTGCGCGTGGGCCACGAAGTTTCAATTGCACTGTACATGCACGCCCACACGTGGTATTTTGTTGAAGAGCCACACTCAAGGGGCCAAAGAGCCGCATGTCGCTTGTGAGCCTCAGTTTGCTGACCACTGGGCTAGGCCTCTGAGGATGAGCCGACCTCCCGGTACTGTTTACTACGGTAGCAGAGGCTGCCTAGTTAGGCGAGCCCAGTTAGCCTGCCCCCGAAGGTCCTGCGGAATCTAACTGTGCCTCACTCACATACACACACACACACATCCCACATGACCACACATTACTCTTTTGCTCCCTCACTCACTCGCGCTCTCTCCCTCACTGCCGCCTTCTTCCTGCCTCTGTAGTTGGGTCTGGGGTGTTATTGACCCATTCGTGGATGGAGTTTCCTCTCCAGGTGTCTGGTTATGAGGCTCGC
>NW_005365348.1:3715-6689 GCF_000412655.1 Myotis brandtii
TGAATATGGGGAGGATCTCAGTTCAGTATAGAGGAAGTAGAAAGGGGATGGGTGGATAAGAAGAAAGAGAATGAGAAGAAAATAATAATAATAATAATAATAATAATAATAATAATAATAATAATAATAATAATAATAATAATAATAATAATAATAATAATAATAATAATAATAATAATAATAATAATAATAATAATAATAATAATAATAATAATAATAATAATAATAATAATAATAATAATAATAATAATAATAATAATAATAATAATAATAATAATAATAATAATAATAATAATAATAATAATAATAATAATAATAATAATAATAAATTTACAAAAAAATTGATTAAAAAATGTATAAAAATAGTAAATAAAAATAAAATAAAATAGAGTGATGGAAAAATAATGCAAAAAGAAATAGAAAATAAAGGAACAAAAACAGGAAAAAGAAGAAAAAAAGAGATAACAAAATAATAATACAAAAATAAAAATAAAAGTGAAAAAGTGAAGTGTTGTTCCTTTTCCCACACTGCAGCCATGGGTAAGTGTCTGTATCTGAAAGTTCCTATGCACTAGGCTCAATGAAGAAAGGCACAGGCCACAGATGGGGGAGAGGCTGTGCCTCTCCGCGCTCCTCTCCTGTCGGCACTACTCTTCAGCCTTCCCTGACTGTGGATCCAGATCTAGAGTCCCCTGCGGTCCAGCAGTTCTGTGGACCTTCTTTCCACAGTCAGACACTGTGCCGTCCCTTGTGTGGCTTGGTGCCAGTGCTGTGAAGATTCCCTCTCATCCTCAGAGCTCAGAGGTCTGGCAGATTCTCCTTCCAAGAGCCTTGATTTTATCTTTCTCCAGGGATCCTCTGCCCTTCCCGGCTGCAAACCATCTCCCAGCTGAGTCTCCTTCACCAATTCGGGCTGGATGTTACTCGTTTCAGCTGCTCACCCTATCTGCTCTGGGACAAGGCTCGGGACACGTCAGTCTATACCGCCGCCATTTTGTCTCCCAGCCTATTAACATTTATTGAGATACAATTCATATACTAGAAAATTCACACATTTGAAATGTACAGTTCAGTGGATTTAATATATTCACAAAATTATGCAATTAATTCCCAGTCAAGGGTATGTACCTTGGTTGCAGATTCAATCCCTAACCCTGATTGGGGCACACATAAGAGGCAATCAATTGATGTGTCTCTCTTGTTGATGTTTCTCTCTCTCTTCCTCTTTGTTTCTCCCCACCTTCTTCCTCCATTCCACAATCTCTAAAAAATCAATGGAAAAAATATCCTCAGGTGAAGATTAAAATAAATCAATTTATCATAAGTGTGAGAGTGTATTTTTGGACTCTTAATTCTATTCCATTTTGATCTTATGCCAATAATTCACTGTCATTTATTTATTTATTTACTTACTTACTTACTAACTAGAGGCCTGATGCATGAAATCTGTACAAGAGTAGGCCTTCCTTCCCCTGGCTTCCAGCACTGGCTTCTCTCTGGCACCCGGGACCCGGGCTTCGTTCCAGCCACTGGCAGGCACCCAGGAAGCCCTCTGGCCCCAGCTTCGTCCGGAAGGACATCTGGTCTAATTAGCATATTACACTTTTATTATAGATTTTTAATTTTTAAAAATAATTCTTTATTGTGAAAAGAGTTACATATTTCCCCCCTGGACCCCATCCAACCCAACACAGACCCCAGCCCCAGGCCTTCAGCACCCTATTGTCTATGTCCATGGGTTATGCATATATGTATACAAAGTCTTTTGTTGATTACTTCCCATCCACCCACCCTCCCCTCCCTTTCATCCAAAATTCTGAACTCTGTTCCATGCTTCCATGCCTCTGGATCCACTCGCATCATCAGTTTATTTGTTACTTAGATTCCACATATGAGTATGATCATGTGATACTTGTCTTTCTCTGACTGACTTATTTCACTTAGCATGATACTCTCCAGGTCCCTCCATGCTGTCTAAAAGGGTAAGAGATTCTTTTTTATTGCTGCATAGTATTCCATGGTATAAATGTACCACTGAGTTTTTATCCACTCATCTATGGATGGGTACTTGAGCTGTTTCCAGATCTTAGCTATTGTAAATTGTGCTGCTGTGCACATAGGGGTGCATACATTCTTTCTGATGGGTGTTGCGGGTTTCTTAGGATAAATTCCTAGAAGTGGGATCACTGGGTCAAATGGAAGTTCCATTTTTATTTTTTGGAGGAAACTGCATGTTTTCCACGGTGGTTGCACCAGTCTGCATTCCCACCAGCAGTGCATGAGGGTTCCTTTTTCTCCACATCCTCGCCAACACTTGCCATTTGTTGATTTGTTGATGATAGCCATTCTGACAGGTGTGGGATGGTACCTCATTGTTGTTTTGATTTGCATCTCTCAGAAGATTAGCGACTTTGAGCATGTTTTCATATGTCTCTTGGCCATCTGTATGTCTGCTTTATAGAAGTGTCTATTTAGGTCCTTTGTCCATGTTTTGATTGGGTTGTTTATCTTCCTTTTGTTAAGTTGTCTGAGTTCCCTATAAATTTTGGAGGTTAAATCCTTATCAGAGATAACATTGGCAAATATGTTCTCCCCTGCAGTGGGCTTTCTTGTTGTTTTGTTGATGGTTTCTTTTGCTGTGCACAAGCTTTTTATTTTGATGTAGTCCCATTTGTTTATTTTCTCCTTAGTTTCCATTGCCCTAGGAGCTGTATCAGTAAAGATAATTCTACGAGAAATGTCTGCTATTTTGCTGCCTATGGCTTCTTCTAAGATTTTTATGGTTTCCCGTCTTAAATTTAAGTCCTTTATCCATTTTGAGATTATTTTTGTGGATGGTATAAGTTGGTGGTCTAGTTTCATTTTTTTGCATGTATCTGTCCAATTTTCCCAACACCATTTATAGAAGAGACTGTCTTGACTCCATTGTATGCTCTTGCCTCCTTTGTCAAATATTAATTGAGCATAATGGCTT
>NW_005365348.1:9420-18865 GCF_000412655.1 Myotis brandtii
TTGATCTTTTGTATTTTTTTTTTTTTTGGTCTCTATGTCATTTATTTCCTCTCTGATCTTTATTATTTCCTTCCTTCTGGTCACTCTGGGCTTTTCTTGTTGCTCTCTTTTTGATTCTTCAAGTTGCACAGTTAGATGGTGTATTATAAGGTGTTTTGTTTTTGGATGTAGGCCTGTAATGCTATGAACTTCCCTGTCAGGACTGCTTTCACTGTGTCCCATAGATTTTGGATTGTTGTTTTTCCATTGTCATTTCTTCACAGGTTGTTTTTTTATTTCTTCTTTGATCTCTATGGTAACTCAATCATTGTTTAATAGTATGCTAGTCAGCCTCTCAGTGTTTGAATTTTTCAGATTGATTTTATTGTAGTTTATTTCTAATATTATGGCATTGTGATCTGAGATGATGCTTGATATGATTTCATTCTTTTTAAATTTGGAGAGAGTTTGCCTGTGCCCCAATCTGTGGTTTACCTTTGAAAATGTCCCATGTGCACTTGAGAAGAATGTATATTCTGTAGCTTTGGGGTGGAATGTTCTGAAGTGTCGATTAAGTCCATATGATCTAGTGAGTTGTTTAGGATTGCTGTTTCTTTGCTGATTTTATGTCTAGAGGATTTATCCAGTGATGTTAATGAGGTATTAAAGTCCCCTACTATGGTTGAATTGCTGTCAATCTCTCCCCTGATATCTTCGAAAAGTATTTTAAAATATATTTTATTGATTTTTTACAGAGAGGAAGGGAGAGGGATAGAGAGTTAGAAACATCAATGAGAGAGAAACATCAATCAGCTGCCTCCTGCACACCCCCTACTGGGGATGTGCCCGCAACCAAGGTACATGCCCTTGACTGGAATTAAACCTTGGACCCTTAAGTCTGCAGGCCGATGCTCTATCCACTGAGCCAAACCGGTCAGGGCCCAAAAGTTTTTTTATGTATTAGGGTGCTCCTGCATTAGATGCATATATGTTTACCAGAGTTATATCCTCTTATTGTATTGATTCCTTTAGAATTATGAAGTGGCCTTCCTTGTCTCTTGTCACGGCCTTCTGTTCGAGGTCTGTTTTGTCAGATATAAGTATTGCCACCCCAACTTTCTTTTCATTTCCAATTGCCTGAAAGATATTTTTCCATCCCTTTACTTTGAGTTTGTGTGAGTCCCTTGTTCTGAGGTAGGTCTCTTGTAGACAGTGTATACTAGTATATGGTTCACGATTTCTTATCTATTCAGCCATCCAATGTCTTTTGATTGGAGCATTTACTCCATTTACGTTTAATGTTATTGATATGTACTTGTTTGTAGCCATTTATATTCTTCATGCCTATGTTTCTTCTTCCCTTTCTATTTCTTCTTTTAACAACAGTCCCTTTAGCATTTCTTGCATTGTTGACTTGGTAGTGATAAACTTCTGTAGCCTTTTTTTTTGTCTTGCTAAGGTCCTGATTTCCCCTTCAATTTTGATTGATAGCCTTGCTGTATAGAGTATTCTTGGATTCAGTCCCTGTTTTGCATCACTTTCTATATTTCATTCCATTGCCTTCTGGCCTGATGGGTTTCTGTTGAGAAATCATTTGATAATCTGATGGGAGAGCCTTTGTAGGTAACTCCCTGTCTCTTTCTTGCAGCCTTTAAGATTTTCTCTTTGTAGTTAATGTTTGCCAGTGTAATTATGATGTGTTTTTTTGTGGGTTTTTTGGGTTCATCTTGTTTGGGATTCTCTGCTTGTGTGACTTTTTTCTTCCCCCTATCAGGGAAGTTTTCTGTCATTATTTCTTCAAATAGATTCTCTCGTCCTTGCTGCTCTTCTTGTCCTTCTGGTACCCCTATTACACGTATGCTACTTTGTTTCATGTTGTCCCAAAGCTCCCTTAGACTCTCCTTCTGCTTTCTAATTTTTTTCTCCAATTGCTGCTCAGATTGGGCTTGTGTCTCTATCTTACTCACTAATTTGGTTCTCCACTTCTCCTAGTCTACTGTTGAAACCTTCCATTATGTTTTTGATTATAGCTGTATCACTTTTGATTTCCTCCTGATTCTTGCATAGGTTGTTGATTTTCTCATCCATCCAGTTTATGTACTGTATGACCGGTACTCTGAATTCTTTTTTTTTTTTTTTTACAGATTACTTGTTTTTCTGAGTGGTAGATTTGACCCAACAGTGTTTGATGGAGATTGTTTCATTGTCTCCCCATTTTTGCTATCACCGGAAGGTCCAAGTGCCAAGTTGTGGGGGCTTGAGCCGAATGCAGTGGTAGTGTTACCAAACCCGAGCATCACTGAAGATCCCTGGCACCGAGACGCATGAGAACCAGAGTGCCTGCATGTGTGCATCGAGAATAAGAGTCACAGGCCTTCTAGGAGACTGGGTTGCCTGCCCACCCTGTGTCGGTGGGATTTGCACTCGAGCACCACAGGTTGAGTGTGCCCTATGCTGCAGCGGCGGGACAGTGGGCCGGGAATGTGCTCTGTGACTGACAGTAATCTGTGGCTGGGATAACTGGAGTCTCTGTGTCCATGGCTCTGTAGCTGTGGTAGCAGGTCTTTGTCCAGCGTGGCTGTAGGGTCCTGGTTTGCATCTGAGGCCAGTCTGGGTGGTGGTGAGGCTGCGTTCTGAGTCCCAGCATTTCTGCCCTTCAAGATGGTGTGGTTTCTGTGCCAGTGCCGGCCTCCGGGAGTTTTTGCAGCTGCAGTGGGGTCTCGCAGTTTAAGATCACCCAGTCTACCAGCTCCCAAAAGTCCTGCAAGATCTAATTGTCCTTAACTCTCTCCATCTCTCTCTCTCTCTCTCTCTCTCTCACACACACACACACACCACATATGCCCACACACTCCTCTTTCACTCCCTCACTCTCTCACACTCTCTTCCTCACTGCCATCCTGCTGGTCGCCATCTTCCGCAGACCTTGTATGTCTTCTTGGGAGAAGTGTATTTTTAGATCTTATGCCCTTTCTTTGGGTTGTTTGTTTGTTAATGTTGAGTTTTATGAGTTCTTTATATATTTTGGATCTTACACCTTTGTTGGAGCTACTGTTGCAAATATGGTGTCCCATCTGGTTGGCTGCTTCTTTCTTTTGTTGTGTCTTTTGCTCTGCAGAAGCTTTTTAGTTTGATATAATCCTTTTTATTTTTTCCTTTACTTCCCTTGCTTTTGGGTTCAAGTTCATACAATGTTTTCTACTACCAACATCTATTAGTTAGGTGCCTATATTTTCTTCTTTGTAAATTATTGTTTTGGGTCTTATATTTAGGTTTTTGATCCATTTTGAATTAATTTTGTACATGGGGACAAACTGTAATCCAGTTTCATTTGTTTGCATGTGGCTTTCCAGTTTTCCAAGCACCTTTTATTGAAGATACTGTCTTTACTCCATTGTGTCTTTCAGTCTCCTTTGCCAAAAATTATCTGTCCATATACATGTGGTTTTATATTTGGGCTCTCTATTCTGTTCCATTGATATTTGTGTCTGTTTGTCTGCCAATACCATATGTTTTGATTACCGTAGCTCTTGTAGTATAATTTGAAGTCAGGTAGTGTGATACCTCCAGCGTTGTTCATTTTTCTGAGGATTCCTGTGGCTCTTTGGGGTCTTTGTGGTTCCATACAAATCTGATGATTTCTCGTTCTATTTCATTAAAAAATGACACTAGTATTTTAATAGGGATTGCATTAAATCTGTATATTGCTTTTGGCAATATGGCCATTTTAACTATGTTGATTCTTCCAATCCATTAACATGGGATAGTTTTATATTTTGTTGTGTCTTTTTGAATCTATTTTAATAATGCTTTGTCATTTTCAGTATATAGGTCTTTCACATTCTTTGTTAGGTTTATTTTCCTAGGTATTTTATTCTTTTGGTTATAATTACAAAAGGAATTGTTTTTTTAAATTTGTTTTTCTGAAGTTTTGTTGTTGGTACACAGGAAGGCAATGGATTTTTGCACATTGATTTTGTATCCTGCAACTTGACTGTACTTATTGTTTCTAATAATTTTTGGTGGAGTCTTTAGGGTTTTCTATATATAGAATCATGCTGTCCACAGAAAGTGACAGTTTGACTTCTTCCTTCCCTAATTGGATGTCTTTTATTTCTTCTTCTTGCCTTATTGCTCTCTCTAGGACTTTCAGTACTATGTTGAATAAGAGTGGTGAGAGTGGACATCCTTGTCTTGTATCTGATCTTAGAGGGAAAGCTTTCAGTTTTTACCACTGAGCATTATATTAGCTGAAGTTTTATCATATACTAGAGGTCTGATGCACAAAATTCGTGCAAGAGTAGGCCTTCCTTTCCCCGGCTGCTGGCACCAGCTTCTCTCTGGCACCCGGGACTCGGGCTTCTTTTGCAGCCCCGGCTTCATCCGGAAGGTCATCCAGAAGGCTGTCTGGTCTAATTAGCATATTACACTTTTATTATTATAGATGGCCTTTATTATGTTCAGGTACTTTCCTTCTATTCCTATTTTATTGAGTGTTTTAATTATAAATGGACACTATCTTATTAAATGCTTTTTCTGCATCTATTGATAAGAGCATATGAATTTTATCTTTTCTTTTGTTAATGTGATGTATTACATTGATAAATTTGCATATGTTGAACCATCGTTGTGCCCCTGGAATGAACCCCACTTGGTCATGATGTATTATTTTTGATGTACTGTTGTGTTTCATTTGCTAGTATTTTGTTTAGGATTTTTGCATCTGTATTCATCAGAGATATTGGTCTGTAGGTTTCTCTTTTTGTTTGTTATCTTTCCCAGGTTTTGGTATCAGGGTTATATTGGCCTTATCGAATCTGTTAGGAAGAGTTTGAGAAGGGTAGGTTTTAAATCTTCTTTGTATATTTGGTAGAATTCACGGGTGAAACCATCTGGTCTGGACTTTTGTTTTTTGGGAGTTTTATTTTATTTTATTTTATTTATTTATTTTTATTGCTTTCAGAGAGATTGGGAGAAGAAGAGATAGAAAAAACAATGATGAGAGGGGATCATTGATTGGCTGCCTCCTGCACGTTGGAGTAAGCCCTCAACCCAGGCATGTGCCGTTGACCAGAACCGAACCTGGGGCCCTTCGGTCTGCAGGCTGACACACTATCCACTGAGCCAAACTGGCTAGGGCTGGGAGTTTTTTTTTTTATAGTAGTTTAAATGTCCTCACTGCTGATCAGTCTATTTCGATTTTCCAGTTATTCATGATTTATTCTAGGAAGGAGATATATTTCTAGGAACTTACTCATTTCTTCTAGTTTATTGAATTTGGTGGCATATAGTCTTTCATAATATTCTAGTATGATCCTTTGTATATCTATGATGTCTGTGATGACTTCTCTCTCATTTCTGATTTTGTTCATATGGGTCTTTTCCCTTCTTTCCTTAGTGAGTCTAGCCAGGAATTTGCCAATTTTGTTAATCTTTTTTAAAAAATCAGCTCTTTATTTTAGTAATTTTTGTTGTTATTGTCATTAATCCTCATCCAAGAATATTTTTTCCATTGATTTTTAGAGAGTGGAAGGGAGGGAGGGAGACAGAGAGAGAGAAACATTGATGTGAGGGAGACACATCAATTGGTTGCCTCTCATCTGAGCCCAGACTAGGGCTGGGGATCCATCCTGCAACTGAGGTACGTGCCCTTGATTGGAATCAAACCCAGGACCCTTCAGTCCACAAGCCAATGCTCTATCCACTGAGCCAAACCAGTTATGGCTATTAATTTTTTGTATAGTCCTTTTTTCCCTCAATTTCTTTCAATTCAGTTCTAATTTTTGTTATTTACTTTCTTCTGCTGACTTTGGATTGCTTTTGTTCTTCTTTATGTAGTTCTTCAAGATGTGGTTAGGTTGTTTACTTAGGATTTCTCTTGTTTCTTGAGTAGGCCTGTAATGAAATAAACATCCCAGAAGTTTTGCTGGTTCACTGTTATTTGTCTCTATATATCTTTTGATCTCATCTTTAATTTCTTCTTTGACAGCCATTTTTTAGTACGTTCTTTAATCTCCATTTATTTGTGGATTTCTCTACTTCTTTTTTGCAGTTGATTTCTAATTTCAAGGCATCGTTGTCGGAGAATAAGCTTGGTATAATTTCAGTCTTCTTGAATTTGTTGATGCTAGTTTTGTGACCCAACATATAGTATATCCTTGAGAATGTTCTATGTGAATTGGAGAATGTATAATCTGATGTTCTTAGATGAAAAGTTTTGTAAATGTCAATTGTTTCCATTTGGTCTAGCAGTGGTCGGCAAACTGCGGCTCATGAGCCACATGCGGCTCTTTGGCCCCTTGAGTGTGGCTCTTCCACAAAATACCGACTTCTGCGCATGGGCCACGAAGTTTCATTCGCACTGTACATGCGCACCCGCATGTGGTATTTTGTGGAAGAGTCACACTCAAGGGGCCAAAGAGCCGCATGTGGCTCGCGAGCTGCAGTTTGCCGACCACTGGTCTAGTGTTTTATTTAAGGCCGATATTTCTTTGTTGATTTTTGTTTGGTTGATCTGTCTAGAGCTGTCAATGGAGTATTAAGGTCCCCAACCATGATTGTGTTTTTATCTGTTTCTCCCTTTAGTGCTGTGAGTAGTTGCTTTATATATTTTGCTGCTCCCTGATTGGGTGCATATATATTAAGAAGTGATATGTTTTCTTGATGTAGTGTCCCTTTTATCATTCTAAAGTTTCCATCTTTGTGTCTTGTTATCTTTAAATCTATTTTGCCTCCAGGCAGAGCCACAAACTACCAACTGCAGGGCTGTGTCTGTGTGCTATCTGAGCTTTCCTCCCTTCTCATCTCCCTTTTAATTCTCGATTGTCCACCTTTAGATGTTTCAAAGCACAGGTCTCTCAGGCATGCCTCTGTGTTGAGCAGGGAATTCTTTGTTGAATTATAGTTGGTTAACTTTTAATTTCATATCACCAAGAATTTTTGATTACTCTAGCTTTGTAATGCATTCTGAAATAGGGAAGTGTGAGCCCTGCAAGTTTATTTTTTTTCAAAATGTTTTTGTCTATTCTGTGTAACTTAAATTTCCATATGAAATTTAAGATCAGCAAATCAGTTTCTGCAAAAAAGCCAGCTAGAATTTTGATGGGAATTGTATTGAATCTATAGTTCAATTTAGGGAGTATTGCCATCTTAAGAATATTAAGTCTTCTGATTTGTGGACATGGAATGTATTACCGTTTAGTTAGGTCTTCTTTAATTTATTTAAAAAAATTTTTGTAGTTTTTGGTGTACAAGCCTTGCAGTTCTTTCATAGAATTTATTCCCAATTATTTTATTTTTGATGCTAATTTAAATAAAATTATGTTCTTAATTTTATTTTTTGTTTATTCATTGTTAATGGATAGACATACAATAAATAGATTTTTATATATTGTGCCCTGTAATCTGACTGAACTTGTTTATTAGAGTTTTTATAGGTTTCTGAGGATATTTTATAATACAAGAACATGTCATTTGAAAATAGGGATAATTTTATTTAGGAATTATGCTTATGAATGAATTTAACAGAAGTATAAGACTAGTACACTGAAAATTATAAAAGAAAGAAATTAGGGGTAAGCTAGTACAGTGTCCTCATTTTATAGATGAGGAAACTGAAGCCATAATGTTTAGGGATGTACATAATAAATATCAGAGTAACTCTTCTGTCTCCAAGATGAGATTGTACTAAACTGCCTTTCATAGCAGATGTTCAAAGCATTTCAGACTATGAGTTATTGTGAGCCTGTTTTAGGACAAAAGACTGCTATTTAAAATTAAAAAAATTCTCTAATACAAGACTATTCAAGCCCAGGAATCATCTACTAGACTTGGCATTATATCAGTTTTGGCATTTCCAAAAAAAGTAAACGACTCCTAGTCATACAGTGTCAATTCCGTGTTACCTAAGATTCTTGCCACTTATTTCTCTGTATTTTGAGCTGGTTATTATGTTTAACTAGACTAACTAGTGTTGCTAAAAAAATTAGAAAACAAATTAAGACTTATAAGTAATAGTTAAAATATGTTAAAATTGACTTGTAGACATATAGCCTTGTTATTTCATTTTAACCAATTATTGACAATTTTTACTTTCCCAGGCAGTTGCTCAAGATGATTTTCAAAGAGCATCTACTTGTGTAATGCGCTGCAAAGATATGTTGATGAGGCTCCCTAAAATGGTGAGTGAAATTTATGCATTTATTCTTGAAGAGTTTGAAAATATGTTATATCAAGTTTTAGGAAGTATTATTGCTACTTTATGTAACCCTTTAGAGATTATATTGAAATCAGTTCCAGTTAGCTGATCTATTATATATTTTGCTTCCTTTGTTGTATACTAAAAAGGGTGTTTAAAAAAGCAATATGGATTATTTCTTAAAATTTCTTTGCTTTCCTTTTTGTTGTCAAACCATTTTGATAATAGTTCTTTCTTCCATATTTCATGCTATGTGATAAAAGAAAGAAAAAATGATTTTATTTCCCTGCTGGCAAGGTTGACAGCAATTAATCATATCGCTGCCATACTATTTTTCTATATTGGGATTTGGAGGTGTGAGAAATTTGATAGAATAAATAAAGTCTGCTTCCCAGACTGGATCTCGTAAAATTTCCAGAGTTGATAAGATTTTATTTTTCTACTTCATCTTACTCTTTCATTCTTTATCTCCTGTTTCAGTACCTATGCCTATTTCAGGGTTTACTATCACAGAGGTAATGGATAGCAAAGATATATTTGGATGTTAGGGAGAATGTTTCCAGGGCTCCATAAATTGTACTTACTGGTGAGATTGATCTTACTTTACCCCAAATTCTTTATAATGTATAATTCAGTAAATATTTATATATTGCTAATTATATGCTATATATTCTTCTCAGCTTTAAAAATTTAAAAATAATTTAGAGAGAGAGAGGAAGGGAGAGGGAAAGAGAGAAACATTGATGTGAAATCAAAACATTGATTGGCTGCCTCCTGCATGCCCCCAACCTAGGATTGATCCCGCAACCCGGGCATGTGCCCTGATGGGGAATTGAACTGGCAACCTTTCAGTGCACTGAACAATGCCCAACCAACTAAGCTACATGGGCCAGGCAAAGCAATTAACAGTAATAATTCAAAGAACTGCTGTATACCCTTTGCCCAGAGACCCCATTCAAGCTTCTCAATACTGTCCTTTATATAAAACTAGAGGCCTGGTGCACAAAATTCATGCACAGGTAGGGTCCCTAGGCCTGGCCAGTGATCAGGGCCGATCGAGGCCTTCCGGCTGCTGGCCAGGGCCTTCCTTCCCTGGCTGCCGGCTGCTGGCCGAGGCCTTCGTTCATTCAGCACCGCCTCCTAGTGGTCAGTGCACGTCATAGCGAGCAATCGAACTCCTGGTATCCTGGTCGAACTCCCAAGGGGACACTTTGCATAGTAGCCTTTTATATATATACTAGAGGCCCGGTGCACAAAAATTTGTGCACT
>NW_005365348.1:20052-23304 GCF_000412655.1 Myotis brandtii
AGCAAGCAAGCCTCCCTGCTCGCTTCAGTGCATGGCTGCCGGCCTCCATCTTGGCTGACAGTTAATTTGCATAAGGATATGCTGATTAGCCAATGGGAAGGGTAGCGGTCGTACGCCAATTACCATGTTTCTCTTTTATTAGTGTAGACTAGAGGCCCATTGCAGGAAGATTCCTGTAAGAATAGGGCTTCCTGAGACTGGAGCGAAGCAGAGAAGGGAGCGAAGCCCACCGAGGCGGGCTTCACTCCCTTCTCCGCTGCCTCACTTCCTCCTGTCTCCGCCTCATCACTCCCTCCCTTCTCCGCCTCATTGCTCCCTCCCTTCTCTGCTGCCTCGCTCCCTCCCGTGTCCACCGCCTCGCTCCCTCCGGTGTCTGCCGCCTCGCTCCCTCCCATCTCCGCCACCTCGCTCCCTCCCTTCTCCGCCACCTTGCTTCTTCCCATGTCCACCGCTTTGCTCCCTCCTGTCTCCGCCACTTCGCTCCTTCCCATCTTTGCTGCCTCAGCTCCGTTCCCTTCTCCGCTGCCTCACTCCCTTCTGCTGGCTTCCTTCTACGCTGTCTTCAGTCTTCGCTCTGGCACCTGTATATGCAAATTAACTGCCATCTTTGTTGGGTTAATTTGCATACTCTTCTGATTGGCTAGTGGGCGTAGCAAAGGTACGGTCAATTAGCATCTTTGTCTTTTATTAGTGTAGACTAGAGGTCCAGTGCATGAAATTCATGCACTCAGTGGAGGGAGGGGTACCTCAGCCTGGATTGCAAGAAGGTGCAGGCCAGACCAAGGAACCCCATTGGTGCATGATTGAGGCCAAGGAGGGACGCGGGAGGTTGGCCAGCCGGGGAGGGACTGCAGGAGGGCTCCAGGGAGTGTCCGGCCCATCTCGCTCAGTTCCGATCAGCCAGAATCCAGTAGCAATCTAACCTACCAGTTGGAGCATCTGCCCCCTGGTGGTCAGTGCACATCATAGTGACTGGTCAACCAGTTGACTGTCTGCTCCCAGTCATCAGTGCACATCATAGCAAGCAGTTGAGCAACCTTAGCATATCATTAGCATATTATGCTTTGATAGGTTGAATGGCCGACTGGACGACCAGACACTTAGCATAGTAGGCTTTTATTATATAGGACTAGTAGATGGGTTCAATCTAGAATTGCACCTGATCTCTAGTCTCTTTCGATCTGGAAAACTTCCTCACTCTTGCCTTGTCTTTCATAATCTTGGAAGTTTTGAAGTTTACAGACCAGATATTTTGTAGAACATTACTTAATTACTTTTTAGCTCTTAAAATTTCTTTTAGTGAAGTATAAATGGCCGTATAACATTATGTTAGTTTGAGGTGTATGATGTTCTGTTTTGATACATTTATATATTGCCTTTAAAAAATATTTTTTAATTGATCTCAGAGAGGAAGGGAGAGGGAGAGAAACATCAATGATGAGAGAAAATCATCAATTGGATGCCTTCTGCACACGCCCCCCACTGGGGATCAAGGCCACAATCAGGCATGTGCCATTGACCAGAATCGAACCTGGGACCCTTCAGTACCCAGGCCGATGCTCTAGCCACTGAACCAAACTGGCTAGGCATGTGTGAGTTTTTCAAAGCCTTTATTCTCCAAAGTAACGCTCTGCAGCTTCTCTTCCCAGGCTTTCAACATGTATATTGTTTGCTTCAACCATCATCTTTTGCCCTACATAGCAGGAGCTTATTCCTTTGTGTTTTAGTGTTTTCAAGAAAAACCCCAAGTTTAGCCATTTTGCCACTTGTAAGTGTTCTAAAATAGGAGAAATAAAGTCAGGCACTTTGCATTTGTCCTTCTTGGAACCACTGGACAGGTTAAATCAAACAAATCCAATTCCTTGGAAACAAGGTCCACTCTGTTGCCTTGGGAACCAGGTACCCACAGCATGGACACAAGCTTCCATTTTCAAAACTGCCACTGTGTCAGAGATTGGGGTGGGGCTAAGGCAAAGTTAAAATGCCAAACAACTCTCCTACCATATTTAAGTCACATTTTCCTTGGCTCAGCATTCACTTTGTTGCTCTAAACTATTGACCATTTTGTAGATTTCCAACAATTTTTTTTATAGCTTTTGCTCACTTTTGTCAGTGATTCTTTGGAAGGCCAGGCTCTTTGAATTCCCTAATGTGCCATTTTCTCTGATGTCACTCAATATTTTGATACTCTAACTTTTGTATGAAAACTGATTTTTCTCTCTGAAAATTTATATAAGTACTATAGGCCCGGTGCATGAAATTTTTGCACTGGGGGGGGGGCGGGGGGTCCCTCAGCCCAGCCTGTGCCCTCTCGCAGTCCAGGAGCCCTCGGGGGACATCTTCAGTGCTGCCGTGGAGGTGGGAAAGGCTGTGAGCCCGGCTTCTGGCTGAGCAGCGCTCCCCCTGTGGGAACGCACTGACCACCAGGGGGCAGCTCCTGTGTTGAGTGTCTGCCCCCTGGTGGTCAGTGCATGTCATAGCGACTGGTTCCACCGTTCGGTCGATTTGCATATTAGCCTTTTATTATATAGGATAACCAATACTTATTTATCATTCTTATTGCTTTATATATATTAACACATTGCGTACCGCTCACAAGTTTTCTTGTGTTTCCCGCGCCATCTGTTAAGGACCGCTCATGAGTGTTCTCGTTTTTCACGCACCATCTGTTATGGACCTTAGATGTCAACACACTGTCTTGTTCACTGTGGGGTGCGGTTACAGTGTTTTGGCCAGGTTCAAACCTCGGACTAATGAAAGGACAGGGTCCTCTCACTGCCACGTGCAAGTCCCAGCTGGAGGGCATGGCTCTCCCAGCACAATCATAGCCAACGGCTGTGGTTGTAAGCTTGAACCTATGGTCCGAACACGTAGCCCCACGTGCCTTGTGATAGAGTTTAGGTGCATGAAGTTGAGTAGGGTTGGAACTCACGAGAATGCTGTAAACAACGTGATCACGCCCCTACTTTGCCTCGTGGCGTCTGCTATAAAATAAAGACACGGCTTGTGGGCGCTGGCGTTGTCTCCTCTTCAGGGAGCAGCGTCCCACCAAGACCCAGCTATTATTCTCTTGTCTGTCTTTCCTTAATCCTTTCACCCCCCCACTCAGAGACACCCTTGGCCGTGCAGGCGCGGCACAGTCCACATCGAATGAAGCGATCTCATTGGTGGAAACTGTGCAGGTCAATCTACGAAAAACTATATAATTGCACGAACCCATAAAGCATTGCAGTTACATTGTATTTTGGTCAT
>NW_005365348.1:24760-26472 GCF_000412655.1 Myotis brandtii
AGAGACTGGATAACGGATGACAATAATGAAGGCTCTCCGGAACCAGAGACAAATCTGTCCAGCCCTTCCCCTGGGGGTGCAAGGAGAGCACCTCATAAAGATCCACCCAAAAGGTTGTCAGGTGATATGAAGCAGCATGAACCTACGTGTATTCCGGCGAGTGGAAAGAAAAAATTTCCTACGAGAGCCTGCAGAGTTTGTGCCGCCCATGGAAAAAGGAGCGAATCTAGATAGTTATGTAAATTTTGTTTGGTCCCTCTTCATAGAGGAAAATGTTTTACACAGTACCATATGTTAAAAAAGTACTAGGAACTTTAATTGTTTAATTGTTTAATTGTTTTTGCAAATAAAAATGTTATAATTATTGAAAAACAACACCTAAAGTGCATTATGATCTGTAGTTATGATGATTTAAATAATGTGCGGTTTGCCAAAAAACATCCGGTCCCTGGCGTATGTCTTAGAGATTTCTATGCAGTACGAAATGTGTTAACTAGAGGCCCGTTGCACGAAGAGATTCTTGCAATAGGCCTTCCCTTCCCCTGGCTGCCGGCACTGGTTTTCCTCCGGAACCTGGGACCCAGGCCTTCACTATGGACGAAGCCTTCAGTCTTCGCTCCGCCGCTTCGCCCCTACGTATGCAAATTAACCGCCATCTTTGTTGGGTTAATTTGCATACTCTCCTGATTGGCTGGTGAGCGTAGCGGAGGGATGGTTAATTTACATGTTTGTCTATTATTAGGTACGATTTGTTTAATCTTCACAATAACCTTTGAAGTGAGTTTTATTGTTATCCCCATTTTAGATAAGGACTGAAGCAAAAAGGGGTTTAGCAGCTTGCCCAAAAATATGTAGTAAGTGATGAAAACTAGATTCAAACCTAGACATTGTGGCTCCAAAGTTCCTGTACGTAACTACTATACTGTTTTTTCTCTTGTCTGCAATAATTTAAAATTTTATGATGATATGTCTTGGTGTGGATCTTTTTGCATTCATTGTGCTGGGCACATGGAAATCCATTTCAATCTGGTAATTCTGTTGTTACTAACTCATTTTGTTGATGATTTACTTTTCTCTGTTTTCTCTTTCTAGAGCTTCTACTTTACAGATACTAGATTTCATTATTTTCTAATCTTTTTGTCTTTTTCCTATTTTCCATCTCATTTTTATATTATATTACTATTTGGGTGATTTTCTCAATTTTATTTTTCAACCCTTTTCATGATTTTTCATTTTGATGCCATGCTTTTAATTCCTAGGGTCTCTTCTTATTTTTCTGAATATGTCTTTTTTTACTGTTTAAAGTATTACATATGTCTCCCTTTTCCTCAGTTGACTCTCCCCCAGCCATTCCACCCCCAGGACAAACCCCCATCGCCCCAGTGTCTGTGTCCATTGGTTATGCTAATATAAATGCATACAAGTCCTTTGTTTGATCTCTACCCCCCTCTCCCCTGCCTTCTCTTTGAGGTTGGATGGTGTGTTCAGACCTTGTTTCTGGATCTATTTTTATCAGTTTATGTTGTTCATTATATCCCACATATGAGTGAGATCATGTGATATTTACCTTTCTCTGACTGGCTTCTTTTGCTTAGCATAATGCTCTCCATTTCCATCAATGCTGTTACAAATGATAAAAGTTCCTTCTTTTTATATCAGTGTAGTATTCCATTGAGTAGATGTACCATAGTTTTCTAATCCACTCATCTGCT
>NW_005365349.1:0-849 GCF_000412655.1 Myotis brandtii
ATTGGAACTAAACAGGCCCAGGAGAGAGAGAGAGAGAGATAAACAAGAGATCCTCGCTCTACGGAGAGAGCCCAGGACCTGAAAGATCTCCCCCTGAAATTTCCTTCCACGGTGAGTGATGTGCTTTATCTCTTTCTTCCTGATAATAGGAAGCTGAAACTCAGCCAAAAGTAGAGCCTCTCCAGGTCTCTGAGTTTTGGAATCCCGACCAGCATGTGACACGGGAAGGGGCCGATGGGTTTAAATGTGGAGAAAACAACTGCCACACTGTCATCTGTGAGGCCCAAGAAGGGCTGGTCCCCCTCGGGGAGCTGTCAGAGGGCATGGTGAGGCTGGCATACATGCACATGCACTAGCGGTCCTTGCAGGCAGTGGCTGTAAGCCAGGAGGGTCTGCAGACCTCATTCAGTGGATAGAAAAACAAGTGGGAGTGAGCATTTAGCCATAAAAACTCTCAAAGGAACCCCCAACTCCTATCTCAGTTCTCTACCCTTATTCAAAAAACAGCTGAGGATGGACCTATGGCTTCTTCCTGTTTGGGTAACATCAATTCCTTGTTTGGACTCTGCCTTAGTGAAATGATGGGATCCATCCCTCACCAGAACAGGGGAAGTAATGTTTTTCAGATAGGAACAAAACTAATCTAATATACTCCAGGGCTTTGCAAAGGCACACTGTGTACCTCATCCTTTGTTTCTGGCATTGTCTCAGTTGAGGGTGGGAAGGAGTTGGGAGAGGAAGTTCATATAAAAGGGGATGGCATCGAATATGGATGCTTGATTATTCAATAGGTATTCTTATCTCTTAGACCCGTGGTGGGCAAACCGCGGCTCGCGAGCCACATGCAGC
>NW_005365350.1:0-558 GCF_000412655.1 Myotis brandtii
AGACATAAAGTCACTAAGAGAGCCAGGAATGTGAGACAGTCATAATAAGCCCATAAGCATCATCTTGAGACCGTGCTGTTTTCCTGATATAAGAATCAATGCATTTACTCTGACCTTATGTTTTATGCAAATGTAGTCCTCCTTGGGCAAGGGCAGGGCATTGGGTAGCTGAGACATTGCTTTCTCACTCCTATATTTATTGTGCAGCCCTGTGCCAGACTCTGTTTAGGTGTGAGGACGAACCAAACAGATGAAAAGCATTGCCTCACGGAGCTCACTTTTAATTTTTTTGTGCAGGGGGGACAGTCCTAGACAATAAGAAAAACATATTAACTTGTGATGTGTGAAGCACAGGATTGAGAGGCTGTTCCATTATATCACCTATAAAGACAACATAAGCTTCCACCCTTCTAAAGCCACTGGACCAGTTTTCTCCAACACCTAGTCGGTGAAGGGAAACTGCATTGTTGATGTGATGCTGACAGGAGCCCGACATAGTTATTTTGCTGCCAATCCCTAAGAAAAAAGTAAATACTTCACAGTCTACTGTGAGAGGAA
>NW_005365351.1:0-1804 GCF_000412655.1 Myotis brandtii
GGAGAAATGTGTATTTAGGTCTTTAGTCCATTTTTTTTAAAATCCTCACCCAAAGTTATTTTTCCATTGAGTTTTAGAGAGAGTGGAAGAGAGGGAAAGACAAAGAGAAACATTGATGTGGGAGAAACACATTGATTGGTTGCCTCCTGCATGAGCCCTGACGAGGGCCCAGGTTGGGGAGGAGCCTGCAATCTAGGTAAGTGATCTGGACTGGAATCAAACCATTTGGTCCGCAGGCCGAAGCTCTGTCCACTGAGCCAAATCAGCTCGGGCCTTTGTCCATTTTTTATTTGGATTATTTGTTTTCCTGATGTTGAGTTATATAAGTTTTATATTTTGGAAATCAACTCCTGATCAGATGTATCATTGGCATATGTGTTCGCCCATACAGTGGGATCCCATTTCATTTTTTTGGTGGTTTCTTATGCCTAACCGGTGTTATAGTTTTTTCTCTTGGGCTTATAAGAGATTTTATGTGAGGAAATTTATTCAGTTCTTATCATTTCTAACCAGTGCTTGTAAAATATGAATTGGGAGAGGAATTCCCATGCTTGGCTGTTGGGATTTTTTTATTTCTATTTATTGAGGTGCTTTAATTAATTAATGTATTGTATCATTTAAACTCCTTAGACTTGTTTTATGGCTTTGTGGGGGGTGGTAATGGTGGTATAACTCTGTTGAAAAATATTTTACTATTATCTGTGAAATGGACTAAAAAGGATGGATACCCAGTCCTGAAGGTTCAATGGGGGTATGATATAGGGTCCATGCCCACTAGCGGTGTACCTGGCAATGCAGTTGTCTGCAGACTGCCCTTTCTCAAAGCGTCTTTGAGGGAGGTACACCTAGCATCACCCACATTTTAAAGATGAGGAAACCGAGGTGTGGAGGTTAAAGAATTTGGGCCTTGGAGTTAGTGGAATGTGATGAAAGAGTTCTGTCTCTTTCTCTTACTTTCTTTTTTCTTTCGTTCTTTCAAAGTAAAAATAAATATAAAATATTTCCAATATACGTAAAGAGACTATAATAAGGCTTCCATTACCCCACTACCTGTGTTTGAGTTGCTAATCTTTCTATATTTGCTTCATATCCCCCCTATACAAATAACCTTTAACTGAAATATTTTTCCATCCCTCCTCCTCTGCCTTCTTCCTTAGAAGAATTGAAGTTAGTATACAGAGTTTCCAAACATGTTTTGCTACTTCTGGATATTACCTAGTCACAAACTATCTTTGAGGTTGTGTATTTAATATTTTGCATAAATGGCATAATTCTATATGTGTACAACATGCATTTTTAAATTTGTCATTATGTTTTTGAGATGCACGTAGATCTTACTTCAGCTGCTAGAGAGACTTCTGTTGATGAATAAATTAGTATCCTTAGTCCCTTGCCAAGAGAAAATGGGAGAGTGTTTCCAGTTTCCCACTGTTACCTTTTCTGCTGAGGACAGTTGATCTGTTTCTACGTTTTTTACTATAATAAATCGTGCCACAATAAGTACCTGAGACAAATAGCCTTTATATCATGTAAATATTTCACAGAATAGAGAAATAAACAGAAATATGTTACCACTACTAGACAAGAGCAATTTGAGAAAGGCAAATCATAGGCAGTCTCACTTATTAATATTGATGTAAAAATATATCTTAAAATATTAACACATCTAAGCCAATAGACTATAACAACAACAACACAAAAAAAAACCCCACAAGCTAACAATTCAACAAAGGAAACACACACATAGTATCCATCAGTAGCAGGTGGAGTTTGACTTAGGAATGTGAGTCTGTTTAATCTTGGG
>NW_005365352.1:0-920 GCF_000412655.1 Myotis brandtii
AATGTTTACTTCCTTTGGGGAATTTTCAGATATGACTATTGGAAAGTATCTGTATGTGAAAGGCCTCAAAGAGACATTTTTCACAGTACATACCAACAAATGACATTTTTCCATGTGGTATTATTTGTATATAAATTGGAGAGATTTAGTGGTGAGAGGAATAGAAAAAAAGACAGAGATACAGAGAGAGAAATTCATTGACATCCAGAAAAAGATTGAAAGTAAGAAGGAGATTAAAAGAAATTGAGGTAGTGATAGAGACTAGGAGAAAGAGAGAGCCTCTCTGATAGGGTTGCATGGGAAGATCAAGAATGAGAAAGGGAGGGAGAACCATACAAAAGAGAGATGAGGGGAGCACTCAATGCTCTAATGATTTGGGAGTATTCCCCATAGACCCTCTAACCACTTTTACATGCCCAGTACCCAGTAGAGTTCTTTCTTATTAAATCTCTTCCAGTCCTTCAATTGTCCATCCATTTCATTTGCAGAGTGTTGTACATTTTCAAAGCACTTTCAATGATCAGTTATCTCACTGAATCCTTGCCATTGCCCAGGGGATTGGGCAGACTGGTGTTTGTGCTCATTATCAGAGAAGGAAAGCCTAAGGACACAACTTTCTGACACAAACCAGTAGCTCTTAATCTGTTTTACTCGTAAGAATCACCTAAGATATCTGTTATATTTTCCCAGAGCTCAACCCCAGAGATCCCCAGATCTCCAGTAAAACCACCAAACTGAAAAACAAAAAAAAAACTATGTTTCCAGCAATTCTTACAGATAATTTTTACACATTGGTACATTAACACACTCTGAGAGATCCTGGACTAGTCAAGTTTACTGACTAGTCACCTGAGCCCTTTTGACTGGCCATACACACAAGATCACCAGCGGTGTTTACCTTTCAAGGGAAGTGTTGGAGT
>NW_005365353.1:0-337 GCF_000412655.1 Myotis brandtii
CCCAAACATGAAGTTAGTCAATGGATTCTAATCTTGAAATATCTCAATCCTGCTACTTTTCTCTATTTTTACTACTTCAGCTTGTGTTCAGTTTCTCATTTGTTCTTACCGGAATAATTACAATAGTGTCTCATATACCCAGGGCTTAGGATGATGGCTGGCACATAGTAACACCTTAATAGTACTTGGATCAAAAGTCTGGGCTGGGGCCGAAACCGGTTTGGCTCAGTGGATAGAGCGTCGGCCTGCGGACTGAGGGGTCCTAGGTTCGATTCCGGTCAAGGGCGTGTACCTGGGTTGCGGGCACATCCCCGGTGGGGGATGTGCAGGAGGCAGC
>NW_005365354.1:0-887 GCF_000412655.1 Myotis brandtii
CCTTTTTATTTCTGAACCCAAACTCCAGACTCCTCTGTCCAGCTACCCTAACATCTTCACGTCAATGTGAAAGTCATATCAGACCGTGTCTATACTTCCCCTTTGTTTTTTCCCCAAACTTACTCTTCCTCATGCTTTTCCATTTTCCTAAGTGGCTCCTTCATACACTAAACTTCTCCAGCCAAGAACCAGGGAACCAGCCTTGGAATCTCTTTTTCTTTCACCTCTCATGTTTAATATGTGAGCAATTCCTACCTTCAAAATGCGTCTCCAAGCCATCCAGACCTTTCCATCTCCACAACCAGCATCGTCTGTCCTCAGGACTACAACAGCCTGCTCACCTGCTAACCAGTATCTCACTTCCCGTTGCCACCCACACTGCCACCCCTACAACTCCCTTCTCACTCAGCCTCCAGAATGATCTCTGACAATATAATCACATCACAAGACGTCCCCACTTAAAATCTTCCACTGCTTTCCCAGTGCTACAAGATGCAATTTAAAATTCTTAACATAGTTTACAAAAATACTGTGACAGCAAAAAATGAGTGAGTGTGTAGGGTTGGATTTCAATAAGTTAATGGGGGAAGACTTCCCTGAAAAAGTTCCATTGAAACTGAGGAAAGATTGGAAGCTTGCCATGCAAACAGTGGGTGGAGGAGCATTTCATAGAGAGAAACCCACGTGTAGAAGAGTCTTGGGGAAGGAGAGGAAACAGTCCACGCGACTGCAGTGCGGTGGCCAGAGATGAATTGTGGAGGGAGGCGGGGTGTTGTTAAGGACAAGAGAAGATGAATCTTCGATTAGCATGAGGGTTGGAACAGAAAGGAAACATGCACCAGGCACATTTTGGAGAAAGAATCACACAGAACCCAGTCAACTGTATG
>NW_005365355.1:0-1357 GCF_000412655.1 Myotis brandtii
AGCTAAGTATGGTTTTAATATTTTTAAATAGAGTTTAAAAAGCAAAAGATGAATAATATTTTGACATAAAAATTTCATGAAATTTAAATTTCAATGTCCATAAATAAAATTTTATTGGAACAGTCACACTCATCATTTACATATTGACTATGGCTGCGTTGTGCAACAATGGCAGGGTTGAGTAGCTGCAACAGAGACCCTGTGACCTGTAAAGCTTAAATGTTTACTAGCTGACCCTTTAAGGAAAAAGTTTGCCAACCCCTCATTAGAGAATGCTAAAATGCAAATATCCCTAAGAGCCTCAGCACACCTCATCATGCACATATACAATCATAAATGCATGGACATACACTATACCCACACATAAAAACTGCATGTATTTCAAGTGCAACAAAATCTATTTGTGCATATCAAGTTAGTAATCTCCTCTTTAGCACTCTATTTTAGCAGCAGAAACAAAAGCAAAAATATCCCTTTTTTTTCCTTAATACTTAGACAAAATTCTAGTTATCATCTAAGTTTTATGTTCCTGACACTGATCCTACAAGTGTGGTAGCTAATATTTAGCCTGAGTAAAATTTAGCCTTTCATTTCCCTGAAAACAATCAAACTAACCCAGATAACTCATGGCTTCAGTGGACAGAAGACCATTTTGTGAAGGCCGGCTACATTTGTTAGGTAGCACACAGCGTTGCTTTTTCACTTGCTGGGAGTGAGTGAAAATCAATCAGTAAGTCTTGAGGCCTTTGACAACTTCAAAGGAAAAGTGCTCTGAGCCTGTGAGTGCAAATTAATTTTCCTTATTTTCCCTTAGATTAGACAAGACCAGGCACGAAGATTTGAGTATGAACAGACTAAGAGCAGAGAGCAAGCCAAAGCATAAGAAACAGGAGGTAACCTGCATATAGAAAAAACTGCTTCATACAATAGTATAATATAATATACAGTATCAATTCTCATTAGGTTAGAAATTCATCTGTCTTACTCCGCACTGTGGTTCCAGTATCTGGACCAGTACCTATTCCTAGTAGGAACACAATAAATATGTGTATTCTCTAGATCTGAGACAGAGTGAGTGAGCCTGTATCTACCTGCCTGTATCTCACTTTACAACTTCAGTTTCAATCTCTCTCCTGAATAATGTACATCAGAAATTATCTGAAGAGATACCTCATCCTCTGCCTTAACTTCTTAAAATAAGAGCAACCATCTCCAAGGACTTAAAAGGATATAGATAATAACTCAAAACTCAGTTAACCCCAAACTCCCACAAAGTGAATTAATGGCATTAGACTCCACTCAACGGGCATGTTCACTTACTATGTCTACTGAATAAGAGTTCCTCAGTTTCTTAATA
>NW_005365356.1:0-386 GCF_000412655.1 Myotis brandtii
GTTCCCTGCTTGCAGCTGCGGGGCTCTGAGCTCCTGAAGCAACAGCTCCAAAAGATACATTGTTTCAATTATAGAAGCTAAAAGCTGGCGGTTAATTTGCATACTCAGGCTGCAAGCAGTGAAGCGAAGCCAAACAGCCCTGAAGCCACAGAGCAGAGATGCCTCACTGCCTGGGGATCAGCAGAGCCGGGAGGCCTTAGGGCCCTGGGATCAGTGGAGCCAAGGGGCCTCAGGGCCCCAGGATCAGCGGAGCCGAGAGGCCTCAGGGCCCTGGGATCAGTGGAGCCAAGAGGCCTCAGGGCCCCGGGATCAGCGGAGCCGAGAGGCCTCAGGGCCCCTGGATCAGCGGAGCCGAGAGGCCTCAGGGCCCCGGGATCAGCGGAGCC
>NW_005365356.1:465-810 GCF_000412655.1 Myotis brandtii
CCTGGGGGCTGGAAGGCGGCTCCTCTGACCTCAGTGCTGGAGTCCCACTGCTCCACCAGGAGAGGAGCAGAGAAAGGCTGGAGGCTCCCTCAAGGTGACCCAAAATCCCCACCCACACCAGGCAGGCTGCTGGGACTGTTCCTGGAGTACTCACTTTCAAGCCCAGCTGGTGGCCCTGCCGCAGCCATGGCACTACTGGGTGCAGGCCCCAGCGGGATGCGGGGTGGCGGCGGGGGCGCCTTGAGTCCTGGGCTCCTTGCCTGTCTTCCAAGGCTTCCTCCTGCTTTAGCGCCTCGCCCTCTGCCAGACTCCTCCTCCCCAGCTCCCAGAGCAGAGGACCCACCA
>NW_005365357.1:0-770 GCF_000412655.1 Myotis brandtii
GTGTTTAATGAAGAAATAAGACCCATTTCACATAAATTTCTCCAGTTAATAGAAAGAGAGGGAAGTCACTTAGCTTCTTTTATTTTATTTCATTGTTTGATTACAGTTTATATTCAATAATATTTTGTATTAGTTTCCAGTGTACAGCATAGTGAGTGGTTAGAAAATTACACACTTTACAAAGTGTTTCCCACAATATTTCAAGTATCCACATAGCACCATGCATAGTTATTACAATATTATTGACTATATTCCCTATGCTGTATTTTACATACCTATGACTATTCTGTAACTACCAACTTGTACTTCTCAATCTCTTCATCTTTTTCACTCAGTTTCAGTTCCCCGTCTTGTCTGGCAACCATCAGTCTGTTCTCAGATCTATGAGTCTGTTTCTATTTTATTTGCTCATTTATTTTGTTCTTTAGATTCCCCATGTTAAGTAAATCTATGGTATTTGTCCTTCTCAGTCTGACTTATTTTGCTTAACATAATACCCTCTAGGTCCATCCATGCTTTCGCAAATGGTAGGATTTCATTGCGTTTTTTTTATGGCCGCGTCATATTCCATTGTATACAAGTACCACTACTTTCTTTATCCACTCATCTATTGATGGGCACTTGAGTCCCTTCCATGCCTTGCCTATTGTTAATAGTGCTGCAATAAACAAAGGGTTGCATATATTCTTTCAAATTAGTGTTTTGGGTTTCCTTGAATGTGCTCTCAAAAAACGGAATCGCTGGGTCATAAGGCAGTTTCATTTTTAATT
>NW_005365358.1:0-1147 GCF_000412655.1 Myotis brandtii
TTCTCTCTCTGACTCTGTGGTCTCCACAATCTTCATCTTCAGTGATGGCAAACATGGGCTTGTGCACCAGTATTTGTTACGGTCTCTGAACTCCTTCTCGTACCGACACTGCACGCTCAGTGATCCCCCAACGGTGCCCATCACGCGCCTGGGGCCGCTCAGAGACAAACAGCCTGGAAGACACAGCCCGTCCCGGGTTCGTTACCAGATGGGCCAGGGGCAGGGGCACCCTGGGATGCAGGTCCCCTCAAGAGCCCCCAGGGTCTGGAGGCCATGCCTTTGCTCAGACCAGGCGAGGGAACGAGGGGCGATAGCACCCTCCTCCCAGTGGTGACACGGGGAGAGGTTGTGCATGGAGACAAGAAAGGCCACGATGGGAAAAACGCAGTGTGTGCACATGTATTTGTGTGTGTGTATAAGTGTGTGTGATGCACCAAGACCACATCTCTGATTTTTTTAATCACTTAAGGATAATTTTCCATTGCTTTTTAGAGAGAGTGGAAGGGAGGTATGGAGGCAGAGAAAAAGAGAGAAACATTGATTGCATGAGCCCAGGTACGTGCTTTTGACCCAGAATCAAACCTGCGTTGGACCAACGCTCTAACCACTAAACCCTCAGCCAGGGCCCACATCCCTGGTTATGACAATAAGGTGCTGAGCACATGCCCCGCCTCCCCAGCACAGCTCTGAGGGCGCAGTGGTTGAGACCCACCTGCCTTGTGCACTGAATCCTTGTGGTTGCTGCTGAGGCAGGTGCTGGCCGCTCCTGGAAGCATCTCTGCCTCCCCGTGCTCTCCCCCATGTTCTCCCTCCCTCCTGCTGGGCTGCTCTTCACCCTCTACCCACTCCCCCCTCTCAGTCTTTCCTCATTCCCATTCGGGGTCCAGCTCCCCACAGCCCAGCCCCACTCACCTGGGACCTGGAGAAGGAGCAGAGCTGAAAGTAGCCACGTGGCCCCACTCCTCGGGGTCATGTCTCCGCACAGACACAGCCTGCAGCAGCGCCAGTTCCTATGGGTGGACACGGTCAAGCCTCCTCGCTGAGGGTTCGATAGCCCTGTGCCCACTTCCGCTTTTCTGGGCCTCTCAGCTACCATGTCCAGCGCAGTTATGAGTCCGATGCTGGATGGTCAGGGTGCAGGAAGCTT
>NW_005365359.1:0-497 GCF_000412655.1 Myotis brandtii
GAGAGAATCCACCTGCAATGCAGTCTGGGAGTTGATGGAATGTTTAAGTTTCCCATGAATTTAACATATGCATTCACGTGTTAGTGTTCAAGGCTTATATGCCTTTCATGGGGCTTCTTCTCCCTCTTTCTTTTTCCTTTCTCTGAGTTTCCATAAGAAATTCCATGAAAACAGAGCCTTGGTAATGAAGAGCATTTTTATTATCCACACTAGAGGCCCGGTACATGAAAATTAATGCACTGGAGGGGGGGTCCCTCAGCCCCGCCTGCCACCTCTCAGTCCGGGAGCCCTCAGGGGTGGAAGGCAACCTGGTGATCAAGGGAAAGCAATGCCCCATCACACCTTTGCTGCCGCCACTGCCAGCAGCACAAGACTCGGCAGGCACTGGTTACCTGAGCCTACAGCAGCCCTGGGTGGCTCGGGGTCTGAGGGGACTGGGCGCCACCATCTTGTGGCTGTCGGTGCCACCATCTTTGAGGGCGGGACAGTCAATTAGC
>NW_005365360.1:0-840 GCF_000412655.1 Myotis brandtii
GCTGGGGGGTGGGAGTGGGTGGAGAGGTTAATGAGGGAAGGGAGAAGGAGATATATGTAATACTTTCAACAATGAAGAATTTAAAAAAATAAAATAGAATATTGGAAAAAGAAATTTGGTTTGGAAAAAAGAAAATTGTTAAAAGAGATAAATGTGAGGTATTGTGCATAGTGTTAAGTTGAAGACTATAAAACCAATATATGTATATGGTAAAGTCAGATTTTCAATGTTAAGGTTTTCATTTTTATGGTCCAGATGTTAAGTTTCAATATTGGTTCCATTTACTGAGGAAGCAATCCAGGTAAAAGGTAGATCCAACAGAAAACATACCCAGTCCAAAACAGTCCAGATTTATTATTATTACTTTTAGTTTATTACTATTATAAAATATTTCTTAGGCATTATTAACCATAGAGTGAATCAGGATAATATTTTAAGTATTATGCTTTCTTGCATTTAAATTCTAGGTAATACATTTTCTTGTATTAATAAATACTATTAAGAGTTTTAAAAAAGGGTTCAAAAAATAAAATAAATAAAACCCAAAGTGTAATAATTCAACTACTTTTGAATGGAACATTAATGGTTTCCAAGCACATCTCTAAGTGTTGGGCATACTGAAGTTAATAAAAGGCAAAATCCCTCATCTCATGGAACTTATGTTCTAAGGAAAAGAAGGATAAAATCCAACTAAGTAAAATACAGGTATATTTAGTGCACTTAGCAGAGAATAAGAGCTGAAGAAGGAAAAAAGAGAGGTCATTTGCTAGAGGATTATTTTGTAGTGAACATGTCCACTAAAAATTGCCTAGAATCTCCAGGAAAATTGTCAAGAAAAAA
>NW_005365360.1:3353-5635 GCF_000412655.1 Myotis brandtii
AATTAGAGGCTGGGATTTCCCCTGACAAGGTCAAATCTTTATTTCATGTTCTGTTCAGGGCTCTGGGAGATCTAATAGTGTGACAGGGACACAGTACATGACAGAGAGTGGAATTTAGGCCCATTCACTAGGTATGTTAGTCTATATACCTGAGCATCTGGAAGTACCAGAAGATTCCTGCTTTTCCAGCTTTTCCAGTGAAGCATTATAATCACAGCGCAGGGGAGGGGGGAGGAAACTAAGAAAGGGAAACCAAGGTATGAGATGCTTGGCCATTTACATTCAAACCACAGAAAAAGAAAAATCTTCAAGAGCAGTAGAAGATTGTGTCAACATAGCACTTTTTGTTATGGTCCATCTTCACACTGTCAATGCTGATTAATGTCTGGTCATCACTCCCAGGTATTGATGATATAGGATTGGACAATGTAAAGTTGGGATGAAATGAGCGCTGGGTGAGAAAGACAATTTATGCATAAACTCTCAAAAAGTATCATTTTGATCACTGGATTGTTATATTTGATGCTAATGGGCAGCCAAATAAATATCCCTGATTCTCATACATGGGAACTTCACAATAGTTTGAGGAGACAATTAGAATATGGAATTGGTGGTAGATGTATTTAACATTCTTCCATGATTAGGTTACATTTTCACTAAAGATGTTTTAAGTCCTAACCAGTTAGCTTAGTTGGTTAGAACATTATCCTCACATACTAAGGTTGTGGGTTTGATTCCCCAGTCAGGGCACATATAAGAATCAGCCAGTGGATGCAAAAATAAGTGAAACAGTAAATTGATGTTTATTTCTTTCTCTCTCTTTCCCTTCCCCTCTCTAAAATTAATTACACACACACACACACACACACACACACACACACGTCTTAAAATCATTAGAAAACCTGGAACTTATACATTTTCTTATGTACTATCTCAGTACATACATTCTACAAGTGAACCTCTTCTATAGAATTAAGAAGTTCCAAACCAGTCATGTCATAGATCCATTCATATTGTCATCAAATGGGTTTAGCTACTTCAAAACAGAGGAAAGCAATATTTTGAACCAAAATGTGTTTATCTTCTAATCCACCACTAGCTAGCACACATGGCATCTGGTACATGTAGTCACACAATATAGTTCCAAAATGCAATAATCCATATATGTTTAATGGCATTTACAATGTTTGGAACATTTATGCTTGCTATGGGATGAAACTTATCTGTTGTCAGTGTGAACATCACAAAACTGCTTCCTGTATTTCCTGGAAACACCCCATAAAATTACAATGCCACTTTCATAAATCTTAAATCCTGAACTTCAATTCATGGTGCATTTGATCTACCCAGTCAAATTAAAAATTTCAGTATTCACAGCAAACATTAGGTAGATGTATTGCTTTAAGCATCCATGACAGCTTAAATAAGTTTAAAGTGCTTTTTTAAAAAAAAATCTGTTTTTATTGATTTCAGAGAGAGGAAGAGATAGGGAGAGAAGGATAGAAACATGGATGATGAGAGAGAATCATCGGTTGGCTGCCTCCTGCGTGCACCCCCACAGCGTTTTGAGCCTGCAACCCCGGCATATGCCCTGGCCTGGAATCAAACCATGACCTCCTTGTTCATAGGTCTATGCTCAACCATTGAACCATGCTGGCTGGGCTGCTTAAAGTATTTTTAAATGTTTTGCTATTAACTTACTGTTGTTATGAAAGAAAAATGGTGATTTATATTTTATTTGATGGGACACATACTTTGAATTTGGAGATAACCTAATCAGAAATGAAAGCCACGGCTAGCTCACAATGCACAGTGCCTTTTGTAGAAGCGCCATTCACAATTCCAGGCCAGAGAACCAGGTTGTCACAGACCGGGCCGCTGGTGAGTTGTTGGCTGTGTGAGAAGGATTTACTGCAATTACTCATGCTGTGATTTAGATTAAGCCACTGCCAGCTTCAGTTCTCAAACACTTATGATCATTCTCACTCAGATTTACTTAAAAGAGTGCCTTGAACTTCAGACTGTGTGTTGGAAAATCATAGAAGCCCATTTACCGTACCTGCTGCATTATGTAAACTCTAACATAACCTTCACCAAACAACACACGTGCAAACTAAAGTCATTTTGCTGCTGAAGTTTTAGTAAACACCTGTTCTTGCTTGACTTAGGTAAAGTTGGGATTAGAAAGAATCCAATTGTATATATTAAAAGCAGGTAGGCCCATCCAGCGTGGCTCAGTGGTTCGATTCCCAGTCAGGGCACATGCCAGGGTTGGCATGCAG
>NW_005365361.1:0-531 GCF_000412655.1 Myotis brandtii
TATATGTGGTGGAGAGAAGAAGGCAAGCCAAGTAGGAATGTCAAGACCCCCAAAATGACATAATGATGAATTCAGCATGTTTTCTTTTGGCTTCATATCCCCCAGCCTTGAAGCTGAAGCAGTCAGCAACCTGTAAATATCAATAAGCACAGATTTGATTTTACATTATTAATCCTCACCCAAGGATATTTTTCCACTGATTTTTAGAGAGAGTGGAGGGAAAGAGACAGAGAGAGAGGAACATCGATGTGAGAGTGACACATCGATTGGTTGCCTCCCACACAGGCAACCGAGGCATGTGCCCCCGACCGAAATTGAACCCAGAACCCTTCAGTCCATGGGCTGACACTCTATCCACTGAACCAAACCAGCCAGGGCAATAAGTACAGGTTTTAAAAATCCCAAAGTAATGGGGTTTTGACATATGAATTTGGGTGTGGGGACACAAACATTCAGTTCATAATAGCAACTATATACCATCTATAAGAAATTCGCTTACATACTGTAACAATATAGGGAGTTAGAAGTAAA
>NW_005365362.1:0-774 GCF_000412655.1 Myotis brandtii
TGCTGCACTTAGAAACCTCACTCAGCGGCTCCTAATCAAATGAACGGCAGTCCCAGCACCTTTATAAGCCTGGCAATAACCATTAGCACAGCCCTAGGAAACCCATGGGACTTTTTTAACGGCCCACATTCTGCCACTGCTGCCATCATGGCCGGCAGAATGCTACAGTACATGGGTCTCATCTTCAGCATACATTTTCCTTCTGAGAAAAGAAGAGGACGACTTACACAGAATGACTTTGTTGATGTGAAGGAGAAAAAGCCTGCAGTTGAGACTCTGCAAACGGGGCCATCCAGCCTCCCATTTTGTATTCTTGGCCCTAATTAGCTCTTTCGGAGTAGATTGTTTGCAACGAGCTCCAGAAAATTGAGTGTGATTTTTCTCGAGGCAAACAGGGGTCAGTTGTTAACCTTTCCATGTTTAACGAGGCAACATCTTAAAGATGAACAATAATAAACAAGGAAGTTGTCAATAGGAATCCAGATTATGCCAGAATCCAATTTTATACCCCAAACAAGTCCTTGGAGAAAAATAACTTTGCTGGTATGAAGTGACAGTAGGGGAAGTGCTGTTAAAGAAATTGTCTCCGTTCCAAGCTGATAACTCAGGTTTGGGGTGTCTACTATTGAGAGGCAAATGTCAAGCCAGCAATATTTCCCTCCTGTTGGGAAAGGTAATAATAAATGGTAACCAGGACCATGTGACAGTAAGGTTTCCGACTTCATAGAAACATGAGGGTGTTCTGCTGGAATTGGGAGCTTTAAATGGAGTCGT
>NW_005365363.1:0-1814 GCF_000412655.1 Myotis brandtii
ATTTTCAAAATTATCAATCCAGATCACATATTACTTTGTGCAAGTTCCTTTCAAATAACATCTATTAGTTTCCTTTAATAGTTGAAGATAAAGAAAAGAGCAAAAAGAGGCCCACTATCTTATTACCCAGAAAATTCTATTGGCATTTTTAAAAAGGTAATATAGAAACATAATTAGAAAATTGAGGGCCCAGCAAAGTACAAAACTAATAGTGGAACTTTCTGTCTGCTTACACCCTCTGTCCATCTCCCCAAAGGTAAGCACAGTTAATTGTTTCCTTCAGGGGGGTGGGGGAGGTTGGAGGGGAAATAACCAAAATTTATCAGTGCAAGCAGATCCATCTCATTCTTTTAATTTTTATCAAATTTTATTTACATTCCCTTCTAGGAAAACTGTTGCTTTTGAAACCCTTTACCCATCACCCAATCTGTGGCACCCTGTCCAGCACAGCCACAGGAAGCAGCTCCTTTGAGAGTCCTCTGATATCAGTTCCTATGCATTTACTTCCATAATGACATCCTCACACAGCACATGGCATTGCTGTGGGGCCTTTCTTTTTCATGTAAACAGTATCATACTCTACACATAGTTTACCACAGCACAGTTTTCTCCAGTATGGCTACACCATCACATTTATATCATTTCCCCTATGCATGGGTCTTTTATTTATTAGTTTCATAATCAGAAGGAAATATTGTTTTTAGGTTTCCTTCCCACTAAACCTAAAATATATATACAAATTTTAAATGGGATGTTGGCAGCAGAGAATTCAAAACCATATGGCTTGCTTGAGTATTGAATTAGTAAACACTCTTGGTGGTTCCATGGTGTTCATCTCCTTCTGGGCTCTTCGAATGAACTGTGCAACCTCAACCACACTGAACCTCAGAAGTCAGCACTCCACCTCAGGGACTGCTCCAGGCTCCCTCCAGGTTCACCACCACCACCCTGAAGATGCTCTTCCCTACATACATGCCTTCTTCTCTGACCTCCATGAGCCCCATAGCCCAGTCTCCACTTCTCCTCCCAGCCAGGAGGTAGCCCACCCAGCTTTGGACTTGCTCTCCCAGCTAGTCACTAGTAGACAACGAATAAAGAGGTCAGAAAAAAAGAACTTCCTCTTGTTTTTTACACCTGAACTCAATAGAGAAGTTGATACCTTGAAGTAGGCTACTACTGTAAGATCCCCTTACCTTGTACAGAAGTTTATCTCTTTGTGTATCCAAAATGTGTTTGTTGGATGGTTCCCCACTCATCTTGATTTGAGGTGCTTTTAGTGTTGTTTCCTTCTGAAGGAGCATCCTTCTGTAAGCCTTGACTTTCCTCCTGTTGACTGACAGAGAACAGTGGAGCAACTAACACACAACACTACCGTTTCTGCATGGCTAAAGACGGTGCTGATTTTATAGCACCCTGGGCATTTCACATCCATGAAGCAGGAATTGGGGCTCTGCACCAGGCGGTTCTTCTTGTGTTTTCTCCTCTTCTGGAGCGGGATGGAGGAGATCCTTAGCGAGAGGCATATTGTCGTGGGGAGGTCATCACCCCCGGAAAGGCCAGAAGTTTATCTGAGGTAAACCTGAAACGTGTGGCTCAGGTTTAAGTGGTCCGTCTTTCAGTCCATCACCGGTCTTTTGTCGCCTCATGAGTCTTTCCAATCTCCAGTTCAGCTTCCATGCTGCCCACTACCCAATAGTTAGTGGTGAGTGGGCCATGACTGTCCATTTTCTGAAGCAGAAACAATAGTTAGTGGTGAGTGGGCCACGACGTTGCTGTCCATTTTCTGCAGCAGAAACAATGTTAAAAGAGAGAAC
>NW_005365364.1:0-644 GCF_000412655.1 Myotis brandtii
TAATTTGTGCAGTAAAATTACTGAAGTTGACAGGGCCTGCCTTGGAAGATGCCTGGAAGAGACAAAGAAAGACGGACATGGACGACGTTATCCAGGGGATTGCAAAGGTCGCCCTGGAGGCGCCCTGCAGTGTAGGTGTGAAGCAGATGCTCTTGAAGCTTGTTGAGCTCCGGTTAGACAACTGGGGAAGAGTCCCTGTCACCTCAGCATCAAGAGAAGCAGCACCTGAGATTGATCCCAACTGTTTTGTGACGGAACCGCCATTGGGTCCAGCGGATGGTGTTCCTTTCCCTGCAGCTGATCCCGATGACCAGGATTCATCTCAGGAGTGACGTGAGGGCGGGAGGGGATGGGGGAGGGGGAAGGACATATGTGATACTTTCAACAATGAAGATTCATTAAAAACAAAAAAGAGTGACTTGAAGAGAAGACTCTTTTTCCAGATTGTGAAGAAAATGGAGCAGGTGTGTCCGGGGTGGTGATGGTACTTGGATGATATTGACGATGAGGTGGACCCAGGAGCTTATGCAGAGTTTTGTTTGGAACCAGAGCGTCAGCAGAAGCCGTCGGGTTAAACGTCCCCGGGTCAGAGTGAGGAAGCCGTGCAGGTGATGGTGGGAACCGGACGCAGGAAACCTGCCACT
>NW_005365364.1:3248-4984 GCF_000412655.1 Myotis brandtii
GACAGCCAGCGCCCTGAATTCTACCCCTGAGGTTCTTCTAATTACCAGGACCCTGCGAGGATGGTCTCCCTCTGTCCGTATTCGTTTGGGATTTCTTGGACCATCTGACAGAGCAGCCTGGCAGTTGTGAAACGGACATGGAGCAGTTTGCAGAGGCCCTGAGTGGCCGGGTCACCACAGACGAGGCTTTGCAAGAACTTGTGGACCTCATCTATCAACAGGCCACGTCCGTGCCCAAGCTCCGCCGCGGGGGAGCTCGCCTGTGTGGTTACCTGTCCCGTCACCTGACCATTCCCTCACAGAGGGGCAGCTTCCGCCAGGTGCTCCTTCAAAGATTACAGACTGAATATGACCTTAGTGATCAAGCTGTCAAGAGGGATGAAGCAGCTCGGAAACGATTCCACAAGTTTGTGCTCTTTGTGGGAGAATTTTTTCTTCCGCTGGAGATCGAAGGGGCAAATACAGAGGCTCGAGTAGCTGCTCTCCAGGGGTTGTTGGATGACCTGCTTTCTCACCCCGTGGACGATAACCTAATTTGTGCAGTAAAATTACTGAAGTTGACAGGGCCCGCCTTGGAAGATGCCTGGAAGAGACAAGGAAAGATGGACATGGTTGAAGTTATGGAGACAATTGGAGACATCATCCTGGATGCCCCCTGCAGTGAAGGCGTGAAGCAGATGCTCTCGAAGCTTGCAGAGCTCCGGTCAAGTAACTGGGGGAGAGTCCATGCCACATCAGCATCCGAGAGAAGCAGCACCTGAGAATGATCCCAAATCTTTTGTGACTGAACCGCCATTGGGTCCAGCGGATGGTGTTCCTCTCACTGCAGCTGATCCCGATGACCAGGATTCATTTCAGGAGTGACGTGAGGGCGGGAGAGGAGGGGGGAGGGGGAAGGACATATGTGATACTTTCAACAATAAAGATTCATTAAAAACAAAAAAGAGTGAGTTGAAGAGAAGACTCTTTTTCCAGATTGTGAAGAAAACGGAGCAGGTGTGTCGGGGTGGTGACGGTACTTGGATGATATTGAGGATGAGGTGGACCCAGGAGGTTATGCACAGTTTTGTTTGGAACCAGAGGGTCAGCAGAAGCCGTCGGGTTAAACGTCCCCGGGTCAGAGTGAGGAAGCCGTGCAGGTGATGGTGGGAACCGGACGCAGGAAACCTGCCACTCGTACCCGATGGAGGACGCAGAGGGATGTCACTAATGTCCGCACCTCCAGTCGGGTGTGACACGCTCTGCCACAATGAACACTATTCCCTAGAACTTAAAAAATAAAATTAAAATTATATGGTGAAATAAACTGCTGCCCGGCCGGTTTGGCTCAGTGGACAGAGGGACTAGAACTTAAAAAATAAAATTAAAATTATATGGTGAAATAAACTGCTGCCCGGCCGGTTTGGCTCAGTGGACAGAGGGTCGGCCTGTGGACGAAGGTCCCAGGTTCCATTCCAAGGGCACGTCCCTCTACCAATCGATGTGTTTGTCTCTCTGTCTCCGAGTAAAGTCACATGTAGTGGGCTTCTCTTTTACATCTCTCTGGGGTCTTTGTCCCCCAAATATGGATTATTCTTCTGGTCCTTTTCCGAAGGCTTTCCAAGAAGGCCCCAGGTGTTTGGACTCTCCGGGCCATGTCTGATCGTCTGGCCTGGCACCAGTGTTAATAACCCCTCCCTCCCCCGCTCTGGGGAAGGTGCTGTTCACAGTTTTATGGCCTCTGTATTTAGATAACA
>NW_005365365.1:0-784 GCF_000412655.1 Myotis brandtii
CGCACCCCCATGTTCATAGCAGCGTTATTGTCAATAGCCAAAATCTGGTAACAGCCCAAGTGCCCATCAATAGATGAGTGGATGAAAAAAAGCTGTGGTACATTTACACCATGGAATACTATGCGGCTGTAAAAAAGAAGGACCTCTTACCCTTTGAGACAGCCTGGAGGGACCTGGAGGCTATTATGCTGAGTGAAGTAAGCCAGTGGGAGAAAGACAAGTGTCACATGATCTCACTCATGTGGAATCTAATGAACCAAATAAACTGACGAATAAAACAGAACCATAGACATGGAAGCATGGAACAGAAGGACAGATCTCAGAGTGAAGGTGGAGGGAGGGTGGGAAGAGATTAATCAAGAACTATTAGGCATATATTCATAGACAATAGACAGGGGAGAGGCTGGGCTGGGTTGGGAGCTGGGTGGAGAGGGGCAGACAGGGCAAATGGCAGACATCTGTAATACTCTCAACAACACAATTTCAAAGTAAAGAAAGTAGCCCGGCCAGTGCGGTTCCATCGGTTGAGCATCTTCCCATGCACCAACCAGTTACCCTTTGCATCCCCAATACTGCACATGCCGGCCTCAGTCCCCAGTAGGGGGGGTGCAGGAGACTGTTGATCTGTGTATCTATCAAATCCCCGTTTCTCTCTCTCCCTTCCTGTCTGAAAAGAAAATCTACACTAATAAAAGAGAAACATGGTAATTAGCGTACGACCGCTACCCTTTTCATTGGATAATCAGTGAGTATATGCAAATTAACTGTCAGCCAAGATGGCGGC
>NW_005365365.1:2097-6055 GCF_000412655.1 Myotis brandtii
AGGACCAGCTCCTGAGCCAGGACGGGGCTGCCTTCCTTTGGCGGAAGAGGGAGGCGTTGGGCTGGGCTGTGGTTCCTGCTGCCCACCAGGAGGAATTGGGAGATTTCAAGTTCAGAACGGAACCCACCCGCACTGAGTGGGGGAGTGTGGACAGATCACAGCCTGTCACTGGAAGGCGAGGCGGGGAGCACTCTGTTGGGCGGACTTCACCATCTGTTCTCCAGGGGCCTGGCCTTCCTTTACCGGATTGGAACCCTCCGGGAACCCTGTGTTGGGAAGGCCTCTGAGGCGGTGTTGTGTCCTGGGATGGATTTGTGATGCAGCTTATTTAAGGCGACAGCTGGGCCCTGGGAACCAGGATCTGCAGCTCTTCACTGGCTTCATTTTCATGAGGAAAATGACACACTTTTGGGCGGCTAGCACTCTGAATCTGTGCCAGTAACCTAACGCACCTTCTTGTTAGCCTATAGTCTAGTCACTGGCCCTTCTTTAATGATCTGGTCCTGCCAGACATGTTTACCTAAGTACTACCCCCATTTAGAGAGGCCATAAACCATGAACAATACACAACGCCCAGATGGAGTTATCAGTGCTGGTGCCAGATCAGGACTTGAGATGCAGTCTCACTACCCCCAACCCAGCACATGAGACTTTTTGCAAAGCGCGCAAATGGTGCGGAAGTCCCATCCCATATTTGGGAGACAAAGAAACCAAAACGGTATAAAGGGAAAGCTTCCTCAATATTTACTTGTTCAGGATTTGGAGAGAAATAGCCTCCCCTGAGTCCTGTACCGGTACATGTGAAACAGCTGAAAATAAATGTTTTTTCCTGGCACTCCTGCATATTTTTCTGTCGCCTGGTAAATTCTGTAACATAAATATGGTCCCCTGACCGGGAAGACAGTGCTGAATTTGCCCCCTTGAGGCATCGCCTCACGAGAGCGGGCGGGTGGGCCCACTCAACCGAGCCCATGATGATGGGAAAGCCCGCTCCAGTGATTTACTGGGTCTCAGTGGTCATCGGGCCCTGGTGACCAGGGCCACCGCTAGCACTCCAGTGGACTCCAAGGAGGACAGGAAAGCCCTTTTCAGGACCAGACGTCTGACGGGTGAGTTTTCCCTCAGGGACCAGTCCAAGGTCAGGCCTGCCTTTAGGTGCAGAAGAAGTAGCTGATCACTACTTAGGCAAAATATTTGCCTCAGGGACTTTCTGTGGGTGAAAGTCACAACTGGAACTGACTGGTGTGAATGTGAGTGTGAGAGCCTGCGTGAAGCAAAGCTACCTTGTGTTGTCCTGTGTCTCTGTTAACTGGGAGGAGATTGTGCCGTCTGCTTGCAAACATGGGAAGCAGTTCCTGTAAACCTGCTTCCCTAGAATGTGTGCTAAAGAAAACTGAGAAGGGCTCAGACCGCTGCCTGCAATGCAGATGTCTCTCTGCGAAATCAAGGGCCCCCAGCTTATGGATGAGGATGGAAACATGACAGTGTTTGTTAATGTTTTATGTCTCTTTGTTGTTTAATTTGTTTAAAGATGGGGCAAGTCCCGCTTTAGGGGAAGCCTAGCTGTGTGTGGTGAGGCTGAGCCGTGACAGAGATTGCAGGGTGTCCCAGCAGCTGCCAAGAATCCTTATTCTTGGGGATCATGGCTCTTTCAGGGTATTAGCCGGCCAGAGACTGTTAGCTAATGAAATTTCTGTCTATGTCTGTAAAGTAGGGACTTTCATTTGCTGTTCCCTGATTTATGATTAAGCTATACTGCCTTAAAATTTTAAGATTCTAAGGTTAATTTAAAGGTGTAAAATTTATAAAGGTTGCAACCCAGGCAAGTTTACAACAAAGGCCGGCTAGTTCCAAGACTGCTTGTGATTAACAAGTCATTATCTTCCCCACCTGATGCAAAGCGAGAGAAGAAATAAGTTCTAAAGTTAACTATTTTCAAGAGTTGGAAAAGGGTCATAAAGATCTCAGGGAAGTTTAAACAAAGAACCACTAGCTAGTTTATTGCTTGTGTGTAACTAACAGGCCCATATCTCCCTTGCTAAGGACAGAGTAAATGGTTAATACGGAAAGGGGAAGGGGAGAGGGGGAAAGATAAGAGCAGCAATAAAAACAAAAGGAAAAAAACAAAACAAAACAAAAGATGTCATTGTACTCTTAAGTAGAGAAACATGAGGTTTCTGGCTCTGAGCCTAGCAGAATGAGGTACCTGGGTGCTTCTTAAGCCACATCAGAATATTCAGCAGTGGAACTTTAAGATTTAATATTTTATTGGCCTGACTAGAAAAGGATTAATTCTGTGGTCAAGTCCAAATCTTTAATGTTACAAATGGTTTAAGTTTTAATAATATTTAAATTGGGTATATTTTACAGCTTTTCTGTATGTAATATTTCAAGAATTTAACTGAGAGACAGCTTTGCAACATCTCAAGGGCCCTGAGGTGACCCAAAGATCTACTCTCTTCCTAAAAAGAAGTATTTTTGAACTAAATTAGACCAATACAATATACTTGATATTAGATCAGGAAATACTAGTAAGCTATGCAGGCTGGGTTGGGTAACAAGATTAAAACTTCCATGATAATGGGTGGTTCTTGTTCATGGGCATACAACTCCCAGCAAAATTAGTGTATTCTTTCTTTGAACAGAAAGGGCAATCATAGTTATTGGTAAAAAAAATGCTTTAGGTAATAATTAGCTTTAAAAATCTCAAAGTTGTTAAGATATAATAAATGAATGTAACTAAGATGAAGAATTTGGATGAAGCTTTTTAGTAATAATTATAAATATGGTAATAATAAAAGTCCAGTCACTCAAGAGGAGACGGACAGTGCTCTCTGTTGGAGGAAGGAGCCAGTCCTGTTTCTCCCTGTAAAGGCAGAGAAGCCTAGGAAACCAGCTTTTCTAGGCTGCGAAAGAAGTTGGAGCAGTAAAAAAAAAAAAAAGAGTTAAAACCTCTGCTGGAAGACCCGTGGCTTCAGGTGACTAGCTAGACTAAAAGAAGGGGGAGTGATTTGAAAGTCGGCTATGGCTATTTGGGAACGGGAGCACCTGGCTGGCTCTGGTGTGCTTCCAGCAGATGTAAGATTTCCAAACCCAGGAGCCCCAGTGGAATCTTAACAACAAGGCCCACTTGAATTGTCCTCCTAGGAGGACAAGAAAGCCCTTTTCTGCGCCAGACGTCTGTCGTCTGTCGGGTGAGTTTTCCCCCAGGGGACCAGTCCGAGGTCAGGCCTGCCTTTAGGGGCAGAAGGAGTAGCTGATCACTACTTAGGCAAAATATTTGCTTCAGGGACTTTCTGTGGGTGAAAGTCACAACTTGGACTGACTGGTGTGTGAATGTGAGTGTGAAAGCCTGCGTGAAGCAAAGCTACCTTGTGTTGTCCCGTGTCTCTGTTAACTGTGAGGGGATTGTGCCGTCTGGCTGCAAACATGGGAAGTCGTTCCTGTAAACCTGCTTCCTTAGAATGTGTGCCGAAGAAAATTGAGAAGGGGACACATGAGAGATGTCTCAGGGGATGAATAATTAAAGGGATTAGGGGAGCAGCTCCCCGGACTCAGAATCTAAATAAGACCTTCAATATTCAGCAAGGCAATGAAGGGTTTTCTGAATTTACCAAGACTAAAAAATCAAATGAGAACGTACTCTTGGCCAGACCCTGAGGACCTGTTGGGCCAATGCACCAAATGTTATAGAATATAGAATTTATGAAATTGGCGTGGAAGTGACAGTCGGACACCCTGAGGTTCGGGAGGGAGCCTTTGTTTTAAGGCAGCACTGCTGGTTCAGGGGACCCTAAGATCCAGATCCTGAACAACCTTGACAATGGGAATATATATATACTAGAGGCCCGGTGCACAAAAATTTGTGCACTCAGGGGGTTCCTCAGCCCGGCCTGTGCCCTCTCACAGTCTGGGACCCCTCGGGGGATGACCACCTACTGGCTTAGGCCCGCTCCCT
>NW_005365365.1:6090-10327 GCF_000412655.1 Myotis brandtii
GCCTGGGTGAGGGGCTGATGGCTGTTTGCAGGCTGGCCATAGCCCCTTCAGGGTGGGGATCCCCGCTGGGGTGCCTGGCCAGCCTGGGTGAGGAGCTGATGAATGTTTGCAGGCTGGCCACAGCCCCTTCATGGTAGGGGTTCCCCCTGGGGTGCCTGGCCAGCCTGGGTGAGGGGCTGAGGGCCGTTTTCAGGCTGGCCACAGCCCCTTCAGGGTGGGGGGTCCTGCTGGGGTGCCTGGCCAGTCTGGGTGAGGAGCTGATGGCTGTTTGTAGGCTGGACAAGCCCCCCAGCGGGGACCCTCACCCCATGAGGGTGTGGCCTGCCTGGGTGAGGGGCTGATGGCTGTTTGCAGGCTGGCCATAGCCCCTTCAGGGTGGGGATCCCCGCTGGGGTGCCTGGCCAGCCTGGGTGAGGAGCTGATGAATGTTTGCAGGCTGGCCACAGCCCCTTCATGGTAGGGGTTCCCCCTGGGGTGCCTGGCCAGCCTGGGTGAGGGGCTGAGGGCCGTTTTCAGGCTGGCCACAGCCCCTTCAGGGTGGGGGGTCCTGCTGGGGTGCCTGGCCAGTCTGGGTGAGGAGCTGATGGCTGTTTGTAGGCTGGACAAGCCCCCCAGCGGGGACCCTCACCCCATGAGGGTGTGGCCTGCCTGGGTGAGGGGCTGATGGCTGTTTGCAGGCTGGCGACGGCCCCCAGCCACCCAAGCTCCCAGTGGAGCCTGGCTGGAAGCAGGTATCTGGGATTTATTTGTCTTCTATAATTGAAACTTTGTTGCCATGAGCAGAGGCCACAGTTGGCTCAAGGCAGGCGGGAAGCTTTGCTTCCTCCATCGCCCGGGCAACCAAGCCTCCTGCTTGCGCCAGGTCCATGGCTGCTGGCCGCCATCTTGGTTGGGTTAATTTGCATATAGTCGCTCTGATTGGCTGGTGGGTGTGGCTTGGGCATAGCGAAGGTACGGTCAATTAGCATTTTGTCTTTTATTAGTGTAGATTGGAAGGGTTAAAGAAAATAAAACAGGGCAGAAAAAGACACGTTGTGCTTAGCAGATATCTTGCAGAGAGCTTGCAGCCTTGAGCACAACATAGCTCAGATAACCAAAAGACACCTGGCATGGAAGGAACCAAGGATGGACCAGACCTTTACGTCAGCAGAGCAGCTTGCAGCCAGCAAAAGTCAATAAAAAACTATCTCTCCCTGCTCTCTTCGCCAACGACCCCTCGGTCTCAGCCCACCTGCACCCAGTTGGTCAGATTTGCCTGACATCTCAAGAAAACTGCAAAGATAGAGAACTGGAAGGATAGAAGTGCAGAAAAGCTGTTAAAAGAAGCTCAGAATGTCTATGTACATAAAAATAAGAAAGGCAAAAACAGAAAACTAACATAATATTACACGTTTCAATTTGCCAGCTTTTAGTTTTTATCACAGAAGGTCTCTTGTACTTTGTTAAAGTATATTTTCTTAAAAGCAGAAGTGCATTTAAAGTGCATTCATAAATGTTAATCTGAGAAATGCCGACTGTTAATTTTTTGGTAATCATTGAAAAATTAACGTTTCTAAAAGTGAAGAATTCTAATACATTTCAAGGAAGAAAAAAAAAGAGAAGGCCAGTACAAGTTGCTGATGGTATGCCAGAAAGAAAAAATATTAAAGTAGAAATACTTAATGGAAAGACTGAGGCATGGTTATGCATTTTTGAAGGACATAGAAGGAAGGTTTGAAGGCTAATTTGGAAGTGTGAAATTTGTGAAGGTTATATATGTAATAAGAAGAAAAAGAGAAATGTTAAAAGGAAATTATTAAAAGATAGAGGCCAGTAATCCAGGACAAGCAGAACAGGAAAACTGAGATGTTTAAACAGCAATTTGCAACCATCTAGAAAACTTTGTCTTCCCTAAACCAAGGACACTTAAAAGTCAATGATTTGTATTTTGCCTCCCTAAACAGAGGGTCAGTAACTTATGCCAAAGTGATCAAAGAGACTAATAGAAGAAATCCAATTAGTGTCATTTGCTGTCCACACCCAAGGACAAATAAAGTTAGGAAATAAGCCTTATTTTGGTCAGTTCTTTTCTAGTAAAATAATTACATTAATCAGGTATTTAATAAAAAAGGACCATCATTCAATCATAGGAACTGAAGTTTGTTGGCCTATGTTCCTGTCTAATACACTTTAATATTTAATCTTTTGGTAAAATCAAGTTTGACAATCCTTCAAGGGTTTGAATTTTAAGAAACTTTCTCTTAATCTAAAATTAGCTTTAAATCATCCCAATAGGCTCTGAAATGCCTCAAATGTTTGTTTTCTCTCTCATAAAGGAAAATTTTATACTGACGGTACATAGGAACCTTTGTCAAATACAGTTCTAACTAATGGTTATTAGTTATCTATATATATAAAAGCCTAAGCGACCATCGCAACCAAATGGACGACCGAACAGCCTGCGTGGGGTGACCAGGCCGGCAGGGTGTTAGTGAGGGACGACCAAATGACTGAGCAGCAGGTTGAAAAGATGGCGGCACCCACAGCCAATAAGGAGGGAATATGCTAATTGACTGCCATGCCCTCAAAGATGATGGCACCCATAACCACAAGATGGCGGCGCCCAGTCCCCTCAGCCCTGTAAGGGACTCTGTGTACCTGCCTCCAGAGTCCCCCAGTCCCCTCAGCCCCCCAGCCACCCAGCGCCAGCCCAAGGCGCAGGCGGCTGCCTAGCCACAAAAGGCCGCCTGAGGCTCATGTAACCAGGGCCGGCCGAAACGTGCGCTGCCGGCAGTGGCAGCAGCAGAGGTGTGATGTGGATGGCACCTACCCCTGATCGCCAGGTTGCCTCTCACCCCTGAGGGGCTCCCGGACTGTGAGAGGGGGCAGGCTGGGCTGAGGGACTCCCCCCTCCAGTGCATGAATTTTCATGCACCGGGCCTCTAGTCTATACATATAAAAGCCTAAGTGACCATATGACCGGTCAACCGAACGACCGGTCAACTGGTTGCTATGACGTGCACTGACCACCAGGGGGCAGACACTCAACCCAGAAGCTGTCCCCTGGTGGTCAGTGTGCTCCCACAGCCAACCTCCCGTGGCCTGCCGACCTCCCGGCTCCCTCCCCTCAGACAGCTGGCCCCGATTGGGACTGGGTGAGAAGGCCCCGATTGCCGACCCGGCCGAGGGACCCCACCGGTGCATGATTTCGTGCCCTGGGCCTCTAGTAATATTACAGAATGTTGGGTTTTACAGAAAGGACAACATTCCATGTCATTTACATGATAATGGAATCCATAACCGTGTCATTTTAAATTTCTTCTTGTCATTTGGAGACAGTTACTGCTTTATTATAATGCCTTTGGAAAATATTACATCTTTTGAAGAGTCCATAGAAACGACTGGCAAGGAAAATCAGAAAATCTTAAGGCAGGTCAGTGTATTTTTCTGCCTATATGATCCCTCCGAAATTTGGCAATTCTTAATAAATGATTCATGGCAATACATTTCTTTGCATAAATTCAGTAAGACCGGTTTCCAATGGTGGTTTTGTTGACCGAAAACTTTGACTGAGTGTCATGTTTTAGAGTCCTGTCTGGACTCTAAAGACTTAAAGCCAGAAAAAGTCAACAGAAAAATCGATGGGCCGGGAGCCCGAGCGGCGGCTGCGCAGTCCCGCTGGGGAGGGCGTCGGGGGCGTCAGTCCAGGCGCTGGGGCCCCACCTGGAAGGACTGTGGGTGCTGTGGCCGTGGTCGGTGGTCAGCAGGCAGCGATGCCCGCCCAGACCTCAGGCCACTGAAACTCACCAGTAATCCCGACCCTTCCAGCCGCCCCAGGATTTCGAAAGAACTGGAAGAAAATGCTCAAATCGCTAATGTGTGCTTAATGTGTGCCAGACACGGATCTGCATTCATTTGCATAAATTAAATCATTTAATTTTTATAAACCCCTGTGACCTAGGTAAAAAAAAAAAAAGACTTGAAGCCAATACAGTGCCATAGAGAAAGCCTGATATCTTGCTTAGTAGCCCTGAAAATGGCTGGCGCTGGAGTGTCAGGCCCATAAATTTTTATAAACCCCTGTGACCTAGGTAAAAAAAAAAAAAAGACTTGAAGCCAATACAGTGCCATAGAGAAAGCCTGATATCTTGCTTAGTAGCCCTGAAAATGGCTGGCGCTGGAGTGTCAGGCCCATAACCTCCCATCGCTTGTCAGTTGGTCAGATTGGAAGGGGAGGGACGAGGGCGCCTCTGCGTCC
>NW_005365365.1:13942-14867 GCF_000412655.1 Myotis brandtii
GAGGAGGGCCCATTAAGTGGACGGTGTCCCTGCCCCAGGTGAGGCTGTGCAATGGGCGGACACCCGCTCTCCAGAGCGCATTCAAGGTCTCGCTTTCACCGCACTTCTGTCTCCGAGTCCCTATTTGAGTTCGGACAGGTGAGCATGTCTCACAGTAACTGTCTACAACGGGGTGTCCACATGCCCACCGCCCGGGCCATGTGAGGTCAGGATGGGGGAGCCCTCGGTGCAGGCGGTGCCCCGTCCCAGACCTTGCTGAGGTGGCCATGGCCCTGCGTCTCACCTCTGCCTTCTGCTCCGCTTCAGACTCTAGCGAGCAGCACCCGTGGCCTTGCCGGTGGGCACCCAAGGCCCAGCACTTGTACCCTCTGCTCTGAGCCCAGGGTATTATCTCTCCTGAGATCCAGCTGGAGGCGATTCCGTTTCCCTCCCAGGCCATTCCCGTTAAACAGAGCCCGCTCCCCGCACCCTGAGGTCCTGGCCGAGGCTGGGTCCACTGGTCCGGAGGCAACTGCCCACGGGGCCCGGGGCCCCTCTCAGGGCTGACCCTTCCCTGACCCTCTTGTCTCCTCTGAAATGAGGGGGGCACCCCACTTCCTGAGTCAAACACAGGCAGAGACTGTGCGGGCAGCTGAGGTCATGAGGGCAAAGAGGGTTGCAAGAGAGAGAAGCGGCTTTATTCAGGAAGAGCTGGGGAGGGAGGTGGGCTCCCTAGGTCCCACCTGTGGCCTCTGGGGCCAGGACATTAGAAGCCAATGGCTGCGGGCATCTGAGCCCCCTAAGAGTCACCAGTGGGGGGCTCAGGGGGCGCCCTCAGAGTCCTCTGAGGGGGGAATGGGGGTGGCCTCAGAGTCGTCAGAGGGGGGCACGGGCGTGGCCCCGTCTCCGTTTACGGTGGGCAGAGCCTGGTAGGTCTGGGTCCAGT
>NW_005365366.1:0-1105 GCF_000412655.1 Myotis brandtii
CTTCACCACACTATTGTCTGTGTCCGTGGGTTATGCAAATATGTATAAAACTTCTTTGGTTAATCTCTTCTCATCCTGGCCTTCCCTGCCTTCCCTCTGAGATTCATCAGTTTGTTCCAAGCTTCTATGTCTCTGGATCTATTTTGTTCATCAGTTGATTTTGTTCATTAGATTCCACATATGAGTGGGATCATGTGATACTTGAAGTAAAAGCTTTTACTCAAGAAAATGAACCTACCTCATCTGGAACACCAAAAAGTACAAGGTCACCCTCATACCCAACAGCCTATTGGAAGACAAACCCTAAAGGAATTCACAGAGCGCTCTGGGCTCCGCATACCTTATTTTCCCACATGTCCAGGAGGATAATTGTTGCACTTTCGCCATCAACAATCAGTGTTCGCTCGTATGTATCTTCTAAAAGAGAAAGAACAGTGATATTGGTCAGGCAAATAGTAACACTTTTATATTAAGATGATCATGCAAAAAACGATACTAGAAAATAAATTGACTAAATATATAATTAATTATGTAAATACCCAGATATTCATTAGGCAAATTATTATCTTTCATCACCTTGAACGGTATTCTACATATATTCCTCCAGTACTTACAAGCAGAACACCTCTGAATATGTATCACGAGATCACTTGCCGTGAAAGGCACTCATCTGCATCATTCCTGGATCTTTTTTATAGGAAAACCCTGAGTACAAACTCACTTTAGAGCAGTGGTTCTCAACCTTCCTAATGCCGTGACCCTTTAATACAGTTCCTCATGTTGTGGTGACCCCCAATTTCATTGTTACAAATTGAACATAATTAAAGCATAGTGATTAATCACAAAAACAATATGTAATTATATTTGTGTTTTCCAATGGTCTTAGGCGACCCCTGTGAAAGGGTCGTTCAACCCCCAAAGGGGTCGCGACCCACAGGTTGAGAACCGCTGGCATAGAGTAAACTCAGATTCAAGCTCCGATGCCATGAGAAAACACTAACTGCCCAGTGGAACTGTCAGCCTCGTTCATAAGCCTTCCAACCCCCCTGCCCTTCAGTGGGGTGGCTGCTGGGCATTCACTGGCAATTTCAGGAACTTTGAGCTC
>NW_005365367.1:0-2107 GCF_000412655.1 Myotis brandtii
TGTGTCTCAGTCCAAATTTCCATTTCTTACAAAAACATCAGTCATATTGGATTAGGACCCACCCTAATGACCTCTTCTTAATTTGATTATATCTACAAAGACTCCATTTCAAAATAAAGTACATTTACAGGTATGTGGGAGAAGGGATGGGCTAGGATCTCAACATATCTTTTTAGGGGACATCATTCAACCCATCACACTAGGGACAGAGATGGGAGGGGACCTTACTTGACCGTTGGATTTTGTAGCATGTACATGGGCTACCTATTTCCCTTACCAAGGTTTGTGTTAAAAAGTGACTCTGAGGTTTCTGCCTTGGGAGAATGTGTAACTAGGGATGCTTTTAACAAGTACAGGACAAGGACAATGCGGGAGAAATAATCATGGGTTCAGTTTTGAAAGTATTGAGTGCAAGATGCTGTCCCAGTTGGTTGTCCATGGAAATGAGTCTGTGTCTGCTTCTCCATCCTGAGAGTTGCCAGGGAATTAAGTGCTCGCCATACCATCTAATTAGAGAGGAAGCAGAGCACAGTGGTGAGGAGTGCAGGCCTTACAGCCCACCTGCCTGGGTTCAAATCCTTGTGTGACCTTAGGCAAGTCAGTCACCTCTCCGGGCCTCAGTTTCTGTATCTGTAAAATGGGGACAATAATATGCCTACCTCATAAGGTTGTGGGAAGAATTAAGTACAGTAGTGTCTGTAAACTGTAGCACCATGTAGTATGTAAACCAGGTAGCATGCTGTCTCTACTACTATGACACACTATTGTCTCATGGTAAATGCACATTATGTATTAGTGATTATTCCTATTCCCTGCCTCTCTGCCCCACCCACCAAGAGCTCAGAGCCTCCTGGTTGTCAAAAACAATGGGCTCAACTTCCTGTGAGAGAGGGGAGAGCACTGTCTTGCAGAGGTAAGGTGTACAGCCTCGGGGATATGCTCTGTAGCCGGCGGAGGTCAGGCGTGTTTTGCCTCTTCTTCCACTGCCATGAGTCAGCCTCAGGGATGCAGGGAGAATCAACCAGCGCTGACTGGCTGGGGACCACTGACCCCACACCAGTGACTCAGAGTTCTTCTGGATGACTCAAGTTTTCTGTTTTCTCTGGAGTAGACAGCAAATATGGCCCCTGATTGGGTCAAGTGAGCAGAGGTTTGGGGGCATAGAATATTCCAGAAGAAACCGTCACAGCCTGGACTTAATCTCAGACAGTTGGCCTCCTTCTCTCTTTAGGGATGGAAAAGAATAAGTTTCCTTGGTCATGGGGCCTACTACAGAGCCTGGCACATAGTTGGGCCCAATAAATATTTGTTGAATGAATGATGCAAAGGGTTATTACTAAGTGTGTTGGTGATCATGTAAGTAAACAGAGTAAGACTTTTCCTGGACTAATTCAGATGCAAAAAGGCTTCAACATGGAGACAGGCAGGTAAGATTCAGGCATGGGACTCGGAAGAAAGGTCTTCACTGAAGAGGCCTTTGGGGGAAATGCTGGTAAACAGGTGGTCTTTGAAATCATGAGTGTGGGTGAGATTGCCTGGGAGAGGGACTGATGAAGAGGTCATCATGAGACTAAGGAAGAGGGGCCCAGGTCAGAGAAAAGCCCGAGGAAAGTGAGGTAGCAGAAAGCTGGAGGGATCACAGAATCCCAGACTGCCACGCCAACGGAAGAGATGCCAACAGAAAGGAGGCCCTGGACTTGGCAGTGAGGGAGCCATCAGCGCCCTTTACAGCAGCAGTTCCCACAGCTTGCTGTGGGTGGGAACCAGATTGCAGGCGACAGACAGTTTGCCAACACTTGGAATTTGTTCTGAGCTTCCAAAGTGTTAAAAGCAAAACAGAAACACATTGGATGCTTACAGCAACACAGAGAACTACATCTTAAATGGCTTTCGGGGCTCAGTTCCAAATCAGGGCTTCTGATTCAGGCTGGCAGGTTGAGCGTATGTCGTTTGCCATATGGGATTTGCTTCCAGAGGAGTGGGGATTGGGGCGGGGGAGGGGCACTCTTGAGTCTGTTAAATTTCTGCCCAGGGTGTTTATTTACTCATCTGCCAGCAAACCTCCTAAACTCTAATTAAAAATATTACTTATGCCCGGCTGGTGTTG
>NW_005365368.1:0-1229 GCF_000412655.1 Myotis brandtii
TTCTCTCAGAAGTTTCCCTGTTTCTCTTCAGTGCCCTAGCTAACTTCTATGTGAGTGCTCCTTGAGTATCTTTTAATGGATTCTTCATTTCTTAGATAACTTTGCTGCTTTCATTTCTTTTTGTTTCTCCCTGTTTTTGGCATTTCTGTTCCTAATTTTTGCACTTCTGGCTTGGGTTGGTTATCTTATCTTCAACGGCTTGCTTGCATATATCTGTTTGGAGTGGAGACTTCAGTTTTTCTTTTGACGCATGGTTGTTTTTCAGGGGAGACAGTGGAAGGTGAGTTTTTTCCTCTCTCCTATGGATGTTTTGTTCTTTTTGTTCATTTTCATAATGTCGAGGTGTTTACAATATAACCAGCTTAATGGGATCCTTTTCCATTGTCCTGGCAAAGTCTGGTCACTTCAGTAAGTTTGTTTTCATGGGGGGAGGTCCCCTCTTATTTCATGATTCTCTCTTGTTTTGCAGGACTCTAAATTTTCCCTTATTTTTTCTTTTTTCCCCTTCACTCTCCAGTGGCCAGAGGACCTTTCTTCCTTCCCTTTTGACTTTTTTTCTCCCTCAGAAGCTTAATATTCAGCTGACCTTCTCTTAAATCCCATGCCTTGCACTTTAAATGGAGTGAGCTTAGACCCTCCTATCTCCTGTTTAGCTCAGGTCTGACTCCAGGGTGACTCCTCAAAGTAGTCACTGCCCCTCTCTGTGCCCCTGGCAGAGAGGGGAAGGACCACAGTGTGAAATAATTTCAGAAAATCAAAAGGCAGGAAACACAGCCGAGTAACAGGATTTGTAACCCTTCCTGGTGAGGGTGGACTCTTTTGGTACTTATGTACTTGAAATGACTGAATTCATCTGCCTCTTGATTTTCTGAAATTTTTTCACCAAAGCAAATGAAAAGAAACACTATACTCTGGATGCCCAACATTTGTTGAGTGGTAAGATTTAAAAAAATATTCAATGAGATAACAAAGAGTTTAGATAATAGGTTTCTAATGACTCATCTTCTAAAGTCCAGGCAAATGTATTCAACTCTATTTTCACCATCTTTGGGATAGCCTACAGCTGGAGCTTTAAGTCCCAGCATCCACACACAGCTACCCAGGTGTTAGGCAACAAAACCAGGATGATTCCAGAATCATTCGGTATAAAAGCACAGTCCTTTGAGTAACACAAACCTGGTTTTATTTTCCCCCTCTCCCTCTCCCTCTCCTTCTCCCTCTCCCTCCCC
>NW_005365368.1:1265-9579 GCF_000412655.1 Myotis brandtii
CCCTCTCTCTCTCCCTCTCTCCCACTTCCAGAAAAACAACAACAACCCTGGAACCATGTTTTCTCATATTGAAAATAAAGACCACATTTCCTTTGCTTGATTATTTTGCTTTTTCACTAAAATTCAATATCTAAATCATGCAATGGAGAACTTGAAATAGAGTAGGAAGTAAAGAAAGGAGAACTGTTAGTCAATAAATATTTAATCTAACAAATTATGTCACCTTTTGCGGATGACAGTCTTAGTTCATGAATATGGGCTGCGGGGTTCCTTGCTATTTCTAGGGGGTTCCTCCTCTATTCCCACCCTCACCCCGAAAAAATGCCTCACAGGTAATTCATGCACTAGTCAGATGCCAGGTCCCTTCCTCAGCTGTGGCCTTCTCCCCACCCTCAGCTGGGGCTGTGTCAGGGCGGGGCCTGGAGGAGTTTGTGCCCTGGGAGGATGTGACTCTGAATTGGTGTGGACAAGGAGCTAGCACAGAAATACACTGCGGAGTCGCCCAGCTCTGCCAGCTGGATGTTAAAGAGGCTGGGCCCCTCTTTGGGAAATTCAGCCGAAAAGCGTTTTGTTGGCATTCCTGAGTCGTCCAGGATTTCTTCTCTCCGGAGGTAAATCATAAATTTCAGCCCTTCCTGCAGGAGCTGCCGATACCAGTAGATGTAAATGTGGCCTTTCACTGGGTTGCAACTCAGGTTTGCCTCCTGTCCTCTCCCCAGGACCAGGCGTCTTGGATTCTGGATGACGCTGCTGGCACTCGTGGGACCTCAGAGGAGAAGAGATGGCATGAGACAAAGTCCTGAGGGCAGAGGAAGTTTGTAGCTTACAATGAAGCAACCCCAAGGCGAGTGCAAATAGCTTTGAAGTTGCCTGCGTTCATTTAAAAATTCACATGAATTTTGCTTTTTGCTCCATAATGCAATTATTTGTTCTATAGAAATGGCAATACCTTTCAGGAAATCTTTGGGCAACACGGAGGTCAGAGCATATTTGAGGCACAGCTAAAGAGCCACTGTCAAAGGCCACTGATGCTGACCCGTTACCCAGAACTCACCTGCCCCCAGGAGCCAGACGATCACCCAGCAGGGGAGTATGGTGCCCATGGCTGAGTTGGGCATGAGGGGAGTCCCTGGGCAGTGCAAAGAAGGGTGCTTCCTGCAGCTGCTCAGGGAGCTAGACCTCATAGCTGCCTCCCATGAGGCGGGTCTTCCTGTGACATCACCATTTCTAATGGATCCTATTGTCTCTGGAGGTGATCTTGCACATCAGTTGAATGGGACATCCTTTTGCCTGAACTATACAAACATCCTGGCTTAGTATGTATTACTATGCAGGGAAATCCAAGAGAGAGGAGTACAGTACCTTCATTATTGGTCCTTAGTTTAGGAATGATTAATTTTTACCGTATCCCTCCCCATTTTTTTCTTATCTTCTGTTTCTTTATTTTCATTTCATTGGCTCATGTTATCTTTCCATTTTCTGTTGCTGAGCAGAGGTAGTGACCAGATGTGATATCTAGGTTCCCAGGAAAGTGGAGACCAGGGTAACTGGGGGAAAATCAGACTCAGTTTCCTTCTTTCCTCCTTCACCTCAGTCATTTCAAGCATCTTGAGGAACTTTATTTTATGGCTTATAATTTATTTCTCTCATCTCTTGTTATTCTATTTGCATTTTTTTTGTTTATCCTCACCTGAGTATATTTTTTTCCATTGATTTTTAAAGAGAGTGGAAGGGAGGGAGAAAAAGAGAGAAACATCAATGTAAGAGAGACATTGATTGGTTGCCTCCCACATGCATCACGACCGGGGCCAGGGATGAACCTGCAACTGAGGTACCTGCCCTTGACCGGGAATCAAACCCAAAACCCTTTGTTTCGTGAGCTGATGCTCTAACCACTGAGAAACACTAGCCAGGGCTGCATTTTTAATATAAGTACCTGTTTTAAAGAACAAACATTAACAAAATTCAACCTCTCCCTCTCACCTTGTGTCCCTAGATACTATTTGTCTTCCTGTATTATTCTCTTTAATCATGATGGGTTACTGATGTTTGAGAGGTCTTCCTTCCTTTATCTTTCCTACCCTGTGACATTGAATAAACATTATGTGAAAAGAAGGCATAGTGAAAAGAAGATTCAAAGAAAAAAAAGGCACCCTATTAGAATTTACAGGCTCTCAGAGGAGATGCAACCTATACATCTAGAACCCGCTAGGCTTTGAGTAATAAATAAGATCTGTCAACCTTTAGTGTCCAAGTAATGGCTCAAGGCCTTGCCTTATTAATAGCAGGATCCCAAGGCCTCCCTAAAAAGCTCTCATTATTTTGGGAGGAATTCAGCAGGCTTCTCCAAATATATACTCAATCAAAATGCAGCTGCCAACATCGCTTGGAGTCAGCACAGTTATCTCTCCTGGAAATACTCAAAATTCTCATGAATGCTTTTTTAGAACAATATATTTTTATTGGTTTCAGAGAGGACGGGAGAGGGAGAGAGAGATAGAAACATCAATGATGAGAGAGCATCATTTGCCTCTTGCACATACCACACTGGGGATCAAGCCCGCAACCTGGGCAATTGAACTATGACCCCCTAGTTTATAGGTCGACATTCAATCACTGAGTCAAGCCAGCTGGGCTGCTCACGAATGCTTTCGATGAAAACACCATCACTGGGTGCCCATGCCTGTCCCAAGGGACGTTTCCTTGGTGCTGTTAGAACCACTAATGCTCAGGCTGCCAGGGCAGTGTTGGAGTTTACACAGATGTGGGGACATGAGTTGTCTCCTCATCATCTCTGAGGTGATGTTGTTACTTAGGCCCAAAGCAACCCTTCTTATCAGCAGAATCTAGCCAAGCAACTTGTGAATAGTTCCATCAGTTTCTGACTGGTTACCAGTCAAAGGGGTTAGATAAGGACAGATGCCTTACCACGCGATTTTACTCTCTACTCCTCGTTATTGCATGTTCCAAATAAACCTCTCTCTGTCTTAGCTAGATCAAACATTGTGATGAGTATGCAACAGATGCAGGCAGCAAAGCATTGTGTTGGAATCTACAATGGTCATATAGTTTATTGTCCACATTGGGGCCCTTTAATATGTGAAAGAGGGTGCTATTCATAATGATGCCAGGACAGCAGGCCTGAACCAGGAGGGCCATGGTAAAGCCTTTGATCGCCTTACAAAGATGACTTTCTGACACGCTCCTTTCCTGCCATCTGGCGGCAGTGGGGGAGATTGCAAGGAATGAATATGTACCATTTTCTACAGGAATGATGTATAATGTCTCCCAACCAGATGTTCTCTGGATCCGTGTGATCTACATGTCCAATATGCTCAGTTATTGCCAGATGGTCGTGGCATGCCTTCCACAGCAATTCCTGATGGTCACGCGGGAAAAACAGAGCTCTATCCTGAGAATAGTCATGTTGGACCTTAGAGACCAAATAGTGCAAGTCTCATATTTTAAAAAGGAGAAACACCGAGTCCCAGAGAGCTGAGAGCACTTGTCTTACAGCTAAAAAAATAAAGTTAAAAAAATTCAAAGTTGATTAGGAAGCAGGTTTCCTGACTTCAATTCCAGTGTCTGTGGCCCTGAAGCAGCTGAGTGTTCGAATTTATGGAATAAAAGTCCATGCTCCTTGGGCAACTGTGCGAGGATCTGAGGTTTGAATTTCCTGGAATAATCCTGGAGTGAAGGTCATTTACCAGTGTTTTTTCTTTCTTCCCCTTCCCCTCCCCTTTGAGAGGTTTGTGGTATCTGCACTCCCACAGTTATTCCCATTTAGTCACTGCCCTGAGGGAGTGGCAGTCTTGTGAGGAGGCACCCCTGTGGGAAAAGGATGTAACACACCTGTAGTCAGCATTCTGTTGTTCCACAGAAAACTCAGCGCATCTGTGGACATCTGTGGGGTACATCGATGAGGCGAGACTGCAGGGGGATGTGTTTGAGATAAAATCAGTAGGAAATTCTCAGTGTTTTGGTCATGTCAACCTCAGATATCTGGTCTCCGTTCTTGAACATTTTTTATTGGGAGGCTGTATTGATAAACTTGGAACCCACAGACTGCCCGATTCTGCATTATTCTGTAGGAATTTGAGAAGCCCAGAAGCCTGCCCACCACCATCATTGAAGGGATAAGTTACCGTCTTGCTCTCTCCTGGTAGCAGCCGGAGATGCCTCAGTCAACCTGGTTCTTCCTTCTGAGGCAAGAAGATGAGGAAGGGATCCTTTCAAGTGCCTTCCTGGAGTTTGGGAAGAGGAAGAAGCCGGCCAGCAAGGTTGAGCCCCGGAGAGGACTGACAGCCTCCCTGTGCCAGCACCACCGAAGCACAGAGATAGAGAGCTGAGCCTCCCAGCTCTGTGGCCTGGACCTTCAGGGTGTAATAGCTTCCATTTTGTCTTTTAATTGAGAATCATTCCTTGGGCATCCCAATGTTTTGTTATTGGGAGGAAATCAGAAATTTCATTTCCTGCCTGAGATTTTGTCGATACCAGTAAACAAATATGTAACTAGAAATTGGGTCACATCTCAGAATCACCCCCTGTCCCATCTTTGTGATGTTGTAGCTGGGAGTCTGGCTGCTTCAGGGTTGGAGAAGAGAGAAGCCACAGAGAGTGAAGGGTAGCCCAAGGAAAACATCTTCTATTCAAATTCCCATGCACTTCCCAGCTCTCCCGCCCCCAGGTGACAGAGGGTCACCCAGCAGAGAAGCCTGGTGTCCATGGCAAGATCAGCAGGGGATGAGGCTTTTCCAGCAATAGGTTCTGATGCACAGCAGCAAAGAGTTCCCTTGGCCCCACAGGGTGGGATCTGGCCATGACATCATAGTCCCTGGCAAAGCCCACAGCCTCAGAGCACCTTCTGCAGGAGAGGGAGAATCCTTGGTCCAAATGTGTGTTTATTTTGATGCATGGGTAATGTCAACTGGCTCCAACTCATGCCAAGGTTCTCAGCGAAGTTTAAGTTTAAGGAAAGCATAAGAGGAAGTGGGAAAGGGAAAAATAATAAGTAGAAAGATAAAGAGCAAGAAGAAAATGGTTGAACACTACACTAGGATTGTAATTTATCAATGTCATAAAGTTCTCTTGGCAAAATTCTCAAATGTTACCATGAACAAAAATCACCAGGGGTGTGGCAAAATTACATCTATTCTGATAGCCCACCCCCAGAAGGTCACACTCTGAAATCTTACCCAGTCCCAGAGTCTACCTGTTTAACCTACACCTCAGGTGATACTGAGGCTTGTTGCCTCAGACCACACTTAAACATTTTTTGAGTAGAGACTTTTAATAGGCCACACTAACAAAAAAGGCCACTTAGTGTACTGAACTGGAATGTTACAATTTAAGGAGAACATGAGAAAATTTTCTGAGAAAGGAAATATTTAATAGATAGATTTAGGTTCTGGAAACTGCATTTAAAAAAGAATATGCTTCAGTTGGCCAGGCATCATCCCATGCACCAAAAGGTGAAAGGTTGGTGTTTTGATTTCCAGTCAGAACACATGCCTGAGTTGTGGGCTCAATCCCCAGTAGAGGGTGTACAGAAGACAGTTGATCAATGTTCTGCTCTCAAGTTGATGTTTCTCTTTCTCTCCCTTCCTCTCTGTTTAAATTTCAATAAAATGTATTTTTAAAAAGAATAGATAGCCCTGGTGGGTGTGGCTCAGTTGGATGGAGCGTCATCATTGTCTCATACACCAAAAAGTGGCAGGTTCAATTCCTGGTCAAGGCACATGCATAGATTGTGGGTTCCAACTTGCTTGGGGTGTGTTTGGGAGGCAATCGATTGATGTTTCTCTCTCTCTCTCTCTCTCTCTCTCTCCTGCCTTCCTCCCTCTAAAATCAATTAAAAAATAAATAAAGAAAAGAATAGAGGAAAACATGAAAACTAATTGAAAACAATTTGAATAAAGCTGAGAGGAGAGAAATTTCAGCAGAGATGCAAAAGTAAGTCGTTGGTCTAGTAAATATATAATTTTTTTTTAAATCCTCACCCAAGGACATGCTAAAAGAGAGGAAGGGGAGGGGGTAGAGAAACATTGGCTGCCTTCTACATGAACCCTGACTGGGGATCGAATCCGCATTCCAGGCAGATGCCCTGACCAGGAATTAAACCTGCCACCTTTTGGTGTATGGCACGATGCTTAACCAACCAAGCCACTCAACTGGGCATAAGTATATCATTTTACTCTTTAGGAGGATAGTTTCACACGAATGGAAATAGTCCAAGAAAAAGCTGAGAATAGCATTCAAAGGAGTGACTCCTCTGTGAGGAAAGCAGAGTGGGGGTCACCAAGACTGGATTTGGAGAGGAACAAAAATGGACACTGAGAAGCACTCACTCTTGAGCCCTGAAAAGAGACTTAAAACAAGAAGCCATAACATTAGATAGACCATAAAGGTGAGAGCTTCTATTTCAAGGGGTCAGAATGAAAAGAGGTGAATTTGGACTTCTGGGCGTAGGACAGCTAGGTTTAGCTTATATTGAAATAAGAACAGATGGGACTAGAAAGAGTATATAAACTTCTCTAAAACAGAGTAGTGGGTGATATAGAAATGACCAGTTTATAAACAGAATGGAGCATCAAATTTTAGCAGAGCTACTTTGAACTCTGTATCTGCTCTATGTAATGGAATCACCTCCCTAAGTGGGGTTAATGCCAGAATGCCTCCTTGCTGGTGAATGCATTGTTCCTCATTACAATTTGGATCACATCCCTGAGGGTTTTTCCTTTGTCTGCATCAACTTTCAATAGGTATTTTGTCACTGAGAACAGATTAGTCTGTCACTTCCCTCGGCTCCATAGACACCAATTAGTGACTTTGTAGAGTCTAAAATTGTCATACTTAAAACTGACATGTTTTGTGCATTACCTGGATTTAACTCCTTAAAAAGAAATTCACCAGAGTCTCTACTTGGTCTGACATTATTCTAAAAACTGAGGATTTACTAGTAATTGCCTCTCTAATTCCTTCTTTTTTCCTAGGTTCTCTGTGTCCAGCAAATGTATTAATCATCCTTCATTCCCCACTTGTGATGGGTACCCATTGGGTGTCCTGGCCCCTAGTTAGAAAAGGCCTCTCTTTGAAACCCTTGATCCATAAGGTCCAAGTGGCAGGTCCCAAGCTGCCATGTTGTTCAAAATAACCCACCCTCTTGGCTAAAAGTGAGTTTTCCAAGAGCATGTTCGTCAGTAAACAGGATCTTTTTTGTTTTGTTTTGTTTTCTAGATTTCTAATCTAGCATGAAAGAAAGTCATGTTGGTCCTTCTCAATGTGGCTGAAGGGCTGACGTCTGAATCTATGATCTTCTACCCATTAGGAGATCTAAGAAAGGGATCTTTGTGTCCCCTTTTTGGGGACACAATATATGTTCACATTCTGTCCTTTCCCTTCGATCAGGTGTACTGTAGTCTGGGTGACTTCTGCAACAATGAAGCCTGTGAAGAAAGCAGACAGAAATTGGTGACTTAGCCCGTGAGGGACTCTGATGACATGGACGGAGGCTTAGAACAGGGAGCTGACAATTTCAGAACAGGGACTGACCTGCACCCAGGAGACAAAGGACCATGGTGCGCATGGCAGAATGAGGACACGAACAGAGTCAGGTGTCTTTCTCTTAGGCTTTCTCGTCCTCCGTAAGCAGCTACTCTGTGATGGGATCACTTCATAGAACCCAATAGTCTTTGTATGAAGATACCACCCCCCCTCCCCCAGCACCCACTCAGAGAGAGCAGGGAATCACTCTCAGAGAAATGGGCCACTGTCCCTGCCCCTCACTCTGGAGCTGGGGTGCAGAGTTCTGTCCGTGGAGAGAGGCAGGCCACAGGAGTGCTTGACTTGGACTTAAGGAGCTGCCAGGCCTTACTGACCTTTTCTTACGATTATACTGCCACCTATGTCCTCCTTTTCTTCCTTCATTGCTTTTTCTTTTCTTTTCTTTTTTTATTTTTAATTATGTTTTCATTGATTTCGGAGAAGAAGGGAGAAGGAGAGAGAGATAGAAATATCAGTGATGAGAGAGAATCATTGATCGGCTACGTCCTTCGTGCCCCCTACTGGGGATCGAGCCCACAATCTGGGCCATGCCCTGACCAGGAATTGAATCATAAGTTCCGGGTTCATAGGTCGAACCTCAATCACTGAGCCACACCAGCTAGGCCTTAATTTTTCCCTCCCTTTCTCCTTCCCTCTCTCGTCATGAGGGTCAGATTTGCATCATGGTCTGATGGTTCTCTCAGTCTCTTCAGCTTCCTTCCCATTTTCTCTCACAGGCATTTTCTAACCCAGGCTTGGCATCTAATACTTG
>NW_005365369.1:0-790 GCF_000412655.1 Myotis brandtii
TAGCCTTTGAGAGCCCACCATTCATTCATATATCCATGTTTGTTCATGGATATATGTTAGAGGAATGGGCCAAAGATTGATTACAGCTTCTCCTACGTAGTCCTCAGAAATACTGAATAGTTACATTTACCTAGAACTATTTTTCTGTAAAGAAAGGCAGTCAGACTGAGGAGACCAAATGAGAGGAGATTTGGGTACATATGTTGGTGGCTCAAGGCAATCCTGATCTCTCTTCAGTATCTGGGTAAGACCCTGCATTACCTGGCTGGTTCTGAGGAAACACACCTGGCTTATAATTCTGCCAGCAAGCCTGTGGGAGTCCTGTTGTTTGAAGTTACTTTCATTTCTGGTTTTGTTTTTTATATATTTCTCTTTTTTTCTTTGTCTCTCTCTCTTCCTTTTTAAAAAATATATAACCTTTTATAATAGAAGCAGTAAATATTCATTGTGGAAATGGAGGGGGAAAACATCGCATCCTCATCACTCAGAAATCACTATTGTTAGGACCTTAGTGCATATATTCTAGATATTTCTCTGTATTTATAATTTAAAAATAGAAATTGAGATCATACTTACAAACTGTTCTCAATTGGCTTGTTTTCATTAATGATCTCATCTACCTCTAGCCCGTAGCCATTTTTTCCCAGTTGGCCCCCAAAATGGCTACAGTTTAATTTGCTCAAACTAGTATACAGTTCAGGAGGACCACACTTTGGGTTATGATGTTTCTTTCTCTTTTTTTTCCTTAAATGTCTTTTTCTAATACAATTTTAAAGTTTAGATTTATTTC
>NW_005365370.1:0-800 GCF_000412655.1 Myotis brandtii
TCTGGTATTAAGCCTTCCTTAGTAGCAAAGGAAAATTGCCTAGTGCTTATAGACAATTGTCTAATCCTCTTGTAATTGTATCTTGCCTCTAATTTCCTGTGCAGAATTTGCTGGCCCGATGAGATTTTGTAATTTTATTTTATTTTCATCGGGTGCCCCAATATTAGAGTTCTAATAATTCCTGATACATTTCTATTTTCCCCTGGTGCCAGAAGCCAATTCCAGCATGTCATAATTTCAAGAGTTTCATCAAAAGGTTGATGGAACTTGGGGACTCAACAAGGGCTGAGTCACATATGTTGTCACCTGTTGGGAATGGCTGAGGGCATTTCCCCAAACCTGAAAAGGGATGAGCCAGACAGCTCAGGGCATCTTAATCTACATGTTATTTCCTCCTACTGGTCAAACACCTGAACAGCCGTAGGCTAATTCCCCCATTCTCACAATGCCTCTGTATACCAAATCGTACCACTTTGAAGTAGTGTATATCGCCTCACCTCAGGACAATTTATGTTCATAAAAAGCATGGGGTCCTGAGATGAGGAGATCTTAGTTCCTTTTAGCTAAGCTCCTCTGACCCCCCATATGCCTTTCAAAATTATGCTTCATCTCTAAACTCTTTAAGTTACACACAGCCCCTTCTCCAGATTGCTGAACCCTTCTAAATGCCAGAACAAGAACCCCGGTATTAATGGCGTCCCGAACTGGGGCTTCCTGAATTCTGGCAGCACCAATATTAATGGCGCTCGAGACAAGGATGGAAATCTGGAAAGGAAGGATTCGCCTGAGCGGAAACAACA
>NW_005365371.1:0-6458 GCF_000412655.1 Myotis brandtii
GTGTCCATCTGTTAAATCCATCCCAAGTGCATGGCACTTTGTAAATATTATGTAAAAAACTGGTGAATGTACTCTCCTCCCCTCCCGCCCCCTATTTCTACACAAACAATATTAGCAGGTCCAGGAACAAACTGCAAAGGAAGGAAAACGAGGTAAAATTCTCTCAGTTCATTAATTGTTGAAAGAAGTTCCCAAATGGACCCCAAATGTTCTAAAGATACACAGTTTGATGAGCCATTTTATTTCCTTGTCAAATGTCCTGTTGAGGCAAAAATAAAGCTGCAGGAAATCTTGTGACAGAAAGCTGCTGATTTCACCTGTGGCTTATGTGTGTGGCAAATGAGCCCTGGGTTTAGAGACCCGTGTTCACCCAAATATCTGGATGGCCTTGCCCTGGGGCCCAGATGAAAGTGAAAATTCTGAGGGGGTGACTCATCAAATCTGAGGTTGCTGTTTACAGCTAAAGGCAGTAACCTAAGAGCTGGGAGGAGTTCCCTCCCCGACCCCCCAAACGAAAGCGAAAGAGGCAAAGTTAACTGCTTGAGCTGGGGTAGGACTAGCAGTCCCTCCCTGAACAGGGCTGAGGATGGCTGCACCCGGCTACTTCCCGCTGCTGGTCGAGGGGTCCTGGGGTCCCGATCCCCCGAAGAGCTTGATCACCAAGTTGCAGTTGTACTTCCAGAGCCAGAAGAGATCGGGAGGCGGGGAGTGTGAGGTCCGACAGGAACCCGGCAGCACGGCCCGCTTCCTAGTGCTCTTCCACCCACATGACGGTGAGGGGCGACGGGGCGGGGGTGAGAGGAGACCATGGGGCTCTGCCTGTGGGGACACTTGGACTGGGGCGCGCAGCGGGACCGGCTCCAGCAGCAGCAGTTGGGGGTAGGCGGGTTGCAGAATGGACCAGAAATGCGCGGAGTCGCTGAGTTCCTCTGCCCGGGGCCTAGGAACTCAGCAGTGCTGCCTCTGCCTGGAGGTGGCAGGTGGGGGCACAACCGTGCCAGGGAGAACCTAAAGGCGCTGAGAGCCTGGGTACTGGCCTCATTTTACAAGGCTACATAGGGCGTTAATGTATTAATAGGGAGTGTGCTAATGGCAGAGTTGCATCTCTTGCGATTTTGGTCTTCTGCCAATTGAGGCAGCAGTTCTAGAACTCCCAAGGTTTATGGGAATACGATTTTAAGGGAAGAGAACGTTTCCAGGGATGAAAGTCCAACTATACGTTAGGGAGATAAATTTGGTTGAAAATAGGCACATTGGTTTCTGTTGGGAGAGACCATGAAAATCAGACCTTTGAAGAGATAACTGCAGTTCTTCTGAGTGAGAACAAGTGAGTCCTTAACAATGAAAGTCAGTGTGTGCTGGGCTGCATATTGGCGCTTTGGCCAGACGGGTCATGCTGTGCTGTCTGTTCCTAAAACACATAGATAGGAAGGTACTGACATCAGGCCAGGCCTTGAGATATGGTCTCATGGCCCCTTCCCAGAACGCAGGCCTTCTTTCTCAGAAGGCCTGGAAGTCTCATTCCAAATTTGGGAGACAAAGGACTGGAAAAAGTATAAATAAAGAGAGTTTCCTCCATATTGGGGGCCCAGAATTTGAAAGACACATTTTTCTCTGGGCCTCCACAGAATTTAATAATAAAATGTAACTCCTGTAGTAGGCACTGCAGTTCAGCCTCTGCTTCAGCAGGGTCCTGTAACTGTAGTCACTGGCCAGCTCAATAAATCCTCGCTTGCTGTTTAAGACCTAATTGGAGTCGGTGGTCTTATTCTCGCGAATGTCGCTCCACAACAAGTGTGGAGCTGGAAGAGACATATTTGTGTGCTGTTCTGGATTTGGTAACTGATTCTCTGGGAATGGGCAGTGCTCCATTTGAGAGGGAGAAAGGGAGAGCCTTTCTTTCTGTTAATTTTTAGGGCGGGGGGAAGGGGCTAAGCAATGGGAGGGGTCATGAGATTTCCCCATGGGTCATGGAGCTTCCCTGTGGTTCTGGGGTCACCTGGGAACGAGCAGAGGCCTGCTTAAAATCACGTTGCCTGGGTGAAATAGAGAGAATTATTGGAGGGAGATGACAGCTTGCTCCTGATCACCACGGTCTTTGTTGGTCGTTCGCTGGTACCTGTCCCTGGGTTTCAGGCTGGTCCTCAGACTGGGTTGAAGGTGGTTGAGAGTTTTGAGCTTTTGAGGGGGAAGTTCCCCCTCGAAAGCAGTTGAGCAGCTGAGTTCTCTCCTCCCGCTTGCTTTTGCTGTTGAAGAAAAGGGGAGGCCCTGGCTGGTATGTTCAGTGGTTAGAGCATTGGCCAGTGCACTGCAGGATTGCAGGTTCAATCCCGTGTGGATGTGTCTCTCTCACATCGAAGTTTTTCTCTCTCTCTCTCTCTCTCTCTTTCTCTCTCTCCCATCCACCTCCTTTCCACTCTCTAAAAATCAATGGAAAAAATATCCTCTGGTGAGGATTAACAACAATAACAACAACAACCACAACAAACACACACAAAAAAGAAAGGGGGAGGACGAATATCAAACATCTGCTTGCTTAAGACAACCACCAGGTCCTTTAGAGGGAAGCACGTGACCAGACACTCCCAGAGCACACACTTTTTCCATTGGAATCTCCCAGGAGAGGATGTGGACAACTCCTAATCCCGCTTTCCTTCCCTGGATTTGAGAAACATTTGGGCCAGAGGAGAGGCAAGGAGGCTTACAAGGCCATGAGAGCAATTGGAAAGCTTTAAGCAAGGATCCAGGAAGGAAAGATGAAACCCAGAGAGGAAAGGGGAACACAGAAGAGTGTGAAAGAAGGGAGGCGGGCAGGGGGCAGGAGACAGGAGACCTGCTGGGCCCAGAGCTTTATGGAAACAGGTACAGAGTTTTCCAAGGATTAATTTCACCAAGTAATGCACAGAATTGCAGCTATATGATATAAGGCATTTCCTCAAGGGATGTTACCACTTTGATTCCAACTGTTAGCATCACCATGGTTCTGGCCCTTAGCAACTCTTCTTTTCTTCTTTAGCATCTCATTAACCCTCAGCAGGTTAAACAGACACAGCCCAGCTCTGTCCTGGAGACTCAGGAACCCTGAGTGTGGGTGGGTGAGGGCATCAGCACTTTGAACCAGCACCCTTGGTGACTCTGAGGCACTAAAGTTTGAGAATGCTGGTTGTTGATGTCCCTGGATGAACAAAATGGGAGCCCATTATAGGAAATACACACAGCATAGAAATACAACCAGTGCAAAATATGATTCTGTGATGATATCATCATTCTGTTCTAGCCCTCAAATTAGAACCTATTTCAGTCTCTTGCCAGGTTCTTCCTTCACCTGTTCTAGCCCACGACCCCCTTCTCCCACCCCCAGGCTGCTCCTATGGCCCCTTTGTGTTACCCTCAGCACAGACACCTCATAATCCCTGTAACTGATGACCTTTTATGGTCAAAGGTCTTGGGGAGTGGAAAGTCCCAGTCAGTTTCGGTTTCCTATCAGAAGCAGCTTTCTCAGCAGCAAGTTGACAAGAAATTTGCTAACAATGAATGACCTTCCCTGGCAGTCCTAGGGCAGGAGATCTTGTCTTTACAGGGAGACCCATTCCCTCCACACCAGGAAGTGGCCTCAGCAGGTGCAGTCTTGTCGTTGAGAAGCTGTCTTACTTTTATATAGTTCATTGAATTTCTGAAAAGTTGAGTGTAAATTGACTTGGAAGATTTTTGGATGTGTACATTTATCATCCTCTCTCATAATAAGTTGGCTCCTGATTATTGTCAGTGTCTTTGGGGTAAGGAAACCCATTAATAAAAGGAAATGTGGATGATTTGAGATTAGTGCAGGAAGGACATAGGTCAGGGTGGCTGGACATCAGAGATTCAGTTTTTTTCCTCCCAGATTCACCTTTTCCTTGTTGGGGAGCACTTACTGATCTTTTTACCCTCTGTCCTCTTGAAGTAGTGGTGCCCATGCATATTGCACACAGAACAGGAAGGCACACTTATTTATTTTTAAAATAATTTAATTGATTTCAGAGAGGAAGGAAGAGGGAGATAGACCTATTAATGAGGAGGGAGAATCAAAATCCAGGCATGTGCCCTGACCTCTTGGTTCATAGGTCAATGGTCAACCACTGAGCCACACCAGCCAAGCCAGGCTAGCACTTTTATTTTATTTTACTTTATTTTTATTTTTGTTAATCCTCACACAAGGATATTTTTTCCACTGATTAGAAGGGATGGGGGAGTAAGGGGGAGAAAAAGAGAGAAAAATAAACATAAATGTGAGAGAGACACATTGATTGGTTTCCTCCTGCATTCAACCTTGACTGGGGCAGGGGGATCGAACCTGCAACCTATGCCCTTGACTGGGAATCGAACCCACGGCCCTTTGGTGTGAGGGTTGATACTCTAACCATTGAACAATACTGGCCAGGGCCAGGCTGGCACATTTAAATGCCCAGATATGACTCTACCAAAGTGTGGGGAATAATAAAAGAAAGGTATCACAGAGGTTCATGACTCTGGACAACCTGGCATACAAAACTTAACTTCCTCTCTAGCACCGGGTTCTTATCCAGCCCTTACTCCAGCTTAGGGCAGCCCCTTAGGAGTCTGTGTGAAGGTATCTTCCCTCCCATTAAGAGTGAAATTGGAGTCCGGCATTTCCACTTATATTGTTTCTGGGGGACTATTTCATCCAGTTGGCATCCTACCCTTCCATGGATGGTTGAGGTAGGAAAGCTATTTAAGTCCCTCTTTTTGAAAGACTCCTACCTTTATCCTTGGCCTCATCAGGCCAACCTTATCAGAATGCAACATGGCAACCCAACATTCATGGCAGGGCTACAACAGTGAACAGTAGGGAACTCTCAAAGGTTCCCCTTCACCCTGACTTTTTTGTACTGTCTGACTGTGTCGACCACATCTCCTCATCTAAACTCACTCCCTATTCTCCACACTGTGAGATACACTAACTTTGCCTTTCTTTCTCTGCCTGCCTCTTATAATTATAACTTACATTTGCATACCTCTTGTGTGTATTACAAAATTCATTCACAGAACACTGGTTTGAGTGAGAAAACAGATTTAAGAGACGTGAAGATAGAGTTTCTCAATGTCACTCATCTAGAGTTGGAATTCTAATCCAGGTTTTTTGAATGCTTATGTTCACTGTTCAGTTTTTTTCACTACAGCCCGGCTGCCTGATGTGCTATTTTATTTTTTAATCTCTCCATCCATTTTTTCCTTTTCCTTTTCCTATCAGATTTGAGGCTTTTACCTTCACAAGTTAAAGAATTGATTGAAAAACTTTTTAACTAGGCTCCTGGTCATTCTGCTTCTGGTTACCCAAGTCACCTTCCTAAAACATGGTTTTTATTATGCCATGTTCCAGCGCCCAATGTTCACGGGCTTACCGTGACAGATGCTTTAATTATTTCATTTACTAAACAATAAATATTGCTCCCTTTCTGAGTGCTCACTGAGCATCAGGTACTATACTAAATTCTTTATGTTTCTTCAATTTAATCCATTTAACACCCATATAATACAATCTTTATTAATTGCTTATTATACAAGAAGACTGAGGCTTTGGGAATACTTAGGTTAAAAAAATAAGTTTAAAGATAGAATTCAAATCCATGTCTGCTTGCTAAACTTTTCCTTTTATTTTTTACTAGTGGCCCAGTGCACGAAATTCATGCACATTAGAAGGGAATTAATTAGAGAAAATATTTTAATATTGCTGTTTTCCCTTTCTCTATAATAGAAGTGTCAGAGATGAAAGGAAATGAGTAAAATGTATATGAAAATAATATATGAATTTATTAATAAATAAACAATAACAAAATGATATTACAACAAAGACATGATATAAAAACAACAAAAACATGATATGAAAACAACAAAAATATGATATAAAAAAACATTGATGCAAACAATGACTGATAAAGTGATTAAACTTATTCTAATATCTCTCAGTATACCACATTAAAAGTGAAAACACTTTCAGAGTGCTTGATTAATTTCCCTTCTGATTAAGTATTTACAACTTTAACTTTAACGTCACATGCTCTTCAAACTCAAGAGAAAGCAACATATCACTGACCATGTCCGAAAACGGGTTCAAGTAGGAATACTCCTACGCTGTCTAGAATTTATCCTTGTGATTTATTAATAGTCATCACAAATGCTGGCATCACAGGAAACTGTCTTTGAATCAATTTAAATGGGAGGCCAGTGTCAGATGGGGACAAATCAATTCTTGGAATCAGAACAATCTCTTCTTCCACAGATCCTGTTAATACTTCAGCTTTGATAATGTTAGGTCATAATCTTTTGATAATAAATCCAGTACCATTACAAAGACCCCATTTACTGTTAAGATTTCTCAATAGCATGATGATTGCAACCACTTTCAATTTTAATTTATGACATGGCATTCCCGAAGGAGTAATACTATTAAGAAATTC
>NW_005365371.1:14121-16896 GCF_000412655.1 Myotis brandtii
AATGGGAGATCCCTTGTATGTAACTTTCTGTCTCTCTCTTATAGCCTGTAAGAGTCTCTCTTTGTCCTGAACATTTGCCATGGTAATTATGATGTGTCTTGGTGTGGGTCTGTTCAGGTTCATCTTGCTTGGGACTCTCTGTGCTTGTGTGACTTTTTTCTTCCCCACCGCAGGGAAGTTTTCTGACATTATTTCTTCAAATAGGTTTTCTAGTTCTTGTTCCTCTTCCTGTTGTTCTGGCACCCCTATTATTCGTATGTTGCTTCGTTTTATGTTGTCCCATAGCTCCCTTAGGCTCTCCTCCTGTCTTTTAATTTTTTTCTTCAACTGCAGTTCATTTTGGGTATGTTTTGCTTCCCTGTCTTCTAATTCGCTAATTCAGTCCTCCGCTTCTCCTAGTCTACTGTTGAAACTTTCCATGGTGATTTTTATTGCAGCTATATCACTCTTTATTTATTCTTGATTCTTACATAAGTTATTGATTTTTTCATCCATTTCTTCTTGATTCTTACATAAGTTGTTGATTTTTTTTCCTCCAACCGGTTTATGCACTGTAGGACCCTTATTCTGAATTCTTTTTCTGACATATTGCATGCCTCTGTTTCACTTAGCCACTTTTCTGGAGATTCCTTTTTTTTTTTTTTCCTTTGGGGGTTTCTTTGTCTACCCATTTTTGGTCTCACCAACTGATCTAGATGTCGAGTCGTGCAGGGGCTGCTCCTTGGGTGGCAGTGGTTCCTTGGGCTGCAGCTGCCCCTCAAGTGGTCACAGTAGTGGCTGTTCCTCAGTTGGCAGTGGCTCCTCTTGGTGGGTGCTGTTTGCAGCAGTGGTGTCTCCTGTGGCTGGTAGGTGAGGCTGCTCACCCGGCTGTTGTTCCTTGGACAGGGGTGGGCTGATCATGAGGCTGCTGCTCTTTAGGAGGGGACAGGCTGAGCATGGCTACTTCTCCTTGGACAGGAGCGGGCTGTTCACATGGCTTCTGCTCCTCGGTTGGGCGCAGACTGCTCACGTAGCTGGTGCTCCTTGGATCGGGGCTGGCTGCATGCTGCTGCTGTTCCTCAGATGGGGCGGGCTGCTCGTAAGGCTGCAGCTCTTTGGACAGGGGCAGGTTGCTTACAGGGCTACTGCTCTTTGTACGGGTGCAGGCTGCTCGCGCAGCTGCTCCTCCTCAGATGGGGGATGGGCTGCTTGCATGGCTCCTGTTCCTCAGGCAGGAATGAGCTGCACATGAGGCTGCTGCTCCTCAGATGGGAGTGGGATGCTCACCCAGCTGCTGCTCGTCGGACAGGTGCAGACTGTGTGTGGCTGCTGCTCCTTGGACCAGTGTGGGCTGCACAGGGTTGCCGCTCCTCAGATGTGGTCGGTCTGTCTGTTCGTATGGCTGCTACTCCTCAGACAGGGGCAAGCTGCTCGGGCAGCTGATGCTCCTTGGGCCGGAGTGAGCTGCATGTGTGGCTGCTGCTCCTCGTACGGGGGCTGTCTGCTTGCGTGGCTGCTGCTCCTCAGATGGGGGATGGGCTGCTCGCATGGCTGCTTCTCTTTGGGCAGGAGTGAGCTGCACGTGTGTCTGCTGCTCCTTGAATGGAGGCAGGCTGCTCACCCAGCTGCTGCTTGTTGGACAGGTGCAGGCTGCATGTGTCTGCTGCTCCTCAGACCAGTGTGGACTGCGCAGGGCTGCTGCTCCTCAGACGTGGGTGGTCTGCTCGTGTGGCTGCTGCTTCTTGGACTGGGGGAGGCTGCTTGGGTGGCTACTGCTCTTTGAATGGGAGCAGGCTGCTTGTGGTGATGCTGTTCCTCATATGGGTATGGGCTGCTCACACTGCTGCTGCTCCTCGTATGGGGGCAGGCTGCTCGTGCAGCTGCTGCTCCTTGGATGGGGGAAGGTTTCTCACACACCTACTGCTCTTCAGACAGGATGAGAGTGTGGGCTGCGCAGTTGCTGCTCCTCAGATGGGGGCGGGCTGCGTGGGGCTGCCGCTCCTCAATCATGGGCAGGCTGCTCGTGTGGCTGCTGCTCCTCAGATGGGGCAGGCTGCTCACTTGGTTGCTGCTCCTTGGACAAGGGAGCAGGCCACTCACACAGCTGACCGCTGCTGCTCCTTGGACAGGGAAGGCCACATGAGGCTTCTGCTCTTAGGCCTGGGCAGGCTGCTCATGGGGCTGCTGCTCCTTGGACAGGAGTGGGCTGCTCACGTGTCTGCTGCTTGCTTGGTTGCAGTGTCCCGGGCTAAGGCTTTGGTCTGGTCAGAGGGGAGCATGATTCAAAACTCACAGGAGCCTGTGCCCAGGGTGGCTGGAGCCTTGTTGACTGTTGGATCACAGCCAAGGTAGCAGGTCCCTGGCAGGGGTGTCTGTAGAGTCCCAGGTGTTATCTGAGGGCACCCTGGGTGGGGGTAAGGCCTGGCTCCCAGTTACAACAGCTCTCCCCTTAAAAATGCTAGGCTTTTTGGGATGAGCCGGCATCCTGGAACTGCTTACATGGTAGCAGAGGCTGCCTAGTTAGGCAAGCCTGTTTAGCCTGACCCGAAGGCCCTGCTGGATCTATTTGTGCCTCACTCTCATACACACACACACATCCCACATGACCACAAACTCCTCTTTTGGTCCCTCACTGATTCACGCTCTCTCCCTCACTGCCGCCTTCTTCCTGCCTCTGTAGTTGGGTCTGGGGTGTTATTGACCCATTTGTGGATGGAGTTTCCTCTCCAGGTGTCTGGTTATGAGGCTCACTCTCTAGCACCTGGCCAGACAGGATAAAATTCACCTCGACAAGAC
>NW_005365371.1:19152-22400 GCF_000412655.1 Myotis brandtii
GGGGGGGGGGGACCAAGTCCCGGGCTTGAATAAAAGACCCTTTGCTCTTGCATCGGAAAAGGCACCCTGGTGGTGGATTATTGGGGACCCCGAACTCTGGGCATAACAGTTACTCGTTTCAGCTGCTCACCCTATCTGCTCCGAGACAAGGCACGGGACACGTCCGTCTATACCACCGCCATTTTGTCTCTTAGATAGTTCTTTGTTTGTTTGTTTTTTAACCACCTAAGGCCTCTCTTGAGGAAATGACTGAGTAATTGATTGATGATGACAAAGGCTTTGGAAATATGGAATAATTTTGTGAATAAAGATTGCTTGATGGTTCTCCTCCTTCTCCTTCTTCTTTTTTTATATTTCAGTTCGGCAGAACGTTCTGGAGAGAGAGAACCACGAGTTAGCATGGCCAGGAAAAGGAACATTTAAGTTAACAGTCAAGTTGCCTCCAGACCCAAATGAAGTCCATGATGCCTCTAAGGAGAAAATTCCAGGAAAGGTAAATAAGGGAGCGAGTAGCCAGGAAGCAGGGTGTTCTCCCAAGGTGTGTGGGATGGGAAGCACAATGAGGGACACCTAGTGGGACAAAAAATATAATCAAACTGCAGTGAGAAATGCAACTTACAGATGTGGTGGGACAGGTATGGAATAATGAAGAGGAGGAAGCTTTTGTTTGATTATAGACACTTGAAAAAGTCAAGATTCGGGGGTTATAATAAGGGAGGTTTGAGATATAAAATTTTCAGTTGCTCTTAACCTGGAATCTGCTGTATTTGTTTTACTTTTACATAGTTTTGAGGAGATAGCAATCCATACTGCATGTACTAAGTATTTCCTAAAATGTTATAGTAGTAGTATTTACCTTGTTGGATTGTTGGATTGTTGTGAGGGTTGGATGAGACAACCTGTGTAAAGCAAATAGTACAGTGTTCATGGGAAAGACTCAATAAATGTTAAATGGGGAAAAGATGCAGATCTTACCTCATGCCCCGGACACTTGGTATTCATGGGGGTTTCTGTTATTTTTAACTCATTTTTATCAGAGAATTTGTTCTGAGTAATTGGAAGTGCCACTATACATGGAGAGCATTCAGAAGCATTATTGCTGGAGTTTTCCACTATTGTGTCTGCTGACCTTATATCTCCAGGCTGGTCTCAGGCACATTTTCATAATGTAAAGAAATTTGCATTATTGGCAATTTATTAATGCTAATTTATTGTCTGAATTTCAGGAATCCAAGATGAAAGAATATGCCAAAGAACCAGGTAAGGTCTCAATTGAGATGACTGGCCTTCACAAGGCAGTTTTGCTTTGATTAAAGATGTCACTTGTAGACATACATCATTCTTATCTTCTTTACTTCACAAGGCAGGTATTTCTCAGCTTGAAAATGCCTTGGACTGCATCCTCTTTTTACTCTCAGCCGGCTGTTCAGAGGGTGAACACAGGGGGAGCTACTTGAGCTTTAAGGGCTCAGGTCAGGAGGATGGAAACAGCTCTCTCTTTGGGGACTGGGAGACACCTTGCAATTGAGGGGAGGGCTAAGAGGTCCCTGCAGGAAGGCATAACTTATGTAACGTATCAGTGGGTGCTGTGTGTGGCTAAGTCAGTTTCTGAGCACTGGCTGTGGGAAGTGCTGTCCTCAGGAGTCTCTACAGGAAGGTGTGGGTCCTCTGTGGATGAAAGCTTGAGTGCTGGGTGCAGGATGGGGTGCAACTCTCCAGAGCAGCAGCAGCTCCTCTCCTCCCATCTGCTGTAAGATAGAGCCCGACACCTAGTGGCTGTTGTGGAGTCTGTTGCTTAACTAGTGTCTGGGTGTTAGCCTGTAGCACCTGACATTTACTAAAGAAGCAAGTGGTTTTCTGGGCTAAGCATGGTTTTATAAAGGGGATGAAAGAGTGAAATGTGTTGAATGTCTGAGCAAGAGAGATAAAGTGATACATATCCAGATCTTAGGGAAAAGAAAATTCCAAAAACGTGTAAATATTTTCTTCTAAAGTAGAAATTGAATGAGAACATGTTTAGATTTCTGCAACTTTCTCTTTTTGAAAATGGTACTGGGGTCATTGTCAGGGCTCTTGGTCCATTCTCAGAACTCTAGTAATTCATTAGTATGGTGATGAAAATGAGGATGGAGGGTGATTGCCTAGTAGTCCCATATCTAAGGGATGAGGAGAGCAGAGGACAGGCACTAGGCATGCCTGAAACCCATAGCCTAAAGTTAAAGATTGACAGGCAGTGACAGAGCAGGGAAAGGCACACACCAGCATCAGGGATATGAGCACTAAGCCAGTGTCCTGTTTCAGGCCAAGGTGAGCTGTGTTGGGCCTCAAAGGTGAAAACCAACCAGTAGAACTAGAAGAGAGATGACCAAAAGCAGAGAAATACTGGTCCCTTGTGATAAAAAAAAATTCTGTTAATTCCAATTCTATATTTCAAACCTGGACTCTCTTCTAAATCCCAGAGCTGTATCTGTCCTTTCTGTTGAAAAATATGTTAGCGCCAATGTGTCTGAAGCCACGTGTGTCATCTGCCTCCAAACCAGTGCCCTCTTCTGTCTTTTTTATTTCTCTTCAAGTGCATAACCAGTTTGCCCATCACCTACTAGAAATTTGTCTTTTCTTTAAGCTTTCACATATGTTGGTCTCATTCATTCCTCCCTCACCCCAGGTCCCCATTATCACTTTACAAATCCAGCATGGCAGGAATACCTTGCTTGTTCTCTCTGTACCTGATGTCCTTCTCCTTAAATCTGACCAGTCTTTTGTATTGCTGGATATCTGGTCATCTTTTTCACAGAAACCTTCCCTGGCTCACCTTACCACCAACTGTAAGATAAAGTCCAGACCCCATTCTGGATGAAGCTGACTTTTCTGGCCTCATTTCTTACATCTCTGTACATGAGCACTCCTTAACCTTTATTGGTCAGATCACCATTTCCTAAATAGTTTGGCACAACACGATACTCTGCCTGTATTCTGTTGCTCACAGTACTCTCTACCTCACTTTTCTCTACCTAAATTTGATAGACCCTTCAAAACCTACTCAGATTCCTCCTCTTCTCTAAAGCCATTCCAAGCCAGCCAATCCCTTTATCTCTCTTTCTTGGAATCCTGCCTTAATTGTTGGTGCTCTTTATATGACAATGCCTCTTGTGATGAAGCTTCTAATAGTGGGGTGATAAAACTGTATTGCTAGCAAGGCTCTTATCATTCACTCAGTCCAATACTCTCATTTTTAAATTAAGAGATGT
>NW_005365371.1:23277-26666 GCF_000412655.1 Myotis brandtii
ATATGTGTAACTCACTTATGGTCAACAATGGGGAGGAACAAGCTGGCTGGAGTGATTGCTATTCACTGAGTTTGATGTACACGTATAGCTCTCTAGGCCGTTTTACTTTCTCTGTGTATCCCCTAGTCATTCAATGCAAGCATCTTTTTTTTTCTCTTCAGTGATGGGAAGTACTGATTTTCAGAGCATAAAGTGTTAGATCATGCTCATGTTTGGCATCATCAGATATTCTTGCTTTCCTCCAGTGGTCTAGGCACTAAATCTACAATTTAACAGACATTCATTGAGCCTCAATTATATACCATGTGCTAGCAATACCAGGATGCATAAACATGTTCCTTACCTTTGAGAAACTGAGTTCAATAATTATACTATGGTGCTGTGATAGAAGTATATGTCAGCAGAAAAAGGTGTAATAAAATTGAACATCATCATCACAATTCATTTAAGCTAAAAGCCCTATAAGATCTGTTTTTATTTGAGTTAGCTAAGAGGTTGGAAAGGAAAGAAGACACTATCTTATGATAATTTACTTTGCTGAAATCATGGTAGATAGATATAACATCTTGATATCTTTTGTATCCCTAAAATCAGATGCATCAGAAGATACACAAATCTCTCTCAACAAAAGATCAGAAAAAATGGAAGATATCCCAAAGCAATGTGAAAATATTCCCTCTTTGGTTGCATTTGAAAATCTCAAAGCAAATGTAACTGACATGATGCTAACCTTGTTGGTGGAGAACGTAAGTGGCCTGTCCAGTGATGATTTTCAAGTGGAAGTAATACGGAGATTTTGAGTTGGCGTAGTTACCTTTCGAAGATACATAGGTAAGATGAAGTGACCCTTCATGTTCAGTCTTCTTTGCACAGCACTTTTAGGATTTAGGACACCAAGCTAATGGAATGTCTCTAAAAGTTTGATTTCTATTAGCTGGTAAGAGAGGACTGCAAGTTAAAAAATCCTTTTTTATTTGAAAGAGAAGCAAGTTTGTTGTGAATCCAAATTATGGCATGTTTAATAAAGTAAATTTATTGTATGAATTTTGTATGTATGTGTGTGTATGTGTGTGTAAGAGAGAGAAACAGAGAGGGAGCGAGAGAAAGAGAGAGAGAGAGAGAGAGAGAGAGAGAGAGAGAAATCACACCCAAATGAAAATCTAAATGAAGTCCAAGGCTCTTAAAGTGATTCTGAACACAGGAGTGAGTGTTTTCACATGTTACCTCATTGAGAGAAGTAAATATTGATCTGTGTTACCAAATTGGACTTGAAGGTAATGATTATAATACTAGCAAACACTCAAATGCTGTTACTGTAAGTCAGGTACTATGCTAAGCTCTTTACATGTATTACTTAATTTTTTCCTTTCAACAACCTTTTGTGATGATTATTATTATTTCTCATTTTACACCTGAGGAGACAGAGGTGCAGAGATGCTAATAAATGAAGAACTGGATTTGAACCCTGGCAGCAGACCTCTATACAGCCTCTTCTGTTATCCCCTTTACCATATATCTTCTCTGTATTTTCAGCATCATCCACATATACAGGGAGAGTAAGTGCATGCGATGCAGAAAATGAGTGCTCTTTGAGGTCTGTGGGAAGAGTCTGTGAGTTGGAAGAGCCATCTCCAGAAAAACAGGGACATTTTCCAATTCCAAGTCCTCACTGTTCCATAGCTGAGGCAGTGGAATGGTTAATTAAGAGCACAGGTCGTGCCTTGCCCAGCTGGCTCACTTGGATGGAATGTTATCCCGTGCACCAAAAAGTTCTGGGTTTGATGTTGATGTTTTTCTCTCACATTGATGTTTCTCTCACTCTCTTCCTTCCTTTCTCTCTCAAGTCAGCAAAAACATATCTTGGGTGAGGATAAAAAAGATAGAGCAAGGCCATGAAGTAAATATTCTAGCTTCAACATTTAAGTAATTATCTGAGGTTGACCAAGTTACTATCCTCTGTGTGCTTTGCTTTCTTCACCTATAAAATGGGGATAAGAATACCTGCCTTATTCAGTTTCTGTGAGAATTAAAAAAAATAATGTTTGAAAAGCTCTTCACATCCTTCCTGGTAAGGACTCAATAAAGGGAGTTGTTCTGATTTCAAGTTTATGATTATTTCTCATAAAGGTAGAACTAGATGGACTTGCTTTTGTTTATTGAGCAAAGATTTTGAATGTATACTATGTGCACATGTCTAGGTGCTGTAGTAGTAATATGAGGTTTTGATGTTGCTGAGGTGAATAATTCTTGGTCCCTGCTTCTGAGGAACTCCTACAGGGCAGGGTGGAAACCAATACACAAGTGAACAGTGAAGATCAAGAGGAGAAGTTGCCTCCCTTAGCTGTGAATAGCAGGCTGTGGGCAATGGGAGGAAAGGGGACCCAAACAAGGCAGGGTGACTTTGCACTGCCTCCATCCTTCTATGAAGCTTAGACTCCTGCAGTACCAGGCTATCAGGTTCCCAATATACTATGTTCCATGCCACTGCTGTTCCCTCTGTCTGAAATGCTTCCTTCCTTATCTATCTGGTAAACTCTTCTTCATCCTTCAAAACCCAGACTGGTGACTACTTACCCTGGGAATCCTTGTCTGAGTGCCAATATTAGTCTTCCGGCCTCATTTGATAGCACAATAGAACACTTGTTTGCTTTCAAGACTTCCTCCCTCCTGGAAGGTGAATGTTCCAGAACTTGTTCTATTCATCACTCTCTCTCTCTCCCCAGCTCCTAGCACAGTGCCTGACACAATGTGGGTCCAGCATCAATATTTACTTATTTGAAAGATATAGTTGGGATGAGTCCTGAAGTTGCAATAGGACCAAGATTTAAAAAATTGGAGGAGGGCATTTCAAGCACAGGAAACCATATAAACAAAAGCAAAGGAGAATGGGTTTTCAGAATAATAACTAGTTTCTGTGGCAGTATGAAAATAAAATGAATGGCATGGAATAACTAGAAGTGATATTTAGAAATTAGTTTGGAGTCAAATAGCAAAGGACATATTTCACCTAGCTCAGGAGTGTGAACTCATGCCTGCAGGTAATGGGGAGCCATTGAAAGACTTGAGAAAGGGATGAAGTGAGGAGAGTTGAATAGTAGAGAGTACTCAGGTGGTTATATCAAGGAGGGCTGGAGCGGGCTGTCAGTGAAGGTAGGGAAACAACTCTGGTAAGACATTCATAGATGCATCATTGTTCAGAGACTGGGAATTTTTGGCAAATAAATTGCCTGCTCCACCCCCCGCCCAGGCCTGACGCCTCTGGCCCAGGCTTCAGGCCTGGACAGGGACCCCCATCTCCCTCCGATCGCCAGATTGGCCCCTTGCCCAGGCCTGACGCCTTGGCCAGAGGTGTCGACCCCCTTCACCCTCCAATCACCATATCGACCCCT
>NW_005365371.1:43719-49782 GCF_000412655.1 Myotis brandtii
ATATGTGTAACTCACTTATGGTCAACAATGGGGAGGAACAAGCTGGCTGGAGTGATTGCTATTCACTGAGTTTGATGTACACGTATAGCTCTCTAGGCCGTTTTACTTTCTCTGTGTATCCCCTAGTCATTCAATGCAAGCATCTTTTTTTTTCTCTTCAGTGATGGGAAGTACTGATTTTCAGAGCATAAAGTGTTAGATCATGCTCATGTTTGGCATCATCAGATATTCTTGCTTTCCTCCAGTGGTCTAGGCACTAAATCTACAATTTAACAGACATTCATTGAGCCTCAATTATATACCATGTGCTAGCAATACCAGGATGCATAAACATGTTCCTTACCTTTGAGAAACTGAGTTCAATAATTATACTATGGTGCTGTGATAGAAGTATATGTCAGCAGAAAAAGGTGTAATAAAATTGAACATCATCATCACAATTCATTTAAGCTAAAAGCCCTATAAGATCTGTTTTTATTTGAGTTAGCTAAGAGGTTGGAAAGGAAAGAAGACACTATCTTATGATAATTTACTTTGCTGAAATCATGGTAGATAGATATAACATCTTGATATCTTTTGTATCCCTAAAATCAGATGCATCAGAAGATACACAAATTTCTCTCAACAAAAGATCAGAAAAAATGGAAGATATCCCAAAGCAATGTGAAAATATTCCCTCTTTGGTTGCATTTGAAAATCTCAAAGGAAATGTGACTGACATGATGCTAACCTTGTTGGTGGAGAACATAAGTGGCCTGTCCAGTGATGATTTTGAAGTGGAAGTAATACGAGATTTTGATGTTGGCGTAGTTACCTTTCGAAGATACATAGGTAAGATGAAGTGACCCTTCATGTTCAGTCTTCTTTGCACAGCACTTTTAGGATTTAGGACACCAAGCTAATGGAATGTCTCTAAAAGTTTGATTTCTATTAGCTGGTAAGAGAGGACTGCAAGTTAAAAAATCCTTTTTTATTTGAAAGAGAAGCAAGTTTGTTGTGAATCCAAATTATGGCATGTTTAATAAAGTAAATTTATTGTATGAATTTTGTATGTATGTGTGTGTATGTGTGTGTAAGAGAGAGAAACAGAGAGGGAGCGAGAGAAAGAGAGAGAGAGAGAGAGAGAGAGAGAGAGAGAGAGAGAAATCACACCCAAATGAAAATCTAAATGAAGTCCAAGGCTCTTAAAGTGATTCTGAACACAGGAGTGAGTGTTTTCACATGTTACCTCATTGAGAGAAGTAAATATTGATCTGTGTTACCAAATTGGACTTGAAGGTAATGATTATAATACTAGCAAACACTCAAATGCTGTTACTGTAAGTCAGGTACTATGCTAAGCTCTTTACATGTATTACTTAATTTTTTCCTTTCAACAACCTTTTGTGATGATTATTATTATTTCTCATTTTACACCTGAGGAGACAGAGGTGCAGAGATGCTAATAAATGAAGAACTGGATTTGAACCCTGGCAGCATACCTCTATACAGCCTGTTCTGTTATCCCCTTTGCCATATATCTTCTCAGTATTTTCATGGTCATCCGCATATGCAGGGAGAGTAAGTGCATGTGATGCAGAAAATGAGTGCTCTTTGAGGTCTGTGGGAGGAGTCTGTGAGTTGGAAGAGCCATCTCCAGAAAAATGGGGACATTTTCCAATTCCAAGTCCTCACTGTTCCATAGCTGAGGCAGTGGAATGGTTAATTAAGAGCACAGGTCGTGCCTTGCCCAGCTGGCTCACTTGGATGGAATGTTATCCCGTGCACCAAAAAGTTCTGGGTTTGATGTTGATGTTTTTCTCTCACATTGATGTTTCTCTCACTCTCTTCCTTCCTTTCTCTCTCAAGTCAGCAAAAACATATCTTGGGTGAGGATAAAAAAGATAGAGCAAGGCCATGAAGTAAATATTCTAGCTTCAACATTTAAGTAATTATCTGAGGTTGACCAAGTTACTATCCTCTGTGTGCTTTGCTTTCTTCACCTATAAAATGGGGATAAGAATACCTGCCTTATTCAGTTTCTGTGAGAATTAAAAAAAATAATGTTTGAAAAGCTCTTCACATCCTTCCTGGTAAGGACTCAATAAAGGGAGTTGTTCTGATTTCAAGTTTATGATTATTTCTCATAAAGGTAGAACTAGATGGACTTGCTTTTGTTTATTGAGCAAAGATTTTGAATGTATACTATGTGCACATGTCTAGGTGCTGTAGTAGTAATATGAGGTTTTGATGTTGCTGAGGTGAATAATTCTTGGTCCCTGCTTCTGAGGAACTCCTACAGGGCAGGGTGGAAACCAATACACAAGTGAACAGTGAAGATCAAGAGGAGAAGTTGCCTCCCTTAGCTGTGAATAGCAGGCTGTGGGCAATGGGAGGAAAGGGGACCCAAACAAGGCAGGGTGACTTTGCACTGCCTCCATCCTTCTATGAAGCTTAGACTCCTGCAGTACCAGGCTATCAGGTTCCCAATATACTATGTTCCATGCCACTGCTGTTCCCTCTGTCTGAAATGCTTCCTTCCTTATCTATCTGGTAAACTCTTCTTCATCCTTCAAAACCCAGACTGGTGACTACTTACCCTGGGAATCCTTGTCTGAGTGCCAATATTAGTCTTCCGGCCTCATTTGATAGCACAATAGAACACTTGTTTGCTTTCAAGACTTCCTCCCTCCTGGAAGGTGAATGTTCCAGAACTTGTTCTATTCATCACTCTCTCTCTCTCCCCAGCTCCTAGCACAGTGCCTGACACAATGTGGGTCCAGCATCAATATTTACTTATTTGAAAGATATAGTTGGGATGAGTCCTGAAGTTGCAATAGGACCAAGATTTAAAAAATTGGAGGAGGGCATTTCAAGCACAGGAAACCATATAAACAAAAGCAAAGGAGAATGGGTTTTCAGAATAATAACTAGTTTCTGTGGCAGTATGAAAATAAAATGAATGGCATGGAATAACTAGAAGTGATATTTAGAAATTAGTTTGGAGTCAAATAGCAAAGGACATATTTCACCTAGCTAAGGAGTATGAATTCATGCCTGCCAGTAATGGGGAGCCATTGAAAGACCTGAGAAAGGGATGAAGTGAGGAGATTTGTGTAGTAGAGAGTACTCAGGTGGTTATATCAAGGAAGGTTGGAGCGGGCTCTGAGCAGAGGTAGGGACACAACTCTGTGGTAAGACATTCATAGATGCATCATTGTTCAGAGACTGGGAATTTTAGTCAAGGAAATTCACATTTAGGAATTAAAATCTTGCACCTAAAAATTGAGTGCTTAGCTCCCCTCTTTATCTCTATTAATTCAGACTGGGTTTTGTATAATATAAAGATATAATCATAATTTTCTGATTGGTAAATTTTGGTTTGCAGATGCCATGAAATTTGTTGAAGATTGTGCCATGCACCATTCAGTGACACAACTTGAGCTTTCTCCAAGACTTCTGGAAATGACAAAAACAATCAGGGTTGAAAACCTGCCGCCTGCTCCTATAGTTTGAAATGTTTATTTGAAAATCCTCAAAGTGGAGGGGGAAGAGTTGTCAGTATTGAATGTTTTCCTGAAGAGAGTTCAGCTCTGATAGAATTTTTTAACAGAAAAGGTAATGTCTATTAGCCTTATTTTGTACACCTTACCTGGCATAATTTAAATATGTTAACAGATCTTATCATTATAGCTATCAGTTGAATTCTGATATATTTTATTTTTATTCATATATTTCCTTGGTATTCCAATTTGGAATCCTGTTCAACTGGGATATGGTACTTAATGTGTCCAAACATTAAAGAAGTAATGTCACATTATTGAAAGTTATAAAGTTTCTCTCATAAGTCTCTACTTATGATAACTGAAAAATATATAATTCTTAGAATCCTGGAAATACTGTGTTAAAAAAAAGGGATTATCTGTGTTTTTTAGCTGTATACTTGGCAGAAATTCTCAAGTTAATTTCAACAAGTTTAAGTAAAGAAATACTCAGAAACACATATGCTCCTAGAAAGTATCACTACTTCCCCTTTCACCTGTCAGGGTCATCATTCAGAAGTTAATAGGGGTGATTTCACATGATCAGTGGGTGCAGTGACCCTGTGAAAACTGTGTCCAGGTGAACCTCCGGGAAGCACTCCTGAGGGTTTTGTAGACATAAATTGCCAGTTCTCTGAGTCATTTGCAAAGTCGGCTTGGAGATTCCATTCATGTTCAGAGGTCAAGGCTGAGGAATTAGGGAATCTGACTTCTCTGGGAAAGAAGAAACATCATGTTTGGGATTAAATGGGGGAGCATGAGATAGGATCATATGATATGCCACCCACTTAAGATAAATTGCTTCATGGGGTGCTTGGAAGAACCTCCCTTCAGTTTTTATAAGTTGGAGAAGATGGGGTAAAGGTATGGCTTAGCTTAAAATAGAATGAAAGACCTAGTGTTCCTTGTGTAAAGGTAGAGCTACATAAAGCTGTCTACTCTAGAACTTAGCTCCCAACCAATGGTGGGAGTTGACAACTTTGGGGCTTTTGAACATCTGAGGGCATGGTCAGTTGGGTGTATCCTCAGAATGTCTAGTTACATGGGTATCACTAATAATAGGAAGTATTTAATTGAGACTTATTTTATACCCAAGCTACAGCTGTGAACAGTTGGATCCTCTTAAAGGTTCCATTTTACTTGACATCTTTGTACCAACTGACTATGTTGGTCATGCCTCCTCCCTAACCTCGCTCATTCCCTGTTTTTCAGGGTCTGAGATACACTGACTTTTCCTTTCTTACTCTGGACATTTGCAGAGCTCTGCAGAGTGCTACAAAGTGGATTTATAGACATTGCTTTACAGGCATTGCTATTATTGTAATCCTTATTTACAAATGAGGAAACTGAGGTACAGAAATGTCAAATCACTTGACCAAGGTTACACAGCTAGTGAGTGACAGAGGCAGGATTTGAACCAATCATCACAAGTGAAGTTATTTTTAACATCTTTCCACAATGATGCTATTTTAGTCCAAGTTTTTACTGGAGTTCATTCTACTTCCCTTCCTTCTTAGACTCCTTGTACCTGTCTAATAACTACCACAAAATGAGTTTTGAGGAGAAGAGTATCTACCCACCCACACACAGACATGCCCATATACCATCCTAGCCACTGTCCCAGTAAAAGTGGCAAGAGACTGATCATAGCAGGGATGGAGGAGGTGCAGGATTTGCTGAATCAGTCTCTGAGCTGGGCTCTGATGACTTAGAGGATGAACTTGGCTTGGAAGTCTTGGTAGAAGGGCAAGAGCATGGGCTTTGGGGTCAAAAAGAAACTGATTTGAATCTTAGCTCAGACATTTACAGTCTACATGACCCTATTTTAGTTATCTAATTTTTACTAGTCTGAGTTTTATCATTTATAAATAGTGATGATAATAATAATGTCTCTATCTTCAAGTGTTGTCATGAGGATTAAATTAATTAAATATGTGTAAAGCACTTAGAATAGTGTCTGACACTTAGTAAGCTATGATAATTATTATTGTGTGCCTCCCCTGAGAAGTAATAATGGAATCTAAATCATCTATGAAGACTAAAACTGTGAGAGGCACAAGAAACAGCACATAGCATGATTCTTAGACAAGTTTGGCTTTAAGCACCAAAATATTCTTTATACTGGCGCAAGCAGTATCCCCATGCTTGTGACCAAAGTCATCTATTTCTTAATCTGGTGGTGATATATCAGTGTTATCACAAAAGCATAAAATAGAATTCACATAACAGAATTTCACCATACAGTGATCTTGGCCAGAGAGTAATTATTCCATTACACAAGGGATACCTGTGCAGTGTTAATACATATCTACACTAATAAAAGAGAAACATGGTAATTAGCGTACGACCGCTACCCTTCCCATTGGCTAATCAGCATATCCTTATGCAAATTAACTGTCAGCCAAGATGGCGGCCGGCAGCCAGGCAGCTGGAAGCGAACATGAGGCTTGCTTGCTCCAGTGACTGCAGACTCCAACGTTCCCCGCCTGACTTGCCGGCCTCTGAGTTGCAACTCTAAGCAACTATGTACTATGTTGCAAAT
>NW_005365371.1:50047-52303 GCF_000412655.1 Myotis brandtii
AAATAAGAAAGAAGGTCATTTGTAAAGGCTAAACCAGGCTCGGGACTCTACTGCCTTTTACTCATTGTTTCTTTTACTGTAATTTTACTGTTACCAAGTGTTCTAGCCAGCATCACTTTATTCTGGGATCATAGACGGCACATTTATTTCAATCAGAATTTTGTAAATTTATTGCAAGGATAAATAGATAACCTGTGGATCAGTGCTAATTCATCACAGCTAGATAAAGAACTGAGAATACAGGGTGACTTAGTACTTTCTGTACAAAGGACATGATGATGTGTGGCCTCTACTTTCCTCCTCACTTATATCATTATTTATACATAGCACAAAACATTGTAATTGAATGCATTCACATAAAAATGTCTATTGAGATAATATACCACAGTAAAAGTTTGGTTATTGGGCATTTGGCCAAATGGAAATTGTGGTCAGAAGTTGAAGGAAGCCTTTATATCTTTGAGAAAACATGAAGTTCAAAGAAAGTTTTTCTGGAGGACTGTTATTGTTAGAGACAAACAGGGGACACTACACATTGAAGTTAGTGCTCAATAGCAAGGTAGAGTAAAATCTGCAGTGATAGTTGCTCTGATGAGAATGAGGGAGGCAAGTTACCCATTAGGTGTAATGTACACAGTATGGGCTCTCTAAGCCTACTGCGTGCACGTGTGAAAAGGCAGCCCACTCCGTTCCCTCTATTCCCATGGTGCTTGCTTTGTATCTGCAGTATTCATATTCATCCTATTATCTATATATATGAAAGCCTAAGCAACCATTATGACCAAACGACCAGAATGACTGGAGCGACCAGTCAAACAGTCACTATGACGCTCACTGACCACCAGGGGGCAGACATTCAATGCAGGAGCTGCCCCCTGGTGGTCAGTGTGCTCCCACAGCCAACCTCCTGTGGCCGGCCAGTGGTGCCGGCTGCCGGCAGCCGTTTCTTCCTCTTCCCGGCGACCACCACCTCTTCTCCCGACCCCACTGGGGCCTTTGGCCCAGGCTGGGACGAGGAGCCCGGGGTGGGTGGCAGCAGACATGGCCCCTTTCCCAGCGGGGCCGAGGGCTGGCTCCCTCCTTGGGGCCGGCGGCCAACCTCCCGCACCCTGTCCCTTCCCGGGGCTGACAGGCCACAATGGCCCAGCCCTGATTGGCCCTGATCGCTGGCCAGGACTAGGGACACCACCCGTGAATGACTGGAACCAGTCAACCAGTCACTATGATGCTCACTGATGACCAGGGGGTAGACATTCAATGCAGGAGCTGCCCCCTGGTGGTCAGTGTCCTCCCACAGCTAACCTCCTGTGGCAGGCCAGTGGTGCTGGCCGCCGGCAGCCAGCAGCCGTTTCTTCCGTGCCTGGCCCGGCGACCACCACCTCTTCTCCCGACCCCACTGGGGCCTTTGGCCCAGGCTGGGACGAGGAGCCCGGGGTGGGTGGCAGCAGACATGGCCCCTTTCCCAGCGGGGCCGAGGGCTGGCTCCCTCCTTGGGGCCGGCGGCCAACCTCCCGCACCCTGTCCCTTCCCGGGGCTGACAGGCCACAATGGCCCAGCCCTGATTGGCCCTGATCGCTGGCCAGGACTAGGGACACCACCTGTGCACAAATTGGTGCAGCAGGCCTCTAGTCAATTTATATTTGAACACTTTGAGAGTAGAGCTTCTTTTTAATACCATGTTGTAACAACAAAGTACTACAGACACTAGGATTCCCCCTTCTCCCCACACAGGAGAGTTTTGTTTGTTTGTCTTCATTTGAAACATATTACCCTGGGATAACTTTATTTTATTTTTTTCCTTTTAAGTGTTAGACACCATCATGTCCAAGAAGCTTGGCCTCAATAATATGCCGCTCTCGGTGTTCCCATACTATACCTCCTTGGGCACAGCTTTGTATGGAAAGGAGAAGCCTCTGATCAAGCTTCCAGCACCATTTAAAGAATCTTTGGATCATTCTTTGTGGAAGTTCTTACACAAAAGGAATCATCTGATTGAGGAGATAAATGAAGAAGTGAGACGTTCTCACTGTGAGCTAACATGGTCCCCACTCAATGGTGAAGTTACCATCAGACCTGCAGCCACCTTAGTCAATCAAGGAAGAAAAAGAATCAAGAACTGGAAGAAAGATGCTTCCACAGCCTTCTTTGGCATCAGGTCTAGATTTAAAGTTACCCCATTTAAAGTGGACCCAGTAGTGTGGGACATCATGAAAAATGACTTAGAAGATGAAAGAATTTTGATTGAGTTTGATACAG
>NW_005365371.1:53114-62591 GCF_000412655.1 Myotis brandtii
CACCAGAGGCTCACCCCATTGGCAACAAGCGGCACCCTGCCTTGGTCTGGTGCCCCACTCACCTGCTCCACCATCCCGCCATGGCAATGCCCACCATGTTCCATGCTCTGCCAACTGCTGCCAACACCCACCATGTTCTGCGAGTGCCCCTTGGTGGTCAGTGCACATCACAGCGACTGGGTGTTCGGTTGTTTGGTTGTTCCACTGTTCAGTCTATTTGCATATTTATATACTAGGGGCCAAGTGCACAAAATTCATGCACAGGGGTTCCCTCAGCCCAGCCTGCACCCTCTCCATTGGGGACCCCTTGGGGGATATCCAACTGCTAATTTAGGTCTTATCCCGGTATCGGGCCGAAACCATCAGTCAGACATCCTTCTCGCAATCTGGGACCACTGGCTCCTAACTGCTCACCTGCCTGATGGCTGAATGCCCCTAACCACTCTACCTGCTTGCCTGATTGCCCCTAACCACTTCTGCCTGCCTCTGTGATAACCCATAACTTCTCCCCTGCCAGCTTGATTGCCCCCAACTGCTCTCCCCTGCTGACCTGGTTGCCCCTAACTGACCCCCTACCAGCCTGGTCACCCCCAATGGCCCTCCCCTGCAGGCCTGATCTCGCCCTCAACTACCCTCCCCTGCTAGCCTGGTTGCCCCCAACTGCCCTCCCCTGCCGGCTCACAGTTCACCCAGATTTGGTTCTGATTCGTCAGTTTCTATGCCATTCAGCGTCAAAAGCTCCGCCTCCTAGGCAGCCATTGGCTCCTCACAGTTCACTGAGATTTGGTTCTGATTGTTTGGTTTCTATGCTATTCAGCATCTCCGGGCCTATCTCTGGGCCTGATCAAAGAGGCAGGGTTGATCAGCAGCCCCAGCGGAGGCCCAGAGAGAAACTGAGGCACCGCTGTAGGGAAACCTGGAGAGAAAGAAATAGGTAATGGCTGATCAACAGCTGGCACGGAGGCTGCCTCTTTCTTTGGCCTCTCTATGTGCCTGATCCACAGCCTCCTTGGCAGTCAGTGCTGGGTTGCCGTGGCAACCCAGCACTGACTGCAGGACTTATTTCGTGTGTTCTGTGGAGCCTTTGGTTGGTCATTACGGACCCTGAGTTTTTATATATTAGGATTATCAAGTCAATGTTCCAATTTCCAACTGTCTCATAAGTGTTTTGTTTTTACAGCTTGTTTTTTTGAATCAGAATCCAAATAAGGCCCATATATTGCAACAGAGTTGACATGTCCTGTAACCTTCTTTTAATCTATAGAATTTCCTTCCATATGAACACAAAGATTTTTATACATAATATATAAGTACAGTTGTGGTCCTATAAATAGGAGATTGTCAGGATGAAATACAACTGAAGGATGTGGTAAGAATGAACTCAGCACACACAAACATGCACACACACCCCTGGAATAGGAGATTTGGTACCAGAAGTACTAGGACCATCTTCACTCATAGAGAGTCCATCGACCAGCTCTCATTTTGCTGAACATCAGCTATAGGTGAGCCGCTGGACTCTACATTATGAGAGAACAAGAGGCATTTAATAAGAGGACATTATCCTGCCTCCAAGTCCTTAGAGTCAAGTAGAGTAAATAACATTAAATGTTTGAAAAGTTCCATGGTAGTGCAATAATTAAATGAACAGAGCAGCAACCCAGGATATGTTCATGAATCATTGAACCATTTGAATTTTTAGGTCATTCTTCATTTTTTTCCTGGATCTATATATTACCTATAAGTTCTTCCAAAGCAAACAATTCTAATCTAAATTCTATTCAGACAACCAAACCACCTGACCAAGATAATATGGTCCATTTAGTTGGTCTGAATAACTATAGTAATTTCTAGTCAATAAATGCTTTTGAACAACCCCCCTATGACCCACATTATACAAGGTGATGTGGATCATGGGATAGGTATGTAGCACATACTTCCCCTCCTGTACATCATAATTACTTTGGGAGCTAAGATTTATACACATAAAATGACTAAATTAGAGAGAAAGTGCTCAGAGTTTTTCAGTGGGTGAATAGGGGAGCGAGTCCTATGACATGGACCTGACCCTTCAAATTTCATTATTGCTGTGCAACCCCAGGCCCTGTTTCCTTTCCTAAAGGCTCAGATTCCTCTGCAAGTATTCAGGAGAAGGATTAGTCTCTACAGAGACATTTACTGCCACTGGGAATACTATTGATTCTCTATACATAGCTGTGACACTTTTTTACTTAAGACTTTTAAAGACAGTTAAACTTTGGTTATATTTGCACACAAAACAGCAACAAAACTTATTGAGATGTTTAGAGGTAATAGAGGTTACAAAACAGCAGCCCACAGTCTGAACATGGCTTCTAGATATGTTTTATTTGGTCTAGTTTGAATCAGTTGCTAATATTTTCAAATCAACCATCCTATATAATAAAAGGCTAATATGCAAATTGACTGAACAGTAGAAAGACCAGTCGCTATGATGCGCACAGGGGGCAGACGCTCAACACAAGAGATGTGCCCTGGTGGTCAGTGTGCTCCCACAGGGAGAGCGCCGCTCAGCCAGAAGCCAGGTTCACAGCTGGTGAGCACAGCGGCAGTAGCAGGAGCTTCTCCCGCCTCTACAGCAGCACTAAGGATTTCCAACTGCAGCCTTAGGCCTGCTTGCCCTATAGGGAACGGGCCTAAGCTGTCAGTCAGACATCACACAAGGTGTCTGGGACTGCGAGAGGACACAGGCCGGGCTGAGGGACCCCCCCTCCCCTGAGTGCACAAATTTCATGAACAGGGCATCTGGTTTCACATAACACTCCAGATGTCCCCTGTAACCTCAAACATTCAGACACATTGGATATGGGTTTCTGTCTGAACAGTTTGCTGTGGCTGAATGGCAGGTGCTGGATAGTCCTCCAGAGTCACATCACTTCACCTTTACACTTGTAGCTTCTTGCCTGGGCCCTGGAGGTCTATGAGTCTGACACCCTCAGTCTATCCAAAAATTTTGCCTATTGAAGTGTTCTAAAATTCTTTCTTAGCCATGCTTCATTACTATGCAGGATGAATGATAGATCTGCATTTCTCTGTTGCTTGTTTACACAAATGTTATGATTTTGGAGTGCCTCTACCAGGCAAAGAAATGGAATTCACAGGTTCACTAAATCTAAAATACAGTCTCTTGCTCCAAAATGCACTACTCCACTAGCCATTCCTCTTCTGGTACAATTAAGAAGTTAAAAACGGAAGTATCTGAGTTCTTGTGATTGTATTTCTCTTAACACTGTATTTTTATTAACTGGCAACTTATTTGCTCTTACCTAATAAGAAAGAAATATATATTCATTGTAGAAACTTTGAACAATGCAAAATGCATAAATTATCTTAGTCATATTTTATTCTAGTCTTCTTCTATACATATATACTTTGCAAAGTGGTGTCATAATAATATAATTGAAGTTAATCTTCTTTCATTTAATAATGTAAAATGAGTACTTCCCTATTCCAGTAGCTACTATTTGAAAATGTAATTCCTAGTGGCTGCTAAATATTTTTAACACAGGGATATACTAAAGTGTATTTAACCATTTTTGTACTGGATTTTAAACTGTTTTATTTTCTTCTTGATTTTAATAAATAGCACTGTAATGAATATTTTGTATTTATATCTTTGTTCCCATTTTTGATAATTTTTATGGGATGCATTTGTAGGAATAGTATATGTATTTTCATAACTTTAAAAATATATAATGATAATAAACAATGCTTTGAGAATTGTCCTCTCATCAACATTTGTGCATGCATGATCAAAAGCTGTGATGAATCAAATTCATTCATCTACTAAGGATTGTAGTAATCAAAACTGTCTTTGTGTTTCCAGGCATTTTCAGATGAATTTGACCGAAGGGCTAATGGAAATTCCACCAGTGACAAAATTCCCAAGGCTCAGAATACACAAGGTTCAGCAAAGATATCTTTTCATTTTTTTCCTTTATTTATTTATTTAATTCGTTTCTTGTTGTTCTTTTTTGGGGTTCAGAAAAAATATTAAATTAAGAAATTATTTATAGTTGTTAAATGACTACTTAATGATAAGTGAAAGATGGCAGTGATGATTTTTATGAAAAAATATATTTGTGATAAAGGAGATATTAAATTATCTTCCATACACCCGAGCATGCAAGACACTGGCCATAATTGTGCAATCTTGAGCGGAAGATTAAACAATCCAAGTTAGATAATCTGTACAGAGGGCTTTAAGTAGTGATGAGGCTAGTATTTCCTAAGGATGATGTGACCTGTGTTTTTGGAAATAGACACATTTAAAGAGACAATACCAACCAAATGCTGCTTCTCTGTCAAATTTGCTGTTACATGTTTGGCTTTATCCTATTTGGAGTTTTCTGAGGCTTCTTGAATCTCAATATGTATGTCTTCCATCAAATTTGGGAATTTTTCAGTCATTTGTTCAAATATTTTTCCTGCACTTGTCTCTCCCTTATCTCCTCTGGTGCTCCAATAACATGAATGTTAACCCTTTCGATAGTGCACTGCCAGTCCCTGAAGATCTGTTTTTTTTCTTTTAGTCTTTTTTTCTCTGTTCTTCCGATTGGATAATTTTTATTGATCTACCTCCAAGTTCACAGACTCATTTCTCTGTCTACTGTTGAGCTTATCCAATGAATTTTTAAAATTTCAGATATTGTATTTTTAAGTGCTAAAATGTCCATTTGATTCTTAATTTATAATTTATATTTCTCTGCAGAGACTCCTATTTTTCCACTCATTCCAAATAATTTCCACTCATTTAAATATATTTACTTTGACCTCAGGGAGCATATTTATAGTAGATACTTTAAAGCCTTTGATAAGTCCAACATCTGGATCATCTTGTCATAAGCATCTATATTGAGTATCTTCACCCTTGAGAACTGCTCACATTTTCTTGGTTCTTTGTATGACAAGCATTTTGGGATAATAGACTGGTTATTTTCATTATTATGTTGTGACACTTGGGTCTTGTTAAAAATCTCCTGGAAAATTGTAATTGTTTTAGCAGGCAGTCCGTCAGTTAAGTTCATCCTAACAGTTCTGTCTCACCTTCTATGGGCAGCGTTCGCATGTCACTTCAGTTCTCAGAGCCTTTGCTGTGCTTCTTGGGACGGCTCTCCCATGTGGAGCTCCGCAGTGGGCTTAGGATTTATTCCAGTTTGTCACAGAACCGGGGCCCACCTTCTCCAGCTATCCCCTCAGCAGAACTCCCCTCACACTCTTGGCTTGCAGGAGCCCATTTTCTAGGCCTCTCCCCAGAGAGACAGTGGTCTCTTGGCATTTAAGTTGCTTGTTCTGTTGCTACATAACTTTGTGTGATCAAGGTTGTCCTCGGGCAAAGTGGGGAGAGAGAAGAGAGAAAAATAACAGGATTTCCCACACACAGCCATGTACACTTTTCAGACTGCAGGGACCCTTTTCCTTGTATCTTCTGGACAAAAATACAGAACTCCAAGAGCTTTAACTCCTTGTGGTGCCACTATGGAGTTCTGCAACTGGGGTCACCTTAGGAATAGGGCCTGGATTTAAAAAAATAAATATGGAAAATAAGGAAGATCCCTGCCATACTCTTCAGCTCTCAGGACCCCCTTTTCTCAATTCTCTGGCCACAAAGACAGGGATCCTCTGAGAGTTTTGCTACCTGTGCTCGTTGTGCAGTTCCAAAGCTGGGAGGGTAAGAGGAAAATTACAAAACTTCCCTCTTTACAGGTTGCCTCTTCAGGTTTTGACTCCCCTTCCCAATCTGCCTGCTGTTTATTTTTCAGTCCTCACTTCGTAGAGATTGTATTTGTCCCTTGTTTTAGTTGTAATCAGTTGGAAAGATAGGCTCTCGCCGGCTGACTTCACCTTGGCCAGCACCAGAAGCCCATGTTTGATATGTTTTATATTTTTAATGCTTTTTCAGAAACAGACCGTACTTGGGGCTAAGGGTCAGGACCATTTTAAAGGCCAGAGATACAGGGTTTGGGATGGAGACGGAGAGAAGTGTGGGAAGGCCACATGTGAGTAGCATGAACCTTAAGTCATTCTTGCTATTGTTAACTTCATTATTAACTCCATTTTTTCTTTTCAGGTTTGTATGGGACTGTTACCAGCCCTGCTTCAGGAGTGCATGAAATGAAAATTGGCCCCATCACCTTCCAGGTGGCCACTGGAGATATTGCTAAAGAATCAGCAGATGTGATTGTGAATTCAACAACAAAGACATTTGATCACAAAGCAGGTACTTTACTTGTAGGACTTTTGCTACAGTAATGGTCACAGTAGATCCCTTGAAGGAGGGTTTCTATAACCAAACTATTCTACAGTTGCTATAGCCAAACTGGTTTCTACAACTTTGGCTTAGTAATATGAATTAGTAATTTTAAAATTATTTTGACATGGTTTCCTATAAACAACTTTGGAGTAATATGAATTAGTAATTTTAAAATTATTTTGACATGGTTTCCTATAATTGGTAACAGTTTTTTCATGAATTTTTCTTCTTTTGATCAGAAATGCCCAGGTTGGAGACAGCGTCTCAGCCTCGCCGCCGCTGCCACCCAGAGACTGCTGAATCCCTGTCCGTCCAACTGCCGCCATCTACTCCAGACACAGAACATCCAGTCATGGATAAAAGTGAGCTGGTGCAGAAGGCCAAACTGGCCGAGCAGGCTGAGCGATATGATGACATGGCAGCCTGCATGAAGTCTGTAACTGAGCAAGGAGCTGAATTATCCAATGAGGAGAGGAATCTTCTCTCAGTTGCTTATAAAAATGTTGTAGGAGCCCGTAGGTCATCTTGGAGGGTCGTCTCAAGTATTGAGCAAAAGACAGAAGGTGCTGAGAAAAAACAGCAGATGGCTCGAGAATACAGAGAAAAAATTGAGACCGAGCTAAGAGATATCTGCAATGATGTACTGTCTCTCTTGGAAAAGTTCTTGATCCCCAATGCTTCACAAGCAGAGAGCAAAGTCTTCTATTTGAAAATGAAAGGCGACTACTACCGTTACTTGGCTGAGGCTGCTTCTGGGGATGACAGGAAAGGGGCTGTGTACCAGTCACAAAAAGCATACCAAGAAGCTGTTGAAATTGTCAAAAAGGAAATGAACTAACACAACCTATCACATTAACTTCTCTGTGTTCTATTATGAGACTCTGAACTCCCGGGAGAAAGCCTGCTCTCTTGCAAAGACAGCTTTTGATGAAGCCAGTGCTGAACTGAATACATTAAGTGAAGAGTCATACAAAGACAGCACACTAATAATGCAGTTACTGAGAGACAACTTGATATTGTGGACATCGGATACCCAAGGAGATGAAGCTGAAGCAGGAGAAGGAGGAGAAAATTAACCAGCCTTCAAACTTTTGTCTGCCTCATTCTAAAATTTACACAGTAGACCATTTGTCATCCATGCTGTCCCACAAATAGTTTTTTGTTTACGATTTATGACAGGTTTATGTTACTTCTATTTGAATTTCTATATTTCCCATGTGGTTTTTATGTTTAATATTAGGGGAGTAGAGCCAGTTAACATTTAGGGAGTTACGTTTTCATCTTGAGGTGGCCAATATGGGGATGTGGAATTTTTATACGAGTTATAAATGTTTGGTATAGTACTTTTGGTACATTATGGCTTCACGGGGCTAGTGTTAAAATTGCTTCCATGTCTAAGCAAAGAAAACTGCCTACATATTGGTTTGTCCTGGTGGGGAACAAAAGGGATAATTGGTTCCAGTCACAGGTGTAGTTGTTGTGGGTACTTTAAGTTTTGGAGCACTTAGAGTGCTGTGTTAGAAGTGGATATCCCATGGGTAGTCCATGCTGAACCATGTGTGTATCTGTGGAATACTCAGTCTCAGTGCGCACACCTTCGACTACAGCTGCAGAGTGTTCCTTTAGTTGTGACCCATTTAACTCTGGATAAGGGCAGAAACGGTTCACATTCCATTATTTGTAAAGTTACCTGCTGTTTGCTTTCATTATTTTTGCTACACTCATTTTATTTGTATTTAAATGTTTTAGGCAACCTAAGAACAAATGTACAAGTAAAGATGCAGTAAAATGAATTGCTTGGTATCCATTACTTCATGTATATCAAGCATAGCAGTAAAACAAAAAACCCATGTATTTAAATTATGTTAGGTGTTTGTTTTTTTTTTTTTTGCTTTTGTGATTTTTTATTTTCTTGATACTTGCCCAACATGCATGTGCTGTAAAAATAGTTAACAGGGAAATAACTTGAGATGATGGCTAGCTTTGTTTAATGTCTTATGAAATTTTCATGAACAATCTCAGCATAATTGTTAAGAACAAATGTATTAAGTTCATGTAAGTGGAATAAAAGTTTTATGAATGGACTTTTCAACTACTTCTCTACAGCTTTTCATGTAAATTAGTCTTTTGGTTCTGAAATTTCTCTAAAGGAAATTGTACATTTTTGGAAATTTATTCCTTATTCCCTCTTGGCAGCTAATGGGCTTTTACCAAGTTTAAATACAAAGTTTATCATAACAAAATACTACTAACAGAACTACTGTTCCCAACCACGTCCCATACTCCCCATCCTCCCAGCCCCCCAAACTCCCTGAAAAAAAGGTGTTGGGTTTGTTTGTTTGTTTTCAGAGGTGTGGGGATTGATTGGAAAAAATAATATGTTCCATTTAAAATTGTAGTATGGCATTCTCTAACTTGGAAGCCACAATGTTCTTGGCCCATCATGACATTGGGTAGCATTAACTAAGTTTTGTGCTTCCAAATTGCTTTTGTTTTTAAGAATTTCTTGATACTCTTATAACCTGCCTTCAACTTTGATCCTTTATTCTTTCTATTTGTCAGGTGCACACAGGATTATCTTTTTCAGCCTTCTGTCTGTCACCAACCATTATTACTTGGTGGCCATGTACTTGGAAAAAAGGCCGCATGATCTTTCTGGCTCCACTCAATGTCTAAGGATACCCTGCTTCCTTTGCTTGCATCCCATAAACTATTTCCCTCATCCTATTTACTGCAGCAAATGTCTCCTTGTTTTATCTCCCTGTGAAACTCCACCTATCCGGAATGGTCTGTCATTGGCTGCCTTTCAAATCTTTTTTCCTCTCTTCTTTAAATAATGGGGCTAAGTTATACCCAAAGCTCGCCCTACAGACTATTTCCTAAGTACCTTGCAAAAACACCAAATAAAAATACCATTTTAAAAGAGGTGTATTTTTTCTTTTAGAATGTAAGCTCCTCAAGAGCAGGGACAATGTTTTCTTGTATGTTCTATTGTGCCTAGTACACTGTAAATGCTCAATAAATATTGATGATGGGAGGCAGCGAGTCTTGATGATAAGGGGGAGAAACCGAAATCCCAAATACTGTTTTGTTGCTTGTTTCATTATGACCTCAGATTAATTGGGAACTATCAGCCTTTTGGACAATTGTCCCAAATATTACATTCAAATAAAAGTGCAATGGAG
>NW_005365371.1:62685-63134 GCF_000412655.1 Myotis brandtii
CCAGGCGAGCTCCGACTCTCCATACAAGGTTAGTTGGGGAACTACTGTGACCATGAAGCAAGGCGCGGGGTCAGAGGAGTTTATGCAGTTGCTTAAGGTGCTGTTGCACCAAAAGAAGATACCCAGGCTGGCCTTGGTGAGACTGGCTGCGGTGTGGCATGAGAGTCTCTCCAGTGGCAACCCTCATAGGTGTTGACATCTTGATTACACCTGTCTGGGTCCCGTTGGTCGTAAGCAAAACAGGCATAGGGTCGGCCACCATTGTACAATACCGGATGTCGACAGTCATCCAGATCTTTGGCATCCAACCAGAGGGCAGTCCTGAGATCCTACCTGGTGGGTGACTTGTTTGCCATCTGGTAGTGGGTTTCACAGACCTTGCACCTCCACACATAGTGGGTGGGGGTGGGTGTAGGTTGCTCAGGGCCGGGAGGAGAAGGAGGAGGGGG
>NW_005365371.1:63157-65947 GCF_000412655.1 Myotis brandtii
GGACAGGTCTCTGGAGAGGCGGTGCCAGGACAGGTCGTCAAGCTGGGGTCGCCAAGCAGCTTGGCCGTGGTGGGGGCTGTGAGGATTACAGTGTGAGGTCCCGTCCACCTAGGCTCCAAGGCTTGTGGATGTAGGTTCCTAAGGAGGACCGAGTCACCAGGGTGAAGGGCTGGTCCTCGGGAGTCCTGGTCGGTCGGCTCTGGCTTGGGCAGAAACCTGTTCTCCTGTTCTCAGAGCAATTACCTGGGTAAGATATGGAAGATAAGTACCCAGGGGAGGGGGATCAGTAAGGAGACGGTGGTTGAGCAAGAAGGGTCTCCCATATAGGAGTTCAAAAAGGGCTTAAGAAGGTGGAGCTCCTTGGTGTAGCCCGGATTCAGCCAGGAGCTGCGAATTTCTAGAGAGTTTAGTTAGATCGTCCAATAGGTTGGAATTGAGTGGCTATGATGAGGGTTCAGGCCAGTGACAGAGAAATCCAGCAGGATGTAGAGGAGGAGGGATTGATGTTAGAGAGTAGAAGGAAAGTTGTGTTGATGAGGGTGGGCATAGGAGTAGGTCCAGGGTTCGTAAATAGAGAGTGACACTAGAGGATTTCCCATCCCAGACAGTAGAATTGGTGACTTCCTCATCATTCCATGTCCGTTTCACCTGAAAATATTAAAAACCTGAGCTTTTTTCAGAGTAAAAATTGGAGGGTCACTTGCCAGGTAAGAGCCTGTGAGGAATGATGGGTCATCAGGTCCTGTATGGTGTCGCCGAATCTTCTTCAGGGATGGTGGGAGGCATTTGGTGAGCCTGAGAGAGGTAGGTATTGCAGTGAAAGTGGGAGGAATGTTAGAATGCGCTGTTATCCAAGGGAAAAGAGAAAGGGGCGGAGCAGTGGAAGCCAGGGACCTGGAGGCTGAAGAAAAGGCAGGGGGAGAGAGGGAGCAGGTCGTGCAGCCTGTTCCCAGGCCTCTAGCCGCTTGGATTTTAAAACTGCCGAATTTTTCCTAGAGATAATGATCTCAGTTTCTGATAATAGCTCGACTGTTGAATCCTTTGGGAAGGTGGAGAGGGATGGGGGGAAGTCAGAGCAGTTTTCAGTTCAGAGGAGAGGACAGTCGTGGAGGAGATAAGGAGATAAGGCGAGACTGAGGTAGGCGACTGTGGTTTGGGACAACTGGGCCCCATAAGAGGATGCATGGCAGTGGGGTATTGGCGTCCCTGTGAAGGGAGGGGGCCAGGAGTGGAAGGAGCAGGGAAGCTGAAGGGCTCTGAGTGAGCTGCAGAGTGGCCACTAATTTGGTGAGGATGTCTCGTCCTAAGAGGGGCACGGGGCATGAAAACATGACTAAGAACGAGTGGGTTATAGGGCTATCATCAAGGAGGCAGGGAAGGGGTCCGGTGGTCAGTGGGCAGGTGGATTTGCCGTCAATACCCATGACTGAGATCTTGGAAGGATAAAGGGGCCCTAAAAAGGAGGGCAGGACAGAGAAGGTAGCCCCCGTGTCGACCAGGAAGATGACCCACTAGCTTCAGTGTGGCCCTGGGCTCGGCGAGGGTGGTGGGGGTCATCGTGTCAGGGCATCTTCAGTCAGCCAGGCCCAGCATGGCCAGTGGTGGGTCATGACCTGGAAGGGCGGCCCCTCCACACTGGGGTGCAGAGGACCCACCACCTTTCGAGGGGCAGTCACTTTTCCAGTGGCCGCTTTGACCTCACGCTGGGCAGGGCTTGGTTGGAACCCGGGGGCTGGGGGCAATGCTTTGCCCAGTGGCCTTCATTTCCACATTTGAAGCATTCTCTGGGTGGCTTTCCTTTCATTGCACCCCCACCGCACACAGCCCCCTTGGGGCCATGGCGGCTGCCGTCAGCCACAGGGGCGCAACCAAGTTTGTAGGTCTACCTTCTGTTGAAGGTGGGCCTCCCACTCTGATTCTGCCTTCTCCTCACGGGCATTAATCTTAAAGGCCGTGTTCACTGATCTCGGACCGGGGTCTGAGGGCTATTAAGGACCTTGAAGGTCAGGTTAAGTTTACGGTAAAGGTGGTCAGGTCAGTGGAAAAGGACCTGAGATGCCTCTCAATCTGCGAGGCTGGACGTAGAGAGTGGGGGCATAGATTCAGACTATGCCCTCAGTCCCTGCTGCCTCCCTCAGGGGTAGAATGGGCGCAGAAATAGAAGAGGCTGTTGAGGAAGACCAGAAAAGTGAGAGAGAATGGCTGTCCAGATAAAATCCTTCCCAGCTGCAACCTCTCGCAAAGGGAACTGGCCGGCCACCTGTGAATTAAATTGCTGGAGTTTCGGCGGAGAGTGCACAGGGCGAGGCGGGCGGTTTAGAATGAACACGAGTGCACAGGGGGAACGCAGCAACCTCCCGGGGACGGGGCAGAGGGGTGGAGGGACAGAAGGAATGTGGGGCATGTGGAGGGATGCGTGTGTGTACCACCCACTGGGGAAGCAGGCAGGGGTGGAGGCGGGGCTGTGGCTGTCCTCCAGCGACTTGAGTTTTTGGCTCCGGAAGTGGCAGTGGCGACGGTGGCGGCAGCAGTGGGCGGAAGGCAGGGAGGGTCAGCACAAAGAGGAGAAGGCATCGCCGGAGGGGGGTAGCGGAGGGAGGAGGAGAGGAGGCGCACGGCACCAACCCCAGCCCAGTGGACTGCTTCCCAATGGCGGCGAAGCGGGCGGACGGACCGACTGCGCCCAAGGATGAGGGCACAGTGCACGCAGTGGCGGCACCGTGGAGGGGCCCAGGGTGGAGTTGTTGGTGGTGTGAGTTTCCGGCTGCGGCCTGGCGGGCTGAAGAGGGG
>NW_005365371.1:66221-74582 GCF_000412655.1 Myotis brandtii
TCCGGTGGGGGGGAGGGGTGGGAGGACGCGGGGACGATGGCGGTCCCGTCGCTGCCCCCCACACATAGCACATGAACCCACCCCCACATGCACCGCACACACTGTGGGCTCAGCAGCGCCCAATGCGGTGCGGCGGCAGGGCGACAGCCCGGAGGGAAGAGGAAGGATGGGGCGAGGAGAGGAGGTGGAAGGAACTGTGGGGGGAAGGGACGGGGACACAGAGAGAGGGAGAGCCAGAGAAAGAGAGAGGCGTATGGACGGTAAAGTCAAGGTCCCGTTTTCATACTGAGGCCATGCTGCGTTACAGAAATAAATGAAGCATTTAGGATGAAAGTCCCGGGCAGGCATAGTGGTTAGCCAGATTGGCGAGCAGGCACCCTAGAGGTATGCTCAGATCAGGTTAGGAATTTGGATTCCCTCGTGCTCGATTCCTGTGGCCTAGTAGCGGGGGCCAAAGACCAGCGTCCTAGCGATTTGACCCCAGCTATGGATGGACTAAGGGACAGGGGGATGTAGGGACATCTTCACTACTTCCCGAGGTCCGGAAGAGCCTTCCTGGAAGGGTCCCGAAAAGGCAATCTCTGACGCGGCCACATTTTACGGACAGAGATGCTGGCGGGCGGGTGGCCACGTGGCACCGGCACGGGGGCAGGACAGGACTCACCACTGATGCTTCCAAACTGGGAAAAGGCTGCTGAGATGAAGAAATGAGGTGTGATGGGTCCTGGGCCACGAGGAGGGAGAGGCGGGCACCCTGAGCCGTGGAGGGATGGTCAAATGAGGTGCTCGCGCCACCCGGGTTTCAAGGCACCAAATTTAGATTAGGTGGCTCAGTAGGAAGCGTAGGAAATAAAGAGAGTTGATCAGAAAAGGAAGAAAGGAAAGGTTTTATTCTGCGTCCCCGGGCGACCCACGAACCCCAAAGACAGGGCACGTGGATCCGCGCCAACAGGGAGGGGGGCACTTTTTTTATACTGTGGTTGGGTGAGGGGCGGGGACATGAGCTGAGGTATTCAGCTGAGGAAGTTTCCGCTGCAGGGGGTCGGCAGGGTATTCAGGAAGGAGTCAGTATCTGTGTGGGGGTGGTCAGGGAGAAGCCGGTATCTGTGTCTGGCACGCTGATCTGTCAGAAATTCCAGGAGGAGTACATTATCTTGTCACATGTATGCATGTATCTGATCCTGGGCTCTCTCTGACCTAACAGAAATTGTACATTTTTGGAAATTTATTCCTTATTCCCTTTTGGCAGCTAATGGGTTTTTACCAAGTTTAAATCCAAAGTTTATCATAACAAAATACTGCTAACAGAACTACTGTTCCCAACCACGTCCCATACTCCCCATCCTCCCAGCCCCCCAAACTCCCTGAAAAAAAAGGTGTAGGGTTTGTTTGTTTTCAGAGGTGTGGGTATTGATTGGCAAAAAATAAAATTTTAGTGTATGGCATTTTCTAACTTGGAAGCCACAATGTTCTTGGCCCCTCATGACATTGGGTAGCATTAACCCTAACTATTGTGCTTCCAAATTGCTTTTGTTTTTAAGAATTTCTTGATACTCTTATAACCTGCCTTCAACTTTGATCCTTTATTCTTTCTATTTGTCAGGTGCACACAGGATTATCTTTTTCAGCCTTCTGTCTGTCACCAACCATTATTACTTGGTGGCCATGTACTTGGAAAAAAGGCCGCATGATCTTTCTGGCTCCACTCAATGTCTAAGGATACCCTGCTTCCTTTGCTTGCATCCCATAAACTATTTCCCTCATCCTATTTACTGCAGCAAATGTCTCCTTGTTTTATCTCCCTGTGAAACTCCACCTATCCGGAATGGTCTGTCATTGGCTGCCTTTCAAATCTTTTTTCCTCTCTTCTTTAAATAATGGGGCTAAGTTATACCCAAAGCTCGCCCTACAGACTATTTCCTAAGTACCTTGCAAAAACACCAAATAAAAATACCATTTTAAAAGAGGTGTATTTTTTCTTTTAGAATGTAAGCTCCTCAAGAGCAGGGACAATGTTTTCTTGTATGTTCTATTGTGCCTAGTACACTGTAAATGCTCAATAAATATTGATGATGGGAAGCAGCGAGTCTTGATGATAAGGGGGAGAAACCGAAATCCCAAATACTGTTTTGTTGCTTGTTTCATTATGACCTCAGATTAATTGGGAACTATCAGCCACTTTATTCTTTCTGTTTGTCAGGTGCACACAGGATTATCTTTTTCAGCCTTCTGTTTGTCACCAACCATTATTACTTGGTGGCCATGTACTTAGAAAAAAGGACGCATGATCTTTCTGGCTCCACTCAATTTCTAAGGATACAGTGCTTCCTTTGCTTGCATCCCATAAACTATTTCCCTCTTCCTAATTACTGCAGCAAATGTCTCCTTGTTTTATCTCCCTGTGAAACTCTACCTATCCGGAATGGTCTGTCATTGGCTGCCTTTCAAATCTTTCTTCCTCTCTTCTTTAAATAATGGGGCTAAGTTATACCCAAAGCTTGCTCTACAGACTATTTCCTAAGGACCTTGCAAAAACACCAAATAAAAGTATCATTTTCAAAGAGGTGTATTTTTTCTTTTAGAATATAAGCTCCTCAAGAGCAGGGACAATGTTTTCTTGTATGTTCTATTGTGCCTAGTACACTGTAAATGCTCAATAAATATTGATGATGGGAGGCAGCGAGTCTTGATGATAAGGGGGAGAAACCGAAATCCCAAATACTGTTTTGTTGCTTGTTTCATTATGACCTCAGATTAATTGGGAATGTTTGTAAATATGTTGATGTTCTCATGTAGGAGTCTCCAAAGCAATTTTGGAAAAGGCTGGACAAAATGTGGAAATAGAATGTTCTTGCCTAGGTAAGGCAAAATACTATTTTTCGTTCCTAAAGGATGAGTGGAAGGCTGAATGTGGGAGGCTGTGGAGAGGGAGACAACATATTAATCTTAAAATCATGCATTTTACTAAAGATTTCCACTCATAGAGAATTAGAAATGAAGAGGAGTGAAACATGAGATCATGGCTAAAAAGAGAAGGTAAGCAAGAAAGATTCATCAGAGGTAGTATTTCAGGAGTCTCTTATGGGCGTAAAACGCTTTATTTGCCAAAGCAGACATTTTGCTTTGTAAACAATCAGAGAGTAGGTTCAGCATCTGATTTTGCATCTTTCTGTTTTGTGTTTCTTAGCTCAACAGCACAACAATGGTTATATAATTACTGATGGTGGATCTCTGAAGTGCAAGAATATTATTCATGTCGTTGGTGGAGCTGATGTCAAGAGATCAGTTACCCGTGTTTTGCGAGAGTGTGAAAAACGGAATCACTCGACCATTTGCCTCCCAGCCATTGGGACAGGTTGGTAGCCTCTCAAGGCTAAATTCTTAGGTGTCCCTTTTCCCTTTGATTTCCTGCTGACTTGAATGCAGTTGATGCTGAGTCTGAGTAAGGGCAGCATCCTCACCCCAAGGCACTCACTGGGGGAATGAGCAAGACATCTGCTCTCTAATATGGAGGGGAAGATAGAGGAAGGGAAAGGAGCAAAGAGAAAGAATGGCCATCTCCTTCTCTTTTCACCTGTTCCTGTCTCTTTTGCCATCTCTTCCATATCCCCCATTATTTAGTACTTAACCTTCCCCTCCATCCCCTCTCCATGGAGAACATCAGTGCATCGCCTCCCACCTCCCTGTAACTGACTCCCAGATGAGCATTGCCAAGCCTCTTCTCTCAGCTCTTGAGCAGTGGCTGTGCAGGTTGGCCTTAGGGCATCTCTGCACAGAAACCTTTCAATCACCTTAACCCAGTGGGTTCTAATGGGTCAGAAACTCAACTTATCACCTTTCTCTTCTCAGCCTACTTGCCTCTTTCAAGTTTCCTGTTTTCCTCTAACTATATAATGATTGTGTGATTGATTCTCCATATAGAAAGATATGCTTTGAGTTTATCATTACTAAGGTTATGCTCTTTGAGCTCTTTTCCCAGGAATCTGAGTTCTATGCATTGATTAGGAATTTTTGCTTCGTCTCCCTTAAGATAGCTGGTCAATCAGGCTTGAAGTGGAATGGAGCTAACCGGTTCTAGAGAGGGACCACTCAGCACTGGATTGATCATTCCATTGCTCAGGAATTTAAGTTTGAATGTTTACACTGGCCTGGTAGGCCCTCCAGAAGTTTAGCCTCAATAAAGTTGCCCATCCGTGTCACTTTCTGAACCTGCAATTTAGCTGGTTCTCCTTGCTTATCTTCTTTACTTATCTCTATCACCACTTGAGCTGGTCCTTAGACTAATGGATGTGGACGCTTTCTCCCTTAGTGGTGTTTATGAGTTGAGTTTGACTGGGAGGGATCAAGACAACTTCTGGCAGTAAAGGAAGCCCTCTACCTAGTACCTACAGATATTTGCCCTCAGGGAGAGACTGGGTGGTCAGTGATTCCTGCAAGCACCTCAAGTTCAATGAAAACTCCAAACCCAATTCACTGTCTTCTCCCCAAAAACTTACCTTCCTGTTATATCCCTGATTATATCACTTTCTATCTAGAATCCTTGACTCTACCCTCTTTATCACTCCTGTGTTTATTAGTTTATTAATTAGTTTTATTAAATGTTTTCTGCATGACTATCATGTGCCAGGCACCGTGCTGAGGCCTGGAGGATAGAAAGATGACTAAGAAAAGCATCCAGTCCACAAGAACCCCTGAGCTCATTGTGAGACAGACATGTAAACAAACAACTGCAGCACTGTGTGCCCATGATATACACGTGAAGGTGTGTGGGTGGCAAAAGAAGGTACATTAGGTCAGGTACACAGGTCCTTTTGACTTTATTTCCTAAATATCTCCTTGCTCTGGTCCCCTTTTTATTCAATTCTTGTCTTTGCCTAACCTTTTATTATAGCCTCCTATCTAGACCTGGGCTCTGTGCTCCAGTGCCTCCTATTTCCCCACCACTGGCATGGTAGGCCCTGCAGACTTATTTTTCTCAAAAACAGATCTATTTCCCTCAACACACCAGGTGAGGTTGCACATCTCACACCCCTATTACACAGTTCTAGGTTTTCCCTCAGTTTTCCATACTTCACCTATTGAGGTCATTCATCTTTACATATTATATGCTTTGTGTCCTAAGTGCCTAGATAAGCATCTAGCTTTTGATGGGACACATTAAATATTTGTTGAAAGTGAGTGACTATATCTAAACACTCTTATTATAATTCTTCCAAATACCATGAGATAACCATAGCTTTGCAAAGGAGAATTTCTATCTTTCCCTGCTCATCTAATTAAAAACAAAACCCAAAAAGGGTGGCTTGCTGGGCCTGAAGCGGACCCTACCCCGGACAGAATCCAGGGAGTGGGGCGGGGGTCCCCAGGGCAGGGTCTAGACAAGTCACCCCTCCCATGGCCTCCAGCTGGGATGGTCACAAACACGCTCCTGCTGCAACCGTGGTGGATGCCCCGCACCTGCCGGAGTCTTCATCCCCAGCTGTGAGGCTGAGACTCCCCCAGTCCAGGAAGGCGCTGCACACCTGCTGTTGCTGTGCCTGTTCTTCCCACACCTGCAGGGCTGAGCACCTCAATGCCGAGAGGCCTGGGACCAGGGCAGGTGCAGGGTGTTCCCCCTGCCTTCCTAACTTCCCACCCTCACATTTGCACCCCCAAGTTTTCCTCTGCAGGTCAGTAATGGGGGTAGAGAAAGATTATGTGGTGTTCAGGCAGAGTCCCACTCAATCTCCACTCCTCTTGGGAGCCCAAGTCCTTCCTAAAGATATAGCTCCATTTCCTAACTTGGCATCCCCTTTAGGAAAACCCCTTTGGGATGCAGCAGGGCAGACACTGCACTGAATCTTTAGAGCAATCCCTCTGAGGAATGATGCTGTTTAGTGCCTCCCAAAAGTTCCCCCAATAGTTTCATTCTTCCCCCCATTTCCTCCAATACTCTGACTTTGAAAGGCTGGTGAGTGTAGAGTTAGGCTAAGCCACTGAAGTTCAAATGGGTTTGGGGAAACCCTGGGGAATTGGACTTCTGCCCCCAAAGCCTGGTCAGTAGAGATCCCACCTCCATAGTCAAAGGAGTTGGGGAACCCCAGTTCTAGGTTTCTAGGTGACAGCTGCCCTGATCAACCCTCAAACAGAAAGGCCAGGATTCAGCCATACCATAATGGACCCCAGGGGCATCCTGAAGGCATTTCCCAAGTGGAAGAAAATCCTTGCCAATCCATCATCAAAAGGACTTGCAGAAGGAACCAAGATGGCGGCATAGGTAAACACCTGAACTTGCTGCCTCGCACAACCACATCAAAAATACAACTAAGAGACAACGCAGATATCATCCAGAACCATGGGAAGGCTGGCTGAATGGAAGTTCAACAACTAGAGGGAAAGAGAAAAGCGCATCTAGACTGGTAGGAGGTGCAGAGGTGCGGAATAGTGGAGGTATGGAGACGCGTGAAATGGGCTTGCAACTGGGTACGCTGTGGTCTTTTTCAATCGGAAGGGAGATACAAACTCCTTACTGCTTTGAACTCCAGTTCCGGGCCAGTCTCTAGGGACCCAGACTCATACAGGTTGAAACTGGACTGTATGGCTTCGGGCCGGAACACGAGGGCGGCTTTCTCTCAGAGGTGCTCGCTGTTCATTGTTCCTGCACGGGACCGCTGTACACAGAGACCCAGGGACCTATCCGAAGCAGGGCCAATGGGCAACCATTGCTGTTTGCACCGCCCCATGATTCCCTGAGACCACACCCAAGCTGTGCACAGAGGCTTTTGCATATGAATGGCCTGGTCCTTTGCAATCTAAAACCTAACAAACTGCAGCTGGGTCAAGGAACCCCAGAGCTTCCAAAAGAAGGCCTAAGGCTCATCAGCAGCCTGAATTGCTTCACAGCTGCGCCTCATCTGGGCACCTCCAAACCCCAAACAAAAAGAAGGAATCTGCAGATCTCTCTGTAGCTCCTGCTGGGTGGCCTCAGGCAGTGGCTGATTTTGCACCTCTTTAGAGATCCAAGAGCCAGTGTACCCAGTGGTCAGAGTTAGACCATCCAGATTACAACTATTCACATCCATAAGAGACACATTCAGGGGGCAGACTCAGTGAGCACCAAAGCCCCACTGAAGCAAGTACTACCCAATAAGGGTGTCTCCAGCACAGAAGTTCTCCCACTGCAGACACAATTGGTCCTCACAGCCAATTTACTTGGAGGTCAATTCCTCCCAATGACACCAACAGCAATCAAGGCTTAACTACAACAAGACTGTGCACACAGCCCACAAAGGGGTGCACCAAGAGTGTCCACCTCAGATAATTAGGGAGGCTGAGCCACTGGGCCCTATAGGACACCTAGCACACAAAGCCACTCTGTCAACACGGGAAGCAGCCAAAATGCGGAGACAAAGAAACAGGTCACAAATGAAAGAAATGGAGGAAAGCAAACTACTGGATATAGAGTTCAAAACCACACGTATAAGGTTACTCAAGAATCTTCTAGTAACCTCCAAGAAATATAGTGAGACCCTTAAGAATATAAAAAAGGACCAAAAATAGAAATTAAGCATACACTGACTGAAATAAAGAATAGTATACAGAGATCCAATAGCAGACTAGAGGATCCCAAAAATCAAGTCAAAGATTTGAAATATGAAGAAGCAAAAAACACCCAACTGGAAAAGGAAAAAAAAAAAATTCAAAAATATCAAGATAGTGCAAGGAGCCTCTGGGACAACTTCAAGCATACCAACATCCGAGTTATAGGGGTGCCAGAAGAAGAGAGAGAGCAAGATATTGAAAACCTATTTGAAGAAATAATGACAGAAAACTTCCCCTACCTGGTGAAAGAAATAGACTTACAAGTCCAGGAAGCGCAGAGAACCCCAAACAAAAGGAATCCAAAGAGGACCACACCAAGACACATCATAATTAAAATGCCAAGAGCAAAAGACAAAGAGAGAATCTTAAAAGCAGCAAGAGAAAGAAACTCAGTTACCTACAAGGGAATACCCATACGACTGTCAGCTGATTTCTCAACAGAAACTTGGCAGGCCAGAAGGGAATGGCAAGAAATATTCAAAGTGATGAATAGCAAGAACCTACAACCAAGATTACTCTACTCAGCAAAGCTATCATTTAGAATTGAAGGTCAGATAAAGAGCTTCACAGATAAGAACAAGCTAAACGAGTTCATCACCGCCAAACCAGCATTATATGAAATGTTTAAAGGTATTCTTTAAGAAGAGGAAGAAGGAGAAAAAGGTAAAGATAAAAAATTATGAACAAATACATATCTATCAACAAGTGAATAAAAAATCTGACAAAGAATAAACTGGTGAATAGAATAGATTCAGGGGCATAGAAAGGGAGTGGACTGAC
>NW_005365371.1:74706-86099 GCF_000412655.1 Myotis brandtii
AGCTATGGGGGGAAAAAGAGGAACAACTGTAATAATCTGAACAATAAAGATTTATTTAAAATAAATAAAAGAAATACCAGTGGCCCAGTGCATGAAATTCGTGCCCGGAGGGGGATGTGTTTCCTCAGCCCAGCCTGCACCCTCTCGCAATCCGGGACCCATGGGGGGGATGTCCAACTGCCGGTTTAGGCCCTGTGAAATCGGGCCTAAACCAGCAGTCAGACATCCTTCTTGCAATCTGGGACTGCTGCCTCCTAACTGCTCAACTGCCTGCCTTCCTGATAGGCCCTAACTGCCTCTGCCTGCCTGCCTGATCACCCCCAACTGCCCTCCCCTGCAGGCCCGGTTGCTCCCAACTGCCCTCCTCTGCCAGCCTGATTGTGCCCACAACAGCTCTCCCCTGCCAGCCTGATCTTGCCCCCAACTGCCCTCCTCTGCTGGCCAATTTGGTTCTGATTGGTTGGTTTCTATGCCAGTCAGTGTCAAAAGCTCTGCCTCCCAGACAGCCATTGGTTCTTCACAGCACCCACATTTGGTTCTGATTGGTCAGTTCCTATGTCAATCACTGTCAAACGCTCCGCCTCCTAGGCAGCCATTCACTCCTCATAGCACCGAGATTCTGTTCTGATTGGTCGGTTCTTACGCCAGTCAGCATCTCTGGGCCTATCAACGGGCCTGATGAGAAAGGCAGGGCAGATCAGCAGCTCCGGTGGAGGCCTGGAGAGAAATGGAGGCGTGGCTGCTGCCAGACTAGGAGAGAAAGAGAGATGCAAATGCTGATAAAAAGCTGCCACAGAGGAAAGGGATCATTCTCTGCTTCTCTCTTCAGGCCTCTCTCTGACTCTAATTCACAGCCTCCTCAGCAGTCAGTGCTGGGGCACCACAGTGCTGACTGCAGGACTAACTTCCGGTTGGTGGAGACTGTCGTGACCTGTTACGACCCAGGGTTTTTTTATATTTACTCTGAAAAAAAAAATAATCTTCCTGCAGTTTCACAGAATACTTACACTTACTACTGAATTCACTGAAATTGCCTATTATATCACATTTTTAAAAAATGCTGGTCTCAACCAATAGATTTTATGACTCACTAATGGGTCACAGCCTGCAACTTGGAAAACAGTGGTCAAAGTAACAAACATAAAAAATAAAATTTTTGAAGACAAAAGATATGTGTATTCTGCAATAGGGATATACCTATTAAGGTTCATGGACATCATATCCTTGGCTACAACATCCTCAGCCCCAATGTATTTGATGGAATATTGCCAACAAGGCATTCTTTTAAAAATAACCTGCTCAGTCAGATATTTAATGAACACCTGCCATATTCTGGCCCCTGATCTGGCTCTGCGAATACAGCAATAATCAAAGTCTAAACCCTTGTGCTGTGACATTCTGGTTGGGGAAGATAAACAAAATCAAATAAATAGGTAAATATATAGTGATCAGATGGTGGTAAGTGCTACAGAAGGTTTTTTTTTTCCAGATCCTCCTTTCCTAGTTATGGTCACACACCTCCCTCCCTCGCTCTCTCCTGGAAGGCAGTTTTTTAAATTTTTTTTATTTACTGATACCTTCAGTCCGAAGACTGAGAAGGATGGGGCAGTAGTGAGCTCAATGAAAAGGTGACTATATCTTTTGTTATGTATTTGTTTCATAAGTGGTTATGCAGAGATCAATATGCTTTTCTAACTTCTAAATTCTAAGAGAGTAATGGTAATAATTATCTTTGGATCTTGCAAATGTAATGAGTGGGATCAATTTACCAAACCAAGCTTTTAGTAAATTTCGGGCGTCAGTAGCATCCAGGTCTTTTTGTTCCCAGGGCTGGTGTTCCTACATGTCCCAGTTCCTTCCATATCGGACCCCCATCTACTTATCTCCTGATTGGTATCCTGCCCTGGATGACAGGCATTAACAGTGAGAATTCTGAAGGTGTTAAAAGTGTGATTACATCAGGTCAAGGCTTGAATCTACCCAGTGGATGCATTAGGCCAGGGGTTGGCAATTTTTGTTTTCTGTAAGGGGCTAGTGAAGATTTTCAGCTCTGTGGGCCATATCGTCTCTGTCACTACTCAACTCTGCCACTACAACCCTAACCACCATAGACAATATGTAAACAAGTCGCAGGGCTGTGTTCCAATAAAACTTTATTACAAAAACAGGCAGCAGGCTGACCCCTTCTTAAGGCTGATGGAGAGATTATTTCCTGTTAAGAACACTTGGGGCTTACATTTGAAATAGGCTGAGGAGATGGGAAGGGAGAGGAAAGAAAAAGCTCAGAAAGAAGGCCTCACAAATAACAAAGAGCCAGTTTGGGCAAAGAGCAATGTGCATGCAAGAAGGTGGCAAGAGGTTGAAATTTAACTAGGTAAGAACAAGTACATTTACAAGCCTGTGCAAACTGCTTTTCATTGTTTCATCTTTTATTTAAAAATCACACTATTTTAAAAATGTTTAAAATATTTAAAAGTCATTTTCTATTACAATCACAAACTCCTTCCTTGTATCAAAAGTTGTGCCACTATCTTGGTTACTTGTGGATTCACCAAGCAGTCCAGTAAGTCATCTGTAGAAATGAATGTTTGGGAAGGGGCCATAGTACTATTTGAAGCAATCTGTTCCACAATTTCATTCTCACGTCCACTCATCATTCGTTGCTTCTTGGTACAGTGCAATTTGTCAAAGTGCTCTCCAGCTTTGCCAACAAAGTCTTTACCATCATTTTTAAACATGCCTCCTGTTTCTGAGGGTGGATCTTCAGAACTCGGTAGTATGGGAACCAGATCAGGGCCAAAGGGACATGCTGCCTGCTCTCCTACTGTTCCCAAGGTTAAGTTCTGGCTGCCTGTTTGTTCTACCTCCATGAGGTTGTTGTGCATGTTGAATTCTTCCTTTTTCATGTGCTCTCCGTTTGTTCTGAGTGCTTGGATTTCTGTCTTAGATGTTCTGTAATGATCAAAAAAGGCAGAAACAGCTCTATTTAAGTAGTGACAATTGACTTCATGGGATGTTTCCTCAACCTAAGGAAAAAGAGAAATCTTTTAAGTGGTTACATAAATTGGAAAATAAATCTAGTCAGGGTTGATTTATTACAGAATACCAACTGCCATGATGGAAACCAGGAGCGGCCTACCTCCGTTGGGTTTAACCAAGCCCTGGTACTGTGTGGGTCCTCTGCAGTTTTCAGGGCGCACACAAGCATGCGGGTGATTGCCTCTTCTACCCGAGCCTGGTGGTCCTCTTCCTAAGTTGAGATAAAAACATCATTTTTTCACTTGTCTCTCTGTCTCATGGCTTACAACAGAGACTAGCGTCCCTTAATTGTGTGTTCTGTTCTCATCAACATAAGCTTTGTTACAGAAGGAATGGCAGACCACAGTTTTTTATGTGTTCACTATCATCTGACATCTAGAAGAGCTGTGCAATATTTCACTAACCAAACTTAAGTATATATCCTGTCTATAAGGCATAGGCCTTGAGTATGAACTGCCCTCTGATGTTTTTCCAATCTTTTCCATTCTCTGACATGTCTCAAGCAAAAAAGAAAAAGTGTTACATATGGAGGAATAATCCCTATAGAGGTTGATATGCTAATTGTTTGAGGAATGGGAGAAAATTTCATATTAACTTGCTTAGCCACAAGAATGTAAATATGTAAAGACACAATAAATATAAACTATAGCATTAATGAGAAATTGTATTAAGATTAACAACTTCCGTTCCTCAAACTCATAAAAGAAAAAACAAACCAGATGGCTGTAACACTTAGTATAATCGATCTAAGATTAATATCTAGAATACATAAAGAATTTGCACAGTTCAAAAAGAAAATGACCCAATTTTTTTAAATGGTCAAAAGACATGAAGATAAGCATTTCAATTAAAAAACAATTATATGACTAATAAACATAAAAATATGCTTAACCACATTAAAAATAGGGGAAATATAAATTATGAAACTAGTAAAAGAGGGTTTGATTATTGCAAGTGGTAGAAAAACATGCACAGACAGACAGAAATCTTACACACTAGTGATGGGAGTGCAAACTGATAGAGCCACTTGGAAAAGATGTTGGCATTATCAGTAAACCTGAGTATTATGTACCCTACAGACCAGCAATTCCACTTTGAGAATCACACATATTCTCTAGAGAAATTTGTACTTTTGTACAAGAATATTCTATTTATAGAAGTAAAAAATTGTAAACAACCCAATTATCCATCAATAGAACAATGAGCCAATACAGTGTGGTATATTAACACAAGAAAATGTACCACAGGAAATGAATGAACAGCTACATGTGACAACACAGATGAATCTTAGAAACATAATACTAAATTTTAAAAAGCAAATCCCCACAATGAGACACCACTTTACACTAGGACAGATATAATGAAAAAGATTGGTAAAATTGTGGAGGATCCAGAATCTTCTTATACTGCTGGTGGGACTGTAAAGGGTGCCGCTGCTTTGGAAAACAGCCTGACGGTTCCTCAAAAGGTTCAACATAGAGTTGCCGTATGTGATGGTTATTTTTACAAATCAACTTGATTGGGCTATGGTGCCAGTTGTTTGGTCAAGCACTGGCAGAGATGTTGTTGTGAAGATATTTTCTAGATGTGACTGATATTTAAAATCAGTTGACTTTTAAAATCAGTTGACTTAAAATAATGAAGATTGTCCTCAACAATGTGGGTGGACCTCATCCAATCAGTGGAAGGCCTTAACAGCAAAAACTAAAGTCAGTAACATAATCACAAATGAAAAGAATTCTGTCATGATGGCTACTGAAAATAGTACTCTGTACCCAGTTAGTAGGATATAGTCTAACGATAAATGGATGCAAAACATATTAAATTTTACTGACAAGTTTTATAGTTTTTGAAAAGAAAGTCACATATGAGTACTAGAATTTGGAATTGTAAATTCCACATCTGAAAAAACATTGGTGGATAAAACAAAGAAGTAAATATATTACTGTTATTATTGACCCAGAAATTCAGTGTAAGAGAAGACTAAAGAAATAAATAAGAAAAATCCCTATAATGTTAACTTTGATTGAGAAGTATAGGTATATTTCTATCTATCAATCTATCAATCACCTATCTATCTATATCACATTCTAGCTTCACCACTTAGAGAGTCTGGGAACAGTGACACCAGTAGCAATGAGCAGCCGTAGAACCCAAATCTGGATTTCTAAATACCATTCCCACTAAAAGGAACCTTGGCCACTTGGAGAAATTATTGACTTCCAAGTTTGGGGCAGCGCTTAGTACAAGGCAATCCTGGGGTATCTACTATGTACCAGAAAGCAAGGATAATCTCAAAGATTAATGGTGACATACCAAAAGGGCACAAGCCAGCCTGAAGGAGTTTCACTAAAAGCATAAATGAGACTCAAATTCAAAATTATCTTGGGAAGCTACAATGCTCAACCAAATAGATATGATGAAAAGTAAGAGAGATGACTAAAGAATAGGACTCAAATTTAAAGAACCAGCTTTACAGATTCAGGATGAAGGACAATCTGATGTGGCTGCTGATCATGTGAGAAACACATGGATATTGTAGAGCTGGATATGAGCAGCAAGTGAGATAAAACTACAAAAAAAGTTAATGTAATATTATAACCAGTACTGAAGAAATTTAGGATCAAAAGTCACATGAGGTAGAAATCTTATGCTCCATCAAATGAGGCCCACTGGTTTTCAGTTTTGGGTGCCGAACATTAAGAGGGCTATGCTTGGCATAACAGCTCTTTCTCCTCCTAAAAGCAATTTCCATTTTTAAATACTCCCCATGTGCCAGGCACTGAATTAGATGCTTATACATGTTTTGCCCAATTTAAACCTCACAGTCACCCTACTGAAGTGAGTGCAATTATAATCCCTGTTCTAACAGTGAGGAAACTTAGGCTTATGGCATTGAGTAACCATCTAGGTTAGACAGCTAACAAAGGTATAGACCTGGGTCTTAAGTCTACCTAACTCCAAGTCTACAGCCAAAATGGTGGAAAGTCTGAAAAGAAAATCACATAAAAACATCGTGCAATAAAAAGAGGTTTTGAGCCTGGAAGAGATTAAGGAGACACATCGCAGGTATTGTAAAATACTTAGGAAAAAAATTGTGTACAGTTTCAGAAATAATGGGTATGGCTGTAAGCAGGCAGATGACAGGCCCACTGTTCAACAACAGGATGAGCTTCCTCGGGAGAAGCGGCATCTGTTGGGGCTACTGCACATGTGACTGGTACAGGGAGTGGAAGTGGAGTCCATGGACTCTGCATTGGCATGTGCTCCAACTCCAATTCAGCCTGCCACAAGCAGAACTTCGGTGAGTCTACTGATCTGCCCCACCTCTCACCTAACTCCCAAGGGCGACAGCTCTGCTCTAAGCTCACACAATACAGCTTCCTATTACATTGTGTTCCATCAGAGCCCTTTCCATCACCAAAGGGTAAGAAAAGCCTGACTGAGGGGAGATTGCAGCTGCCAAAGAGAGGAGATGCAACCAAGGCCAGAGAGGACAGCGGAGATGGACTGAAGGCCTAGGTTAAAGAGGGCACAGGTGCAGTCAACACCTCTGGTGAAAGAGCGTATAGATGCAGTCAAGGCCTTGGGTTGAAGAGATAGACTTGAGCCAAATGGGCAGCCATTTTAATTGTGGAGTAGAGCAGGCAACCAGGACTAAGCATAGCATATCGGAGAGAAAAGGCTTTAGGCAGAAATGAAATGATAAAAACCTAGCAAGACTCTGCTTTGAGAAAATGTATAAGCCAGGACTGGGAACTGTCCAACTAGTTATGAGAGCCCTGAATCAAGAAGCAGTATTTCTGGTCCAGATGGTGTGAGATGGGACTGGCAACATGAGACATGCATGGCAGATCCAGTCAGGCCCGCATGATCTAACAACACTGGTCAAGGGAAAAGACCCTGAAAACCAACCTCAAGGCCCAGTGTGTACCCTTAAAAGAAAGAATGGCACATCACTAACAATCCTATTTCCATCCTAAACATCCATCCACAGAGCACAGAACACAATTTATGATACAGCAACACAAAGTAAAACTGGAATGTTAGTTAAAATTAATCACGTTTTAGAAACAGGCTTTGTATATCTTAAAAGCAAGGAATACAATTATTAAGAAAAAAAGTACCAATTCAATCCACGAGTTTATACTGACAGTGACAGGATCAATGGATTCTACATAATGCCACCAGTGTCTGGGAACAAACAGAACCTGAAAACCAAATAAAGAATGGTTAGCACAAGTCCAGGACATTTTATTTTTATATCAGCAGAATCAAAAAAGCCCAACTGAAGATACTAGAAAAAGAAAGTAATACAAATGAATTTACAGTAATACTGCTGTAATAAAGGAAAACAAGAAAAACCCCACAATCCTTTTATTTCCTTTTTTATTGACAAACTCATCTGTTCTACAAAGGACACTGCCAGCTTCTCCAGTTTCTTCTCTCCTTAATCCAAGACCTTATCTGTGGGAAACTGATATAGGGTTAAGCCCCGGACTGACCTTTGGCAAAGTCACAAACAAGTCCCAGCTTAGAGGGCACAGTCCTTTTAGCATAATTAGGCTTGACCTTGTAACACTCCCTAGATCTTACCTGGGAAGCTAATGGGCTGAGGAAGTGCAGGAAGTGTAACCATGGTCAAAACAAGTGAAACTCACAAGAACTGTGTAACTATGGTAACCACTACCTTGTTTACCTCTCACTATAAACAGCTTGGTGAGGCCTGAGCACAGTGGAAGTCCTTCCTCTTGAGTTGGACTTGCCCTCCCGGTCCCCCAATATTTCCAAATTATCTCGTGTCTTTTCTCTTTCATTTGTGTGCGGCTCCTCTTCCAGACCCAAACCCTGAACCATGCAGGATGTGGAGGGAAACACTTACGACACTTATCTATTTACATCTAGGTCTTAGTAAAGAATTCTGAGATTCTAATATTTCCTCCATTCCACTGCAAAATAATTGCATGCATTCTGAGAAAGGGCCTAGGTAAAAAGATAGGTCATAGTTTCTATCTCCTCACAGTCTAAAACCTAGCCAGTGGAAAAGTAGCCCATAGAAAGGTGGTATAAGTGGCAAATTAGAATAGTGGACACTGGTGCAAGGGAGTTATGAAGGTGGGAGAAGCAGGCACGAACCAAGGTCAGGGGCATCCTGGATGGAGGAAGTGTGATTTGAACCAGGGATGATAGAGAGTTTAGACAGAGAAAAGGATAAGGACGTATCAGGAGGGAGAAGTGGCACAGACAAGGGAGGTGGGACTATTGAGGCACAGCAAGTAGATAGGAGATGAGGTGGGAGAGTTAGTTGGGTGAGGGTCTGTGGAGGGCTCTGAAATCAGAACACAGAGTCTGGATTTTATCCTATTGGCACTGGGAGTGGCTGAGAAACTTTGAGTAGGGGGATGGTTAAAATAGCGACATTATGGCAGAGTCTGGGAAGGATGAGAGATTCTTGCAATAGTCTAATTATTAAATGTTAAGATCTAAATAGGAAGGTATAGTAGACAAAAGCAACTGGCAGAGTCAAGGAGGACTGCACTTGTCCAGACTCAGTACAAGAATTACAACCACTTTACACCCACTAGAATTTTTATAACAACAATAATATTAACAGTAAAGGGAAATAACACGTGTTGGTGAGGATGTAGAGATATTGGAACCGTCAGATGTTGCTGGTGGGAAGATATAATAAAGAAGATGGTGTGGAAAAAAGTTTGGCAGTTCCCCCAGAGTTACTAATATGACCCAGCAATTCCACTCCTATATATGTACCCAAGAGAACTGAAAACATATGCATGTACAAAAACTTGTACACAAAAGTGCATGGCAACATTACTTATCATAGTTCAAAAGTGGAACCAACACAAATGTCCATCAACTGATTAATGGATAAACAAAATAGATCTCCAAACAGTGGAATATATTCAGCCACAAAAAGGAATGAAGTACTAACAACATTCTACAGCATGGATGAACCCTGAAAACATTATGCTAAGTGAAAGGAGCCAGTTCTCAAAGCTCATATGCTGTATGAGTGCACTTATGTGAAAAGTCCAGAACAGTAAATCTATAGGGAAAGAAAATAGGTAAGTGGTTGCCAGGGGCTGGGGGCAAAGGTGAAGGGGAGTAACCACCAATGGGTGGAAGCAACTTAGTCAGATTGTTTGCGTTGGAGTTCTCAAGTATGAAGGAAGCAGGAAGGGAGCCAGGGAAAAGGGAGCAACAGAAGGAAAACAGGCAGGAGAGAGGGATAAGGGAGCGAGTAAACTCTCTGTAAGAGACTAAGAATACCTTTCAAATTGTTAATAAAACATCAGACAGCAAATGCCAGTGTTGTAAAGGTGATTTTCCCTACAGGGTAGCAGCACTAGGTACAATACTTTTGTTAATGTTTCAGAGACAGTTACAAAAGCAACATCCATTCTTGCTTAAAAGCACATCATTCTGGCTCTGTAATGCCTCTGCCCCTAGATGCACTGCAATGATATGTGTCTGGGTTCCAGCACGGCTGAACAGATATGAACTGTAAATAAAGGTTCCAGAAGTGCTCAAATACCCATGCTTTGACACTTGCTCTTAACTTGAAAAAAGAAAGAGAAAAAAACGACTTAGTGAGCTGTCTTTCTCCACAGTCTATTCTCTTCTTTACCAGTAGGAGGAGCTGTGATCCCTCCTCCCATCTATCCATGACCTGAGAAGCAAAGAAGTATGTATGTGAAGCCTATAGCTGGAAAAGCTACCTTCCAATAGTAGAGCACCAAGGAAGAAACCCTTCCTATTTGTACTAGTACTAGGTAGGGGAAGGTGAGGAAAGGGAGAGGCACGTGTCCTAAGGCCATGAGACAAGTCCCAGCTTCCGCATTACCTGTCCTGGGCTCAGTGTAACCACATGTCTTCGAGCTTCCTGGAACCGAGGAAAACGTTTTACATCAGGATGGACAACATTGACTTTACTAAACACACTAGATTCTTCATAAGGGATTCTAGTTGGATGAAGGAAAGGAGTATCCTCAGGGAGAAAGAGATGCCATCGTTTCCTAATTTAAACAAAAAAGACATAAATTAGTACTCTGAACTTGAGACAAAACATGTAAGAAGGCAGCAGTAAATATTCCTATTTACTCATTTTCATTCAATCCATAAAGGAATAGAGGAGCAATGTCAGTGGTCACTTGGGCCACCTCTCAGTAAGTGCTGGCATCTCTGCTGAACCTAGTGGAGGGAGGGCAGGATGGAAAGAATAATCTCATGATGCCCTGAGGCAGCCCTTTGCTGGGACAGGGTGTAGTTTGAAAGGTCATTCTTTCTTATCCCAAATCAAAATCCTCCAATAAATTGTTCCTATTTCTCATTCTAGAGCCGTGGTCGGCAAACTGCGCTCGCAAGTCACATGCGGCTCTTTGGCCCCTTGAGTGTGGCTCTTCCACAGAATACCATGTGCGGCGCGCACATACAGTGCGATTGAAACTTCGTGGCCCATGCACAGAAGTCGGTATTTTGTGGAAGAGCCACACTCGAGGGGCCAAATAGCCACATGTGGCTCGCTAGCCGCAGTTTGCGGAGCCGCAGTTTGCTGACCACTGTTATAGAGCAACTCAGAGCAATCCCCACCCTTTCAGATATCTGTATTCTTATCTTATCCAGAGTAACTACCTGTAGTTTTATCCTCCAAATAGTTCCCAGACTTCTTCCTGTTTGGGTTGTACATTTTTTAAGTTAAACATTTGTTATGTTAATCTATTAAGGAAGACAAATGCATAAATGATGCCACATAACTAATTAAACATTCATTATGTTAATCCATTAAGGAAGACAAATGCATAAGTGATGCCACATAACTAATACAGTATAGTGTAATAGAGGAGTTTTCACAAAAAGAAAACTGGAAGAAGTTTCAGTCACTTTAAAAATTTTTGAAAAATGGAGGTGATAAATTTTAACTTACAGAACACCAGACACACCTATACTTTGAGCCAATAGAGGAAGGACATGGGAGGTAAAGGAGGAGCAAGTGTCAAAAAGGAGGAGACACACAAATACATTGGTGGGGAAGCAAAGAGAAAGACAGATAGAAAAACACACCGAGTTCTGAGAAAAGCCCGAAGCCCTCTTGTGACCCAATGCATTTCCACTGGGGCTGTCATTCCTTTCTGGAAGCAACCTTAGCTGGTTTGGCTCAGTGGATAGAGTGTCAGCATGAAGACTGAAGGGACTTGGGTTCGAATCTGGTCAAGGGCACATGCCTGGGTTGCAGGTTTAATCCCCAGTAGTGGACATGCAGGAGGCAGCCAATCAATGATTCTCTCTCATCATTGATGTTTCTATCTCTCTTTCCCTCTCCCTTCCTCTCTGAA
>NW_005365371.1:86188-87997 GCF_000412655.1 Myotis brandtii
GCCCTGCTCTGAGCCCGACCAGGGGCTGCACCTAGGGATTGGGCCTGCCCTCTGCCACCCGGGAGCAGGCCTAAGCCAGCAGGTCATTATCTCCTGAGGGGTCCCAGACTGTGAGAGGGCACAGGCCGGGCTGAGGGACCCTCTCTCCCCACCGAGTGCACAAATTTTTGTGCACCAGGCCTCTAATATAGTATAATGTAATAGAGGAGTTTTCAAAAGTAGAAAAGTGTAGGAAGTTTCAGTCACTTTAAAAATTTTTGAAAAATGGAGGTGATAAATTTTAACTTACAGAACACCAGACACATACATAGTTCGAGCCAATAGAGGGAGGACATGGGAAGTAAAGGAGGAGCAAGTGTCAAATAGGAAGAGACAGAGAAATACACTGGTGGGGAAGCAAAGAGAAAGACTGGTAGAAAAACACCCCGAGTTCTGAGAAAAGCCTGGAGCCGTCTCATGACCCAGTGCAGTTCCACTGGGGCCATAATGTCCTTCAGAACTGGAAGCAGCCCTAGCTGGTTTGGCTCAGTGGATAGAGCGTCAGCCTGCAGACCGAAGGGTCCCGGGTTCAATTCTGGTCAAGGGCACATGCCTGGGTTGCAGGCTTGATCCCCACCCAGTAGGGGACGTTCAGGAGGCAGCCAATCAATGATTCTCTCTCATCATTGATGTTTCTATCTCTCTTTCCCTCTTCCTTCCTCTCTGAATTCAATAAAGATATATTAAAAAACAACAACAAAGAACTGGGAAACAGTTGGCTGTCATTTTCAAACTAGGGAGTATACACTCAGGTCTCATTTTGCCTTAGAGATGATAAAGCTGCTCCATTCCACTGTACCTATGACTAGTTTAGAAAAATGTTGGGTATTTAGTATGATTAGAATGTTGGAAGGACTCTTAAGAGATCATCAGTCTAATTTCACTTGCAAAGAGATGGAAGAGGGACCCAGCACTTGCTCGGGTCTTCCACTGGGCTAGTGTTAACAGTAGGGCCAGAGCTAGGTCACAGCTCTCCTGACCTCTCCAGGTACCAGTTCCTACCTCTGCCCCATAGCTGTTTCCCAAAGGAAGAGCAATAATGATAACCCGGCCATACAATTTGCTTGGCTTGGTTTAAACTGTAACATATATGCATCCTTCTTTTGCTAATCAGAAAGCGTAGTCAATCTGCATGTCAAACCCTGCTCAAAAAGCCCTCATGGTTCGGCATGCTCAAAGAACAGAGAATAAGCAGTGTTTGCCTGGGAGGCAAGACCCTTATGACCCTTTCTGCTTTTCCCTCTGTGCTGCCCTATAAAACACCTGAAAGGCCAGGAGAAGAGACTGGGGAGTCATTAATTAGGGAGAAATAAAGCTGCGCACATACAACAGCCGGAATACATCTCCCAACGGCAGGAACACTTACATTTTCACATAACTCCTAGAACCAGGGGCTATCAAAAGTATTACCTGACTTAGCTCTTATGTCTCTTAGGGTCCACAGTTAGATGAAGATACAAAACTGACCCAAGTTTTAAAAAAATACTGCCTTTTGTCTACAGATAGGCACAAATTAAACTTAAGAGTTGAAAGAGGCATTTTTGGTCCAGCAGTTCTCAAACCAGGCTCCCTGGCATTGCCTTAGGGGCCCGGGGTGGCAGCAGACTTCCTTTTGACAAACTGCTCTGCTCTTACTTGTTTAGGCTTGAAGGAAAGGTGTTCCTGCTTTTTTAAAAAAATATATTATATTGATTTTTTTACAGAGAGGAAGGGAGAGGGATAGAGAGTTAGAAACATCGATGAGAGAGAAACATAGATCAGCTGCCTCCT
>NW_005365371.1:88042-107142 GCF_000412655.1 Myotis brandtii
CTGCTTTTAAATAAAAGTTTAAAAATTATGCAGACTCTCATGTAAAAGAGTAAGCAGAGCACTATCTCACTGAACTGAGATTCTAGGATCAGCTTTCTGTTGTTGTTAATCCTCACCAGAGGATATTTTTCATTGATTTTTAGGAGAGTGGAAGAAAGAGGGAAAGACAGAGAAACATCAATGTGAGAGAAACACATTGATTGGTTGCCTCCTGCACGAGCCCTCACCAGGGCCCAGGTCGGGGAGGAGCTTGCAACCAAGGTATTTGCCCTTGACTGGAATCGAACCCGGGACCCTTTGGTCCACAGGCCGACGCTTCTATCAGCTGAGCCAAACTGGCTAGGGATAGGATCGGCTTTCTGAAGGCTATCGTGAACATGGCTGAGAGACACACATGGAAACCACCATTTCAGCTGTTCCCCTCACTTCACAAAAGAGGCAGTTGTGGTCCAGCAGTTCTCAAACCAGGCTCCCTGGCATCACCTCAGGGGCCCGGGGGTGGCAGCAGTCTCTTCCTTTCAACAAACTGCTCTGCTCTTACTTGTTTAGGCTTGAAGGAAAGGTGTTCTGCTTTTAAATAAAAGTTTAAAAATTATGCAGACTCTCATGTAAAAGAGTAAGCAGAGCACTATCTCACTGAACTGAGATTCTAGGATCAGCTTTCTGTTGTTGTTAATCCTCACCAGAGGATATTTTTTCATTGATTTTTAGGAGAGTGGAAGAAAGAGGGAAAGACTGAGAGAGAAGCACCGATGTGAGAGAAACACATTGATTGGCTGCCTCCTGCACAAGCCCTCACCAGGGCCTGGGCCGGGGAGGAGCTTGCAACTAAGGTACATGCCCTTGACTGGAATCGAACCCGGGACTCTTTGGTCCACAGGCGGATGCTTCTATCAGCTGAGCCAAACCGGCTAGGGATAGGATCGGCTTTCTGAAGGCTATCGTGAACATGGATGAGACACACATGGAAACCACCATTTCAACTGTTCCCCTCACTTCACAAAAGAGGCAGTTCTGGTCCAGCAGTTCTCAAACCAGGCTCCCCGGCATCGTCTCAAGGGTCTGGGGGTGGCAGCAGTCCCTTCCTTTCAACAAACTGCTCTGCTCTTACTTGTTTAGGCTTGAAGGAAAGGTGTTCTGCTTTTAAATAAAAGTTTAAAAATTATGCAGACTCTCATGTAAAAGAGTAAGCAGAGCACTATCTCACTGAACTGAGATTCTAGGATCAGCTTTCTGTTGTTGTTAATCCTCACCAGAGGATATTTTTTCACTGATTTTTAGGTAGAGTGGAAGAAAGAGGGAAAGACAGAGAGAGAACAAAGAAGGAAACAACCAGAGGTCAAGAGATCCGCCTTGGTCATGAGGCAGGCTGACAGGATGGGGCTGGAACTAAAACCTTGGGGTCCTACCGCCCATTTCGTACTGGTTCCTCTTCCTGTGCAACACACAGAGATACACTAGGCACGCAGACACACACACTCTCATGCATGGGCCTGTGTGTTACCTTCCTTGCACCTGGAATACCAAGTTGCAACCATATGAATCCAGATGACAGGGTGTGTGAGCCCCCAGGGAGCCAATCCACAATGTACTTTCCCGTCCATTTCTTCCACGAAACCCGAAGTCAGACCATATCACATCCTGTTTTTGAAAATAAAGTTATAGTCCATTAAGAATCAACCAATTCCTCTGTATGGTAGTGTTGCACAAGAGTCTGACGTAAACCCAAACCCATGGAATTAAAATATATATATAAGCTAGAAGAGAGCAAACTAGTGAACCAGCTTACAGGTTTGGTTTTATTCATTTTTTCAATCATAATTATTTCCTACTGAGTTTAAGAAAACAAGAAAAAACACTTCCATGCGCAGAACATAGTCCTACATGCTGACACTTCTTTTATCAATATCTTCAATCTATATTTTCTATTTTTAGAGGCAAACCATTAACAGCTGTATTCAGAGAAAGAATATTTTGGAAAGACATTTAATGGATGGTTTTGAGGAAGATTAGAATGAACATTTCCATTTTTGTTCTGAGTGATGAAAATAGCGGAACATGTGAACATAACTAAGGTCTGTTACAGAAGGGGGAATTTTCGCAAGGTCAGCACCACTGTAAATGCCTATGGCTCACGTGCAGCCACTCCAGGGAGTGGCAAAAGTCATGTGTCTTCTGGATATAGCCCATAAGCTCCACGCAGTGACTCAGCTCTGCATTCCCAGAGTCTAAAATTACACCTGCCTCAGGGTGAGTGCTCATAACACTGGCTGCCTGGGAAGGAGAGAAGAATCTGTGGCCTGATTATGGGTAAATGGTTCAGGCCAGGAACATTTTAAAGCATCTATCACATAGTTGGTATGACACTGGGTGTTTGGGATATAAAAATTAATGCAACGCAGGCCCAGCCTTCAAATCTAATAAAGAAAGATAGTCCCATAAGTGGAACCTTTCACTATAATGTGGCAGATGCTCTGACAGAAGTGAGCAGATAACCAAAGAAGGACGCCTGGTGGCCGGGAGCTTGGGGAAGGCTGCCAATGAACCTGGGTCCTTGTTGAACAAGTCACCACACCTCAGTCTGGAATTTAGCTAAAGGCAGCTTAAAGACATGCAGTATAAAAACAAAAAGCAGGGGTTTGCCTTAGCTAAGAAGCAGCTGGTTTAAGTGATTCTTAATCTTCTTCTAGATACACTCCCTTGGGAATCTAATGAATGCCAACGCCCCTATCCACAGAGAAATGCAAGCACACACAAAATTTCTTATGCTTTGCGGGAGTCGAAGCACTGACTGCAGGTGAGAAGCTCTGTTCCACAGCATTGCTTCAGAAAGAACCACAGAAAAAAGGTTTTCTACAGGATGGGGGTTGAGGGGGATCTGAGTTAATATATGAGAAACTGACAAGAGGTTTCCCTGACCTCTTATCTACCACAATAATGACTAAAAAAGGGAAAATGTTTGGGAATGATTAGATCAAGGTGACCTAAACTACCTAAAATTTCAGCAGCATATTGGCTGGGAAACACCAGAGGAGGAAGAGTTGGGGAGGTGGGCGATGGGGTTGCAGAGACAGTGTGAATCAAAGTAAATTTGTCAGGAAACGAACAGCATTTTGTTTCTTTCCCCACAGGCTCTTGAGAGTTGGGCCTTTCTTACCAATCGAGTTCAGCTACTTACAGGTAGACAAATGTCTGAAATCAATATAGGCCCAGGAGGAATCAGCCTCAAGTCTTGCTAAAAACACGTGATCCTGTTAGGTCACAACATCAGTGAAACCAACACAGGAGACTGATGGGGTGATCCACCCTGGAATCTATTCTCCCAACCACCTCAAGCACTGGAGAAGTCTTTTTTTTTTTTTTAATATATATTTTTATTGATTTCAAAGAGGAAGGGAGAGGGAGAGAGAGACAGAAACATAAATGATGAGAAAGAATCACTGATTGGCTGCCTCTTGCACGCCCACTCTGGGGATCAAGCCCACAACCCAGACATGTGCTCTGACTGGGAATCGAACCATGATCTCCTGGTTCATAGATCGACAATCAACCACTGAGCTATGCCAATCGGGCCAGAGAAGTCTTTAGAAATCATCTATATTCAGAAAATTCTATTCTAACACTGCCCCTGAAAACAGCAATCAAGTGTCAAGTTAACTGCTTACTATAAAAACACTGTTTTCCTATAACTTTCACAAGAACCTATATTTGCTTTCTACAGATACAGACAAGTTTATTTTCTCTTCTGCCAAAAATTGCCGTCTTAAATTATATGAAAAATTGTCATGCCTTCTCCTTTCCCTTCTTTGTCTTCCCTCCCTACCTTCCTTCCAAAAAGTTTCCTCTTACTCCCATGCAGTTAATCTACCTACCTCCACTTTCAGCCCCTGCAACCACTGACTACTTCCTGTTATCACAATATTTTGAAACTGGACTCTACATAACAATGAGGAAACGTTTTTTAACACTGTTTAATTAAAAATATCCTCCAACACCTTCAACAAATAAGAGACTAAAAATCTGGTTGTAATAAATAAAATTCAAGAAAATGTATATGCTTCAATTTTCTTGATCATGTAGAATAACCTAAAAGCATTACAACATTTAAGTTATAAAATAATTTCAAAAACAGTATTAAACTCTAATAGAACATTCACTACGTTTCTACCTCAAAGCTTGGCTTCTGCATTCGACATTAAAATCCCATGGAGTCCCAACTTCATTCAAGTTGGCATCTCTAGTAACTAACAGTGAGCACAGCAAATGCTAAAAATCTGCCCAGTCATTGATCTAGGTAACTAGGTCTATTTTTATTCTCAGTATCTCCTAAAACTGTTCCAATTAAAGTTAAATAATTGATGCAGAATAAAACATCACTTGAAAATGTTGGGCACGTAACCAAATATTCCATAATTTTAGTTTTAACCAGAGAACTGAAGAAAAACTGGTAAGATGCTTATAAAGAGAAGGGTGGCTTTTTTGGCCTACCATGTAAACCAATCACCAAAAGTAATTCCTAAATTGTTTAGTTCTAGAAGACGGTACAGCACTTCATAAAATATTTAAACAATATTTTCACATATGTATTATTACTTTCATTCCTGTTTTACATATAAGAAATCTAAAGGTTCAAACAGGTTAAATGAGCTTATAATAGCTCATACCAAATAGAGGTTCTGAGAACACCACAATTCAAAAGTATTTGTTCTTAACTTATACCATGCTATTTGGGTAACTTGTGATCACGGTTAATTTGAGCCTATCAATTAAAACTTGTCTTCTTCTATTTTTCTCCATATCTAGATCATAAATACATGTAGGAAAACTGATTACACATAATTCTGTAATGAACTTACATCTAAATAAAATAAAGAAAAAAACCCCAATATTGGCCAAAACAATAAGAATGGAATTTTTTAAAAAAATCTTTATTGTTGAAAGTATTACATATGTTCCCTTTTTCCCCTTTGACCCCTTACTTAACAATAAATACTATGTAAAACTTATAAAGAATAAATACTTCAATTTAAATTTCAAACAACCCTTAAATGGACATTACAAATTAGCAAGTACTTAAGGCTCTGTTTTTCCATAGGAAATTACCTTAAGTAACATAAACAGAAAACAGGTAGGCTTGGATAAACACTCAAATTCTTACATTCCAATTTGTTTCATCAGAAAGCATTGCTGGCCGTCAAACAAACCCCTTTAAATTATTACTAAACCGCCTGGTTCAATTTCAACATACTCTCATAACTATGTTATACAGTAAAGTCCAAGACAGTTAGATAGAACTAATCTTCTATGTACTGCATTTTGGGATTCTGTGTCCTGGTGACTTAACAAACTTCCTGACTCTCAATAGCTAATCTGAATCACAACATAACATGGAACCTACCTGAAAAACATTCTTGGGGCAAAATCCCTTTTGCTATATATTGATTCTTACTAGCTTCAATTGTGATGATACTTATTGATAATTATAAAAGGTAACATACCTGTCATTCTTACCTAATGAATCAAAAAGAAATTTTATATGGTAATGTCACAAATTCCCTACCTTCCTTGGGAAGTAGAACACAAAATGTTCAAATAAATGCTTTACTTAGATTAGTCAATGATATGATACATAACTAAAAATTAGTGAGACTTATTAATTTAATTTTCCACTCATGAAAGTCAGTTAAGTGTCAATATCCTAATTTTGATCACCGGACATTTTCCAATAATATTAGTATATTTGCCAGTGTACTTAACAGTATGTATATTGCATGTTTATCAGTGGATGATTTTAATTTGTGAAATAACATGGTTAACACATGGAAACTTTAAGTACAGCTAAGTAAAAACTTATAAAACTAATAGAAGGCTGAAGAGAGCTAAGAATTTCATATCAAGATTAACAAATGCTATAATTGATTAACCAGAAGCCACAGAAAATTTGACAAGGGTGAAGTTAGGGGTTTAAGTTAAAACATTCTTTGAAGGGCCCTAAAGACCAAAGAAATATCAAAACAAGAAATAAGAAAAGAAAAAAATACACTTATGTAATCGTTCAATTACTTACTACGTACACTGGTCCCACACCACTTTCTATGCAGTTTCACTTTCCATAGTTCAAATATATTAAGTGAAAAACTTCTGAAATAAACAATTCATGTTTTAAATTCAACAACCTTCTAAGTAGCGTGATGAAATCTTACACGGAATGGCTCTGTTCCGCCCAGGACATGAATCATCCCTTTGTCCAGTGTATATTCATTCCATAAGCTATCCACCCTTAAACACTTAGTAGCCTTCTGGGTTATTAGACTGTATTCAATGCTTGTGTTCAAGTAACCCTTATATAACTTAACAATGGCTCCAAAGCCATTCACAGAACTTTTATTACAGTATATTTTACAACTGTTCTCTTTTATTACTAGTTATTGTTAATGTTTACTGTGCCTAATTTATAAATTAAATTTTATCATAGGTATGTATGATTAGGAAAAATAGTATACATGGGGTATTATCTGTAGTTTCAGGTATCCACTGGGGGTCTTGGGACATATCCCCAGTAGATAAGGGGGACTACGCATTCAGCACTATGTTAACACTTTTGGGGAATAAAAAAATTATAAAACACAGTCTCTGTTCCCAAAGAGCTTACATAAAGAAATTCTATGTAATATACCATTTAAATAACAATCCAAATAAAACAGGAATGAAAGCAAGAGATGAATGGATGTGGGTGCAAGTGGTTGAGAAGGCTTTATAGCCAAGGCTGAACCTTAGCCAGACCCTAAGAAGTAGAGTTTTAATAAGGAGAAACTGAGAAGAGCATGAGCAAAGGCCAGAAGGTGAGAGAGAACATAGAGGCCCAGCACTCAGTGAGGAGACTAGACAGGGACTAAGGTAGAGGAGAAAGGTTGCATCAGTCACGTTGGGGAGAGTCTTAAATGCTATCCTTAATTTTAGGTCATGAAACGTTTGTGAACATGATTAACATATTTCAATATTTAATCTGGAGCATGACTTGAAATGTATTTTCATAAGAAACTGTTTTAGAAGTAATTAGAGGAAGAGTAAGAACTGGAGGAATAAAGAGTAATTTCAGAAGTGATGTAGACCAGAGGTTCTCAAAGTGGCCCATAGACCCCCTTGGGGGTCTCTGAGATCCTTTCACAGGATCTGTAAGGTTAAAATTATTTTCATCATACTACTAAGATGTTACTTAGCTATTTCACTGTGTTCACAGTGAGGGCACAAAAATAATGGTAAATAAAACTGCTGGTCAAGGCAGTAGAATCAAAGTGTACTGGTAGCACTGCATTCTTTTTTTTACAGCTTTATCTATCTCTATATAGAAGCTTAAGCGACCATTATGACTGAACAACCGGTCAACCAGTCACTATGACGTACACTGACCACCACGGGGCAGACGCTCAATGCAGGAGCTGCCCCCTGGTGGTCAGTGTGCTCCCACAGGCAACTTCTCACGGCCGGCCAACCTCCCCCTGTCCCTCCCCGTGGACCTCCCGCGGTCCCTCCCCCAGGCTGGCGGCTAACATCCCACGGTTTCTCCCCCCAGCCGGCTGGCCCTGACCCGCCCTGATCGGGGTAGGCCAGCTAACCTCCCATGGTCCATCCCCCTATCTGGTCCCCCACTCTGACAGGCCGGCCAACCTCCTGCGGTCAGTCCCTCCCCCCAGCTGGCTAGCCAACCTCCTGCAGTCCCTCCCCTCAGCTGGCTGGCCAACCTCCTGCGGTCCCTCCCCCCCAGCTAGCAGACCCCATTCTGCCTGGCTCCAATCGGGACTGGGCGAGACAGCCCTGATGGCCCTGATTGCCAGCCAGGCCGAGGGACCCCACCCATGCACAAATTCGTGCACCAGGCCTCTAGTTGAGATATAATTAATATACAATAAACAACATATATATTAAGTGTACAATTTGGTGAATTTTTACATATATAAGGGTGTCCCAAAATTCACGCAAGATTTGAATTTTGCATGAGCATTAACAACAACAAATAAAAGCCTAATTTTACTTGGTTTATTGAATCAGATTCTAATATCTGTTGCCCTTTGATTTCAATCCCTTCAATTTGATAAGCATTACCAAGTACTAATTATGGCCCAGGAGCAGGGACAATGAAGACCAATGAAGACCACGGCTTTGCGTATGTGCCAGCAAAGCCGTGGAGGCCATTGACCCGATGTGCTATTCCATGCATAACCCTATACGGTATACTTTATGAATCAATAAAAAAAATTACAATTTTTAATTATAAACCTGTGTTTTCTATCAAAATTACTTCTTGCGTGAATTTTGGGACACCCTTTACACACACACACACACACACACACACACACACACACACATATATGAAACCATTACTACAATCAAGATGAGAAACATTTTGATCATGTCCAAAAGTTCCCCAGTGACTCTTTGTAACCCACCTCTCCCTACTCCCTCATTCATAGACAAGTACTAATCTACTTTCTGTCCATTTATTTGTGAGTTCTACAATTTCATACAAATGGAATCAATCATATAGTAAGTACTCCTTTTTCATGCTAACATTAACCCAAAGGCAAATCAAACAAAGTTGACTTCACACAAAGTAGACATCAAAACAAAGAAGAATCTAGGAGAGAGGGTCATTTCATCATGATAAAAGATCAATCCATTAAGAGAAAATAATCATCCTAAATATGCATGAATCTAATAGTTTCAAAATACACAAAACTAAAACTGATCAATCTTAATTGAAAAAGAAACTAATATACAATTACAGTTGGGCAATTTCAACACCTTTCTCTATATAATGGGCAAAACAAGTGCACAGAAAATTAGTAAGGATATAGGAGACTTGAACAATCAACCTACCTTATATTTATAAAACACAACAACAATATACACATTAGTTTCAAGTTCACCTGGAACATTTATCAAGACTGACTATATTCTGGGCCATAAAACTATAAACTTAAAAGGAGTGAAATCATACAAAGTATATTCTTTGATTATACTGGGATTAAATTGGAAATAAGTAACAGAAAGATAGCTAGAAAACCTGCAAATATTTGGAAACTAGACATTATACTTCAGAAGTCTAAGAATAAATCACAAGGAAAATTAGAAAATATTTTGAATAATAGCTGCCTTCCTCCATTTATTCCTTTTTGGAAATTCACCACCAAACTGGGGGACTGCATACCAACAATATTGTAAGCCTTGTTAGGTTTTCGAGTAAGTCTCTTGCTGTAGTGTGGATAGCTGTGATTGGTAAGTCAACTGCCTGTGGCTTCCAGTTACACCAAGATCGTAACAGCATTTTTACCTTTTGTACAACAAAGAAGCTTTGTAAATAACATTTTAACATGTCAAAAAGAAAAGAAAAAGGAAATATTATGAACAGAATGAAAATGATTTTGAAAACTTGTATCCTGAAACCCCTAAACTTGAAAGCTTCCTAATACTTAAGTCTTTCTGATGAGAATGGTAATATTAGCAAGTCACTTTTTTTATGATGATGCATACAGAAATGTGTCAATAGTTGTAGACCTACATAACTCAATAAACCAATATTTTCCAAATGGCCGATGAACGGTATTATAAAAGCTTCATTCTATACAAGAGAGACCAATGGAGTTTATTGTGAGAGTGCAAAGAGTTCAGTGATTATGGGTTCAGACTCTACTGCAACATACAAATCTTTTGAGAAATTACTCCTTGTCAAGTTTGGCAGAGTATTTTTAAAAATCCACAACTATCTAAAAAGGCTGCTAAAAAACTATTTTCAGCTGCATATGCATGAGGTAAGATATTCTTCATATACTTCAAATAAACCAATAAATTACAAAAGACTGAATAAAGAAACAGATAGAAGAATCCAGCTGTCTTCTATTAAAGCAGACATTAAAAAGACTTACAAAAATGTAAAATAATACCACTCCTCTCAGAACTTACAAGTCTGAATATAGTTATTTTCATTGAAATGTTACTTATGTTCACATATGAGTTTATTTAAAATGAATTAATAAATACTTTAAACATTGATCAGTTTTAATGTTTAACTACCTACCATGACAGACAGAAGAATACTTGAAACAATAAGTAATAAGACTAAGTGGCCAAATAAGTTATAGCAGTAAAAGTAAAATGGTAAACAACTTTGGTACCTGATGTAAGAACACTTGGTACTCAGAAAAATCTGAGCTAAAAAATAAAATAATCTCAATAGATTTGGTTTTTCATGGCAGATTTGCCTGTTCGAATCCGGAGACTTAATCACCATAATGTAGCAGACAGAAAACTCATTCAACTAAAAAGATCAGATTTTATAAGGGCTCAATTGGAATTCCAGCACAATGCCAAAAGACTGTTTTTATGTCCACACTTAATGGACTGGACACGTGTATACCCAGTGCTGTTATGCCTGGGCTGAGATAGATAACTGATGGGGTCGGATCAGAGATACATCCAAGGCAGAGTGAGCCTAGACTGAGCATAAATGGAATTCCTTAATTCTGGTTGTAGAGTTCCCACAGAACTGAATGTATTTAGACCCTCTGGAGGCAGTGAAGCAGAGAAGCAGTTAAAGGCTGCAGGGCAGACAGCTCGGGTTACTCTTTTCTTAGTTGTATATTTTCAAAAGCTTTTTCACTTAACCACTTTGTGTCTCATTTTTCTTAAAATAAGGATAATTATTAAATCATAGGGTTACTGTGAGGATTATAAATGTAAAGTACTTAGAAAAGCATCAATTATAAGTACTTGATAAGTATTACTATTACACAACATTTTGCCTGAAATTTAGAGTGAAAAACTACTAATCTAATCTACAGATTGAGTGGGGGATGTAAGAAATAATAATGAAATACTCTAAAAGTTAACTATGATATTTAAAAGGTCCAGGGTTAAACATCCATAAAGCGATCACAACTAAGGTTGTAAGAAAAAAATTACCTCAAAATTATCATTTAAAAATGAGTAAAGAGTAGATTTGGTATAGACTTTGGATTCAGAAAGCATCTACGAAATGTTTTTAAAACTGATGGATTTCTTTCACGGTTATGAGAATAAAAATATATCCTCACCTAACAATTATGAAACAGGTGAGATAATTTTCATTTTTTAAATAAAAAGCAAAAAGTAAGAATTTAAAAATTTAATAAAGAAATCTACAAAGTATTAACAATTGTATCATAGTAATTATGTAAACATCAGCATCTACACCTTGATTCAAAGTGAAAAAACAAAACAAAACGCAGGCTGCATTAAAAACTTCTCACGAGTCCAAGGCCTACAGCCTATGTGAGAGGGAAGTCCAGAGAGGGAGTGGTGGTAATGGGCAGGAGGGGAGGAGAGGGGGGTGAATAGCTGGCAGTGATGGCTAAGACTTCTCTCCACAAAGGATGGGCAGGGTAAAGGACTCTGGAGCCTTGACCTGATTGTGGGCAAGGCAAAGTCATCCTAACAGCTTCCAGGACTACTCCCATTCATGGCCAGGCCTAAGACACCCACCCAGAAATCAGAGCAGGGAGTTTGCAAAATCACTCCACAAAATAAACTGGCAGTCTGCAGCAGAAAACACTTAAAAGAAAAGAGGATATTGTAGCCTGCAAACTCTGCTGTCAATTATGTCAACACATGGCAAAGAACTTCCACATCCTTACTTCTGCAAGTACGCCCACACTTCTGCAGGACTTCTACAACCAAATGCAACAATAAAGTGGGAACCAGCACCTGACCCAGGCCTTAAATCTGCCTAAACCCTCAGAACAGGGAGAGATGGAAGCAGCAGCTTGGAATGCTTCTTCATGTAATCAGCTCTGTACCTCTGTCTCACCAGAATGAATGAAAACTTCTATGTAGGTCAGAGGAAATGAAGTGTTATACATAATCTGTGCTTCTAATACACTCCAAACCAGCTTGGGAGCTGTTTAAAGGCACAGGAGAAAGTGCATAGGAAATCTGATGAGTAGAAAACCAGTGAGAAGGCTGCTCATGTGTGTGTGTGTGTGTGTGCCCAACATTTCGCTTCTCTTGAACAAATCTTTTTGGCTAGAGTGGATAAAATACTCAACACCCACAGTGAACCTCTTTTGAGAGAAAAATGACAGTGAAGAAAAATGGTACCAGGGAATTTCTCAAGAATAAATTATTACAGTGATTAAAAGGAATGTGTTGACTTACCTGGAAAATATCTGTCTTGTCTTCAAATAGACTGACAACATATTTATAGTCAGCATAAGCCCAGAATTTGGAATAATCATAATCTATAAATGGTCCAGAAATACTAGAGTGGTCACAGTTCCAGGTCAGAAACTCTTCAAGTGTAGCTTCTACGTAACTACATGAAGTTTCAAACTGAGGAACTGCAAAGTAAGAGAACCCAACTTTAAATGTATTTGAAACAGTTTCCAAAATTGTTTTTTAAAAAATAATTTCAACCAAAAATGTTAACTATCATTTCAATTAATTAAAAATTAACTTTGCACTTGCTATATACCATTGCTATATAATTAAAATCACTTACAACTTTCACAATGCTATTGTGGTACATATATACAATGGTATATTACTCAGCCATAAGAAAAGATAAAATACTGTCATTTGTGACAACATGGATGAGTTTTGAGAATATCATGTTAAGCAAAATTAGACAGGAAAGTCAGGAACCATATGAATTTAACTCATATCTATAATAATAAAAGCGTAATATACAAATTGACCAAATGACCGAACAGCAGAACAACCATCCAGACAACATTCCCGATGACCATGCTATGACACACACTGGCACCAGGCCAGCCAAGGCAGGTGTGATATGATTGGTCGGGGGGCCCACCATTGCCCCACGATTGCCCCACAGAGGGAGGCCCAGGCCACAAGTCAGCGGGGCAATCAATCGGGTGGCTCCACGATTGCCTCACAAAGGGAGGCCCAGGCCACCTGCTGCAGGGCAATTGATGGGGGGGGGGGGCGCTCTGCGGAACCAGAGAGCCAGGGGGGTGTGGTGGCGGATGCGGGCAGCACCAGGCCAAGGCAGGTGCGGGTTGGGGGCGGGGCTGCGAGGCAGCGGGGTTGCAAGGCAGCTGGGGCTGCAAGGGCCTACCCTTGCACCAATTTCGTGCATTGGGCCTCTAGTATGGGATATAAAACTGGAAGCAACAAATGAACAAATAAAACAAACAAACAAAAACTCAAAGACACAGACAACAGTATGGTGGTTACCAGAGGAAAAGGGAAGTGGAGGGGAGGTATCAAAGGGTAAAGAGGATCAAACATATGGTGATGAAAGAGATTGAACTTTGGGTCATAAATACATAATGTAATATGCAGATATATTATAGAATTGTAACTTGTATAATTTTATTAACCAATGTCACCCCAATAAATTTAATAAAAAAACTTTAAAGACACTATTGAATTAAGCATTCATTTTTAAATAAAATAGTAAAATATTCTAAGATTTTTTTATAAAAAGTCACAGTTTTAACCTTAGAACTAAAAACTACCCTTACTATTGGCTAATTCAGTTGTTAAACAACAAAGCCAAAAGCTCTTCTGAAAGAAAGCTTTTATTAAGATATAAAAAAGAAATCATTAAGTTATTAAAAAATATTAGAATATTTATTTTCAGACCTGGCTGGCATGGCTCAGTGTTTAGCAATGGCCTATGAACCAGGAGGTCACGGTTTGATTCCCAGTCAGGGCACATGCCCAGGTTGGGGGTTCGATCCCAAGTGGGGGGCATGCAGGAAGCAGATCAATGATTCCCTCTCATCACTGATGTTTCTATCTCTCTCTCTGCAATATAAAAGTATTTTTTAAAAATATTTATTTTCAGGATACAGAAGAAATTTCTAAATAAATAGGATTAAAATATTAATGAAATATATGATTTGACTATATAAAAAGGTAAAAATAATGAAGCAAAATCAGACAGCAAATAATAACATAGGAAACACATTATGTATCCTTGTAGAAACTGCATTTCTTTAACATGATCCATTCTCCTTTCTGCCAATCCTCTCTTTTTTAATGCTTAAGTCCTTAGGACATCAGACTCCAGTCAGCATCAACTGTCTTAAGAACGAAGCCTCAAGTCTGTTGACCACAGAAACAGAGCTGTGGTAAAACCAACCACACATCTTGGCCTCAGTTGTGTTTCAGTCCCAGGCCCATAAAGCAGAAGAACCCCACTGACCACACCCTCACAGAGCTAGGCAGAACAACACCATGGCTGACCTCAGGACCTAACACAATGATCAACTACTCCCTACCTTGGCCCCAACCAATCAGGAGAGCCTACAACCCCAACGCCCAAAATCACCATGATTACTAATTTTCCCCATTCGTAATCTGTCCCTGTGTCCCTCCTGGAGCCAGGTTTTAGAGCACTAGCTTACCTGTGACTCTGGGCTTGTGCCATTTCCTTAAATAAATCTTTACTTTCTTTGCTGTAAACTCTCGGTCACATCTTATTGGGCTTTGATGGGTGCTGGCAAATGGACCCCTTTAGTCTGGTAAGATCAGTAACAAATACAGTATTCTTAATATGTAAGGCTAAAAAAAGAAAAAAAAGAAAAAAAAAATATTTATTTTCAGGATACAGAAGAAATTTCTAAATAAATAGGATTAAAATATTAATGAAATATATGATTTGACTATATAAAAAGGTAAAAATAATGAAGCAAAATCAGACAGCAAATAATAACATAGGAAACACATTATGTATCCTTGTAGAAACTGCATTTCTTTAACATGATCCATTCTCCTTTCTGCCAATCCTCTCTTTTTTAATGCTTAAGTCCTTAGGACATCAGACTCCAGTCAGCATCAACTGTCTTAAGAACGAAGCCTCAAGTCTGTTGACCACAGAAACAGAGCTGTGGTAAAACCAACCACACATCTTGGCCTCAGTTGTGTTTCAGTCCCAGGCCCATAAAGCAGAAGAACCCCACTGACCACACCCTCACAGAGCTAGGCAGAACAACACCATGGCTGACCTCAGGACCTAACACAATGATCAACTACTCCCTACCTTGGCCCCAACCAATCAGGAGAGCCTACAACCCCAACGCCCAAAATCACCATGATTACTAATTTTCCCCATTCGTAATCTGTCCCTGTGTCCCTCCTGGAGCCAGGTTTTAGAGCACTAGCTTACCTGTGACTCTGGGCTTGTGCCATTTCCTTAAATAAATCTTTACTTTCTTTGCTGTAAACTCTCGGTCACATCTTATTGGGCTTTGATGGGTGCTGGCAAATGGACCCCTTTAGTCTGGTAAGATCAGTAACAAATACAGTATTCTTAATATGTAAGGCACTTATTAAAAAAAACCCCGCACACCTCAAAAACCTGAAAGCCTAATAATGAATAGTCAGAGAACAATTACCAGAAAGAAAATACAAACTGCCACTAAACATGAACACATGTTCAACACCACCAGCAACCAAAGAAATGTTAATTAAACTCATGAGATGTTACTTTTCACCTATCAGCAAGATTGTTTTCATTTCTTTTTAACTAAATTTATTGGAGTGACACTGGTTAATAAAATTATATAGGTTTCAGCCTGCCCGGCATGGCTCAGTGGTTGAGCGTCGACCTATGAACCAGGTCAGGGTTTGATTCCGGCCCGGGGCCTATGCCCGGGTTGTGGGCTCAATCCCCAGTAGGGGGTGTGCAGGAGGCAGCTGATCAATGATTCCTTCTCGTCACTGATGTTTCTATCTCTCTTTCTCCCTCTCCCTTCCTCTCTGAAATTTATCTATCTATCTATCTATCTATCTATCTATCTATCTATCTATCTTAAAAACAATTATGTAGGTTTCAGGATACAGTCTATAATACATCATCTGTATGTTGTATTGTGTGTTCACCATCCCAAGCAAGATTATTTTTTGAAAAGTGCTGTCTGCAAAGAGCTGGGCCATAGTATCAGAGGTCTTTCATTCTTTCACCCCACACATATCTGAATGTCCATTAGGAGCTCAGTCCACGATGAGAAAGTGAACTTCTTCATGGGAAAAGAGACTCTGAACAGTTCATTACTGACATAACTAATCAGTTATTATAACTATGTTAAATGTTACTAAGAAATAGTAGGTGCTCTGAGATAAGTTAAGAGTCACACATTTGGGGGTAGGAGAGGGAGATGTGGTCAGGAAAGACTTCCAGGAGAAAATGCTATTTGAGCTAATATCTGAAGGAAGATTTGAAGGAAGAAGAGAAATTAACTAGGTAAAGGTGGAGTAAGGGGAAAGAGGAACAGAGAGAAGCATGGCTAGACTACAGACGCAAAGGCCCTGAGGTAAGAAACAAACCTCTGGAAATACAAAAAAATGCAGAAATACTTGTTTGGCTTGAGCTCAGGAAGAGGGATTAAGCTGATGAGACAAAAACAGCTTTCTACACCAAAACAAAATTTTGACCTTTAGCTTAAAGATAATGAGAAGCCATTTAAGGGTTTAAGCAGAGAAATAAGATGAGTTTAAAAAACAAAAACTGTCTCTGGTTTCAGTATAAGAATAGCCTAGGTAGGGAGCGCAGGAGGTGCAATGGGACTATAGATGAGGCTAGTGGGATGAGAGAAAGCAGGGTAACCCCAACTAGAAGATGGCCATGGAGAAAGAGAGAAGCAGGTTGCTACTAGATATTTAGGACACCACTTAAGAGAGGCATTCCCGAATGACTCAGAGGGTTCGTGTTAAGAAGCTTCATGAATATTGCTGCCACTGATGATAATGGTCATATCCCTTGATCTAGTCATGATACTTTTAGAAATCTATTCTAGAGAAATAATCACAAACTTGAACAAGATTTATTTTCAAAGTTGTTTACTACAGTCCTATTTAAAAATTTAAAACTTCAAAGCAATCTATATATCAAAATAAGAGAATTTAAAAAATACATTATGATACTATCATACAATGGAATATTAGGTAGCCATTTAAAAATCACATTTAATGTTAAGAGAAACTGCTCAGAATAAGTTAAAAAAAAACAACAAAGCAGGCTATGAACATTAATACATTATTTTTAAAAGACAAAAAGGCCTATATGGACATATGGACACTTTGGTGATAGGACCAAGTGCTTTTTAATTTCTCTGGATCTTCCCATTTTTTTCAATATTCTCTACAATAAGCAATATTCTCTACAATGTTATTTTTAAAATAACATTTATTGAGCATTTACTATGTGTTAGGCACTGTTCTAAATGTTTTATGTGCATGAACACATTTAATCTATTACAGAGAAGTTAAGTTACTTACCCAAAGTCACACAGTAAGCCAAAATTTGAATCCATGCAAGCTGACTCTTGAGTCAGCTCTCTTATTGCTTGTGGCAGAATTGCATTTATACTCAAAGAATAACTTCAAGATTTAGTATCCAGAATATATAAAGAACTCTTTGACAACTCAACAACAAAAGACAAAAAAACAAAAACAAAACCAAACCAAACCACCCAAAAGCAAAAAATATCTCAATTAGAAAATAGGCAAAGCATCTGAATAGACATTTCTCCAAAAAAGATATCCAAGTGGTCAATAAGCATATGAAAAGATGCTTGACATCATTAGTCAAGGGAAATGTGTATCAAGAGCATAATGAGATAACAATTCACACCCACTAGAATGGCCAGAATAAAAAATGGAGTAAGTGTTGGCAAGGACAGAGAAATCGGACACTCATACATTGGGGTGGGAATTTAAGATGGTTCAGCTGCTTTGGAAAACAGTTTGGCAGTTTCTCAAAAGGTTTAATACAGAGTTACTTTATGACTTGGCAATTCTACTTCTAGGTATAAACCCAAGAGAAATGAAAACATATGTCCACACAAAAACTTGTACATAAATGTTCATAGCAGCCTAATTTATGATAGCCAAACAGTGGAAACAACCCAAATGGCCAGAAACTGATTAATGGATAAACAAAATGTGATATATACACATAATGGAATATTATCTGTAAATATAAAAGCCTAATATGCAAATTGTCCCTGTAGAAGTTCAACCGGGAGACTGATCACTCGCTATGATGTGCACTGACCACCAGGGGGCAACGTGGAACGAAGGAAGGCCCCGGCTGGCAGCTGGAAGGCCCTGATCGGCCCTGATCGCTGGCCAGGCCTAGGGACCCTACCCGTGCACGAATTTCGTGCATTGGGCCTCTAGTTCATTAATAAAAATAAATGAAGTACAGATACATGCTACGACATGGATGAATCTTGAAAACATGCTATGTGAGTGAAAGAAACTAGCACAGAAAGCCACAATATTGTATGATTACATTTATATGATGTGCCCAGAATAGTCAAATCAATAAAAACAGAAAGTAGATTAGTGGTTGCCAGGGACTGGCAGTGAGGTAGAACAGAGGGTGACTGCTGAAGGGGTACTGGACTTCTTTATGGAGCGAAGAAAATGTTCTAGAATTAGATAGTGATGATGTTGCCCAACATGGTGAATATGCTAAAACCACTGTATATTTAAATGGTCAACTTTTCATTATGTGAATTTTATCTTAATTTTTAAAAAGAACAAAATATCTTTAGTAAAAACTCAGAGGAGTTGTTACAACCACAAAGACTTTCTACTTTCTCTTATGCTTAAGTATCAACTTGAAAATGTCAAATTACTGTGATTCATCTATAAGTCTGAAGAAGATTAAGAGTTAATACCCATAGAGCACTTAGACCAGTGACTGACACAATAGCTCTCAATAACTGTTAGCTATTAGTAGTAGTATTGTATTTGGAGTCTAACCAGGATGGGGAAAAAATTACATCCTATTTCTCTCCAAATTATTGAGTGGAAGATTTATTTGACTACAATCAAGAAGGAAAAAGCACAAGCTGATTTTTATGTGGCTGCCACTGGTCTAGCATTTAATTTTAAAAATATAGTAAAAACATTTCGGTCTGTCATGGGATTACAAGGAGACTCTAGACCAGGGGTGGGCAAACTTTTTAACTCGAGGGCCACAATGGATTCTTAAACTGGACCGGAGGGCCGGAACAAAAGCATGGATGGAGTGTTTGTGTGAACTAATATAAATTCAAAGTAAACATCATTACATAAAAGGGTACGGT
>NW_005365371.1:107666-116644 GCF_000412655.1 Myotis brandtii
TTTTTTTTTTTATTTTTATTCATTTCAAACGGGCCGAATCTGGCCCACGGGCCGTAGTTTGCCCACAGCTGCTCTAGACACTAAAAACCAAATAATTCTATGAGATCTAATAGAAGGTTAACATGAAAGAAAGAAGCTTTGAGAAGACGGATACCTTCTTAAACTGTCTCAGTTAGTAGATATTCATAGGCCACCTCACAGCAATACTTAAAACGCTGAATTTCTAGACTACCAAACCTGCCCATATTTAAATATAAGTTAAACACACATTCTGAAGCCAGACAATGTTGTGGACTCCTTTAGATTAGAAACGATATCCTTCTCTTATATTAAATATTCTGAGAGGTAACAATAATTGTGCTATCTGACTATAAGGCAAACCAATCAAAACATTACAAGTCTTCAGGGAAGAAGAGGGAGCTGGCAAAATCTAATTGCTTAAGAGAAAAAGAAAATAGCTATGCATATTACCTGCAATGGAGGTCAGGCAGCTGATAAGGCAAAGAGATAAAATTTCAACCAAGACTGAGCACTATAAATAGTGCCTGAAGCCACACATAAAAGGACACATTCTATGCAAGTCAAAAGTGGGAGCAACTATTAGATTACTATTGGTCATTTTCAGTCATGTGGGAACAGAAATAATAGCAGATTAACAAATATTTATTAAGTGCTTGCCACATGCTTGAACAAAAACATTTTATACTGGAGGCCTGGTGCATGGATTCCTACACCGGTGGGGTCCCTCAGTATGGCCTGTGAGGACTGGGCCAAAACCAGCTCTCAGACATCCCCCAAGGGGTCCCAGATTGCGTGAGGGCGGTTCTCGGGTGACGCACCCCAGAATCAGGCTCCCTCCTCTCTGGTTCTGGGTGTGTCATCCGAGAACCGCAGCTGCAAGTCACTGCAGCTCAGCAGCTCCTGCGTTGAGCATCTACCTTCTGGTGGTCATTGCGTGTCATAGCTATAGGTCGGACAGGCAAACAGTCAGACGGTCGCTTAGGCTTTTATATATATAGATGAGGTTATAAACTATAGGTTGTTTATTCTTTAAAAAAAAAAATCTTAACACAAACTGTCCTAAAACTTCCAATAAAATATTCTCTATCTGAAAATGGTCAAAAAGAGAATCAGAAATAAAGGATTTTCTAGAGATAAAGAACACACTGCTGGGAATGTGGAAATACTATTGAAGAGACATTATTATTATGATTACTTGCGGTAATCATACCTACCTGTAGCTGTACTTTTCATTCCCATCCTAAATCGTATCTGCTTGCCATGAAGGACCTTGGAAAGGTGCTCAGCAGTCCAGTGTTGTGCTGGCCAATCAAAAACCATATTACAGAAGACGGCAGGTTGCTGTAAAGACATGATAATTTCTTTTGCTTTCTCTGGTGTGAAAGGTTTGACATATTCACCTAGGAAGAGAAATAAATAGAGCAACAGATAAGTAACTATAGTTATAAATCTATACTAATAAAAGGGTAATATGCTAATTAGACTGGACATCTTCTGGACATCCTTCCAGACAAAGCCACAGTGGCGGAGGCTGAGGCAGAGGTGGTTAGGGCCGATCAGGCTGGCAGGGGAGAGCAGTTAGGGGCAATCAGGCTGGCAGAGGAGAGCAGTTAGGGGCAATCAGACAGGCAGGCAGAGAGGTTAGGGATGATCAGGCAGGTAGGCAGAGAGGTTAGGGGTGATCAGGCAGGCAGAGAGGTTAGGAGCGATCAGGCCAGCAGGGGAGAACAGTTAGGGGTGATCAAGCCAGCAGGGGAGAGCAGTTAGGGGCGATCAGGCAGGCAGGGGAGAGCAGTTAGGGGCAATCAGGCAGGCAGGCAGAGAGGTTAGGGGTAATCAGGCAGGCAGGCAGGTGAGTGGTTAGGAGTCGTGGTCCCGGATTGCGGGAGGGATGTCCAGCAGTTGAACATCCCCTGAGGGGTCCCGGATTGGAGAGGGTGCAGGCCGGGCTGATGGACCCCCCAGCCCCCGTGCATGAATTTCGTGCACCAGGCCTCTAGTATAAATATAAATATCCAACAACCATAATTCATCAATGATATTTCTTATATTAAATTTTAAATGTTAGAAAATACTTACAATTTTTAATGTCAGATTTTTTTAACCCTACCAGACTGCTGTACTGATTTTTCAGTAATTTCCGAATCTGCCGCTATACTGCTGTACCTAATTTTCGGTACTTTGCTTAGGTTCAGGGCCTCAGGTCTGGTAGACTTAAAAGGCTTTCTAACTATTTAAATTTAAAAAGATGCAATTTTTTTGAAAATATTATTTTCTAAACAGAGGATAATGTAAGAAAAGCTGATATAAGCTACTCTAGAACAACCAGAATTGCTGGGGTCAGCAACAATTCTACTTGCTCTATCACATATTTATGTCCCAAAACCAACTGAATTAATAAAAATACATCAGTCAGTGGGAAAAGGGGAATTACTTTTATTGAAAGATTTAAAAAGGATAAAAAAATGTGCAAGGAAGAGTATCAGGGTTAATCCTTGACCAGTTTGGCTCAGTGGATAGAGCGTCAGCCCATGGACTGAAAGATCGAAGGTTTGACTCTGGTCAAGGGCATGTACCTTGGTTGCAGGCCCGGTTGGGTTGTGTGTGAGAGGAAACCGATTGATGTCTCTCTCTCACATAGATGTTTCACTCTCTCTGTCTCTCCCCCTCCCTTCCACTCTCTCTAAAAATCAATGGGAAACTGTCCTTGGGTGAGGATTAACTAACTAACTAAATAAATAAAACATTTGTAAAAATAAAAAAATAATCATTGGTTTCAACTGCATTTATAAAGAGTATAGGGGCTAAGACCTGAGTACTGCAATAAATTCCACAGAATTATATAATGCTAATTCTGGATAGGATAGTAAATATTAGTATTTGCTAAATAAAAGAATAAGTTTCTCTTTAAAGACATCTTAAACACACTGCAGACCAGTAGTTTTATTGCTAGCTTTACTCAGTAGCCAGATAAATTTCTATTGAACGAGTATAAAAACGTTTTACATAAATGTTAAAGGCACGCTTTAAAGTTAAATACCCATTGCATTTTGAAGTTATTTATTACATATGCTTACAAGCTAATATCTTTTTAAAGTATGATACTTTGTAAAACACTGTGTAATATGAAGCAAGAATTCTCATGATCCATCCACAATGTGTTAAGATGAAAGTGTTCTGGGAAAGGTAAAAAAAATGCTTCATACTTTGACCCCCAAAACATATATTTATGATTCTCTGAATCAGCTAAATCGTGTATTTCAGTTACGTAATCTGTAATTACACTTAATTCAAAAAAATTTAGAAAATCTCATAACTAATCCAAGTTCTCCCATCATCCAACTTTTTATAAACTTTCTGATAAAAGAAGAGGAATGGGGCAGGACTCATCGAGGAACTTGAGTAACTTGTCTGAATATAAGACTTACTTTTAAAGAAAATGAAAAATTAAGTCAATTTGATTTCCTTTCTTAATCAAGGGCTAAAACTCAGAATCCTTTCCTAAATCCTTGGTGAAAGTGAACAAGCTCTAAGCCTTCAGCAGTTGACATTTGATAACAGTGTGTCACCTTCTACATAGTCAGGGCTTCCAAGTGAGGAGGAAATCGGTATGGATGCTTAGAGAGGGTAAGGGCAGGTAGAAGAGCTGGGGACTACACGGAGTGAGGAAGGAGAGACTCTCTTAGGTCTCAATGCAAAAAAAGCCCAAACTCTATCTTTATTATGTTTTTAAAATATATTTTTATTTATTTCAGAGAGGAAGGGAGAGAGAGAGAGAGAGAGATAGAAACATCAATGATGATTCCAAATCTTAGCTATGGTAAATTGTGCTGCTATGAACATAGGGGTGCATATATCCTTTCTGATTGGTGTTTCTAGTTTCTGGGATATATTCCTAGAAGTAGGATCACTGGGTCAAATGGGAGTTCCATTTTTAGTTTTTTGAGGAAACTCCATACTGTTCTCCACAGTGGCTGCACCAGTCTGCATTCCCACCAGCAGTGCAAGAGGGTTCCTTTTTCTCCGCATCCTTGCCAGCACTTGTGCTACATCTACATAATGGAATACTATGCTACTGTAAAAAAGGAATTCTTATCATTTGCAACAGCATGGATGGAACTGGAGAGCATTATGCTAAGTGAAATAAACCAGTCAGAGTCAGAGAAAGATAAATATCACATGATCTCACTCATTTGTGGAATATAATGAACAACATAAACTGATGAACAAAAACAGATCCAGAGACAGAGAAGCATCGACCAGACTGTCAAATCTCAGAGGGAAGGAAGGGGAGGGTGGGGGTAAAAGGGAGAGATCAACCAATGGACTTGTTTGCAAGCACATAAGCCTAGCTAATGGACACAGACACCAGGGGTGTGAAGGGCATGAGTGGGGGTTGGGTGGGGGGATCAGGACACATATGTAATACCTTAGTCAATAAAGAAAAAAAAAGAAACAAAGTACTAATACATAGTACAACATAGGTGAACCTTGAAGAAAACATTATGCTAAGTGAAAGAAGTCAGTCATAAAACACCACATATTATCTGATTTCATTGATATGAAATGTCCAGAATAGGCAAATCCATAGAAATAGAAAGTAGATTAGTGGTTGCACAACTCTAAATATACTAAAAACCAGTGAAGTATACATTTTAAATAGGTGAATTGTGTGCTATGTGAATTGTATCTCAATAAAGCGGTTACAAGAAAAAAAAAAAAGAAACATCAATGATGAGAGAGAATCATTGATTGGCTGACTCCTGCACGCCCCATACTGTGGATTGAGATTGCAACCCCGGCAATGTGCCCTGACCAGGAATTGAACTATAACCTCCTGGTTCATAGGTCGATGCTCAAACACTGACCCACACCAGCCAGGCCCCAACTCTATCCTTAAATGACCTTGAAGTACCCTGTTAAAGAAAACAGGATGTTATGAGGAATAAAAAAAACTGTCAATCTTTCCTTGAGATGTTTACCACTTTTGACATGTATGATAAATGCACATTTAAGGTCTGAACTCATACTGGCCTATACATACAAGGTTACCAGATTGCAGTGCACCAAATATACAGGACTTGTGGGGCCAGATTCCATGTGCATGGAATGGACAAGGTGCATTTTTATTATATTTAAAAACATTTTTTAAAATATATTTTTATTGATTTCAGAGAGGAAGGGAGAGGGAAAGCGAGAGAGAAACATCAATGATGAGAGAGAATAATTGATCAGCTGCCTCCTGCCCACCCGACACTGGGGATGGAGCCTGAAACCCGGGCATATAACCTTGACTGGAATCGAACCCAGAACCCTTCAGTCTGCAGGTCGACGCTCTATCTGCTGAGCCAAACCAGCTAGGGCTATTATATATTTTTAAAGTTTTGCTAGACTATGTATGAAATGCTATTAATACATTCATAATACTCTCTCATTTGTGGCATAAAAATTAGAACTATCCTTCGAGAAATAACTGGGAAAATGAAGCAGAAGTCTCAAAGAACCACCCAATAACCTAGTAACTCAGGAATTTGCTTTTAACAAAATAATTAATCATAAGATATACATTTGTAATATATGTATATACATACATATAAAATATCTACCACCACAAAATAAATCTGAAAAGATAAACTTAATGTCTAAGAGTAAAATTTATAATTAAATATTTCCCCCATGGTACATATGTCCAGTAACAATAAAAATGAGGGCTATGTAGAAATCTGTAGAGTTGTAAGGACTGGAATTGACTCAGAGAACTATTGCAATAGCCAAGAGAGAAGTGTGATAACAAGGCCCTGAACAAGAAGTGGCAGTGAGGAAGGCAGAGATGGTAAAGATGGAGAAATATGCCACATAGTTCTATATACATTAAAATAAAAATGCACATGTGATCCTCTAAGAAGGCAGATAAGGTATTTTATTACCACTACCCAAAGGAAGAAATGGAAGTTCAGATATCAAAGGGCAACACCCTGGTGGTGAACTGAAATTATAGGTCACATTCCTGATTCCAAGTCCAGTGCTCTTTCCACTGCAAAATCCTGCTACCAGAGAATTAACACTGAGGGACTTACACTGACACTAAAATCTCAGGAGAGATAATATAAGCTGAAAAGATAAATAGGTGCAGGAAAGCTTTAGATCGACTCATAGATAATAAATCCATATGTGCTGTTGGGGAGGGAGAAATGGTTTGGTTTGTGCATCATGTATGTGTTGGGGGAGGTGTTAATACCTATAGTAGAGGCTACTGGCTGCCTAACTTACCATTCTCTTCTTCCTTACTAGCAGAACTTTGGTCATTGGGAGTAGCTGAAAAATTACATTTCTTAGACTCCTTTAAAGATAGGAACGGCCAGAGATACATCCAGAAGTTGCAAGTCATCCTTTTTGCCCTTATCCTCTTCTCCTATCTTTGGCTTGGGAAACAGACATAATGTTAGCCATCTTAAGAGATAAAAGAACAGCCCAGGAAATTGCAATGTCAGCTGAAAGAATGCAAAGATGTCCATCTTTGTGTCACTGAGCCACCAGCCAAACTCTACTTCCTGGATCCTTTCATATTAAAAAAATTAACTCTTATAGTCAATACACTGTTATTAGCTCATAACTGGTATAACATCTCGCCTTCTGAAGCTATGGTTTTCAAGGACAACCATATATTTGCTGTTACAAACAAGACAACAGGCTCAAAATGGAGTTGCTTATGTTAAGCCCCAAGTCACTAACCTCAAACTTAATTACAGTTTCAGCTCTCATAGAAATGGAACACTGAACCAATCAAGAATCACCTGGTTAGCCCTAACCAGTTTGGCTCAGTGGATAGAGCGTTGGCTTGTGGACTGAAGGGTCCCAGGTTCGATTCTGGTCAAGGGCATGTACCTTGGTTGCGGGCACATCCCCAGTAGGGGGTGTGCAGGAGGCAGCTGATCGATATTTCTGACACTTTATCCCTCTCCCTTCCTCTCTATAAAAAATCAATAAAATATATTTTTTTAAAAAATCACCTGGTTAGTACTGGCGAGGCAATCTGCCTGATAGACCCTGACATCCCTAAAGGAAAATGACCTTGCCACAGCCAATCCACGTTTTGCTAGTGTAACTTCCTTGTTCCCACTCCCATGCCTATAAAGTCTTTCATTTTGTACAGCTTCTTGGAGCTCCTTTCTATCTACTAGATGAGATGCTGCCCGACTCATCAATCTTTGAATAAAACCAATAAGATCTTTACATTTTACTAAGTTGATTTTTTTTAAACATTCCTATAAAGTGCTCTGTGGCTTAAATTGGATGAATTATGGCTGGTTTAATCAACTGTAGCATTCTGTCAGTTCTAAGGTTGTAAGATATTCAAGCTTTGAACATTTTACTTCTAGGAATTTAAAGGACAGAGATAAATAGAAGCACCAGTCTGTTTGGGGTTGGGTTTTTATTTATTCTGCTTATCTTAAATCAGAGCTGATAGATCATATGGCTTTGAAAGTTCCCAAAACATAACTAGTGTTTTGACAGAACAGTTTCAAAGAAAATAAGTACTTTTCCCTCTAACATAATGTTAAAATTTTTAACATTTAATATTAAATGATTAATTTAATGATCTGATCTAAAACGTCCCAGACATTATTTAATAGGAGACTCTAAAAACTAAAACACCTGGCCCAGTGATTGGAATACATTAAATGCTCCAATATTTGCTAAATGAATTAAAAGTGCTATAAAACATATACAGTGCAGAGCAATAGGATGCTCCCTGTAATAGGAAATCAGCATATTTACAGTATTTCAGGCCTATCAGTGAAATAAAACAACCAGCTCGTTGTCAGATAAAACTACTTTGGTTTCTGATAGCTTAATCAACAATGAACTGGGCCATTAAATTAACAAATTTAAGTATTACAATTTCCTTTCAGAAGAATGAAATCTATACTGTATTAATTAAACAGCCTAGGGATGCACCAGTTACTCCATGCCAACAGTATTTGCCAAGAGCTATATAAATTGTGAAGCAAACTGAACAGCCTTTAAAGAATAAGTGTGTTTAAGTTTAAAATTCTAGGAAGCAGCGATGTCTAATTAGATGACTTAGAAACCCCCGAAAAAGCAGATTAGTGACCTAGGTGTTGCACAACAGCCTAGTCTCTTTTCCCTCTAAATGTAGCATGTTATTCAGACAATTTATTACAGATTGATTAATAACTGATTTTTTTGTAGATAATGATACACCATCAAAAAGCAAATTGCCCTTTTCTCAGCAATTTTTTTTCTTTAGTTCATGCAAAGTACAAGATAATTTGAAATCTAATTTCTCGGAATTTGCTAGCAATTTGGCTTCAGTCAATATCTGGCGTGGATTTGCATCTGAGAATTAGAATTCAAGACAAGAATGAGGAAACTATACCAAGTTGTGGAGGGGAGACTGCTCCATGATGTGACTACTACAGGACCAGAGAGCTGGACATGGGCCAGAACAGAGATTGCTTAGCACAGATACCCCTTAGAGGCAGTCTGATTGTAATCCATGTTCATTCTGATGTAGGTCAGCACCCCTCCCCTGCCTTCCACTTGGTGCTGGTTCCTGGAACAGGCCATAGTTCTAAGCACATAAAGTAATTTTCTGTACCTGGTAGCATTCACATACTAGGACCTATGATATCTGCTCTTTACACTGTATAATTCTTTGATGCCTGCCAAGAGATGGGGGAACCATTTCATTCTGCACAACACAAGATATTTCTCAGATGTAAATTTCCCTTAATATTCTCTACTAATCACCATACTGGAGTGGTCAGCCTCTCCCTTCAGGCTTTCCCTGCCCACTGCTTACAGAGGTAGATTTTCAGTCCAGGGACCTTTACCTGGGTCTGTGTGTACTAACACACGTTTCCAGAATACTCTCCGAATGTTAATAGGATACAACAAAGACAAAGATCCTGAAATTAAAATGAACTCACATA
>NW_005365371.1:117784-126539 GCF_000412655.1 Myotis brandtii
TATATATATATATACATACATACACACACAAAGAGAATGGCCTAATTTGCATAGTTCCACACTATTTTTCCAGACTTCATTTCTTTAACAATCTCTACTCAGCAGCTAACAAAACAAGTCTTATTTACTGTTTCCCAATGATAATTTGAGACATATCCTTTATTTATACTGCTGTGGCTTTTAGGAATGTGTTCCCACTCACTATTACCTACTGAACTCATAATTACTCATCTTTTAGGCTAAAATCAATGCTACATTCTCTCTGAAGCCTTCTCTTCCACCAAAGCAGAAGTGATCCTGTGGATGCGGATAACACTTTGTCCCCAAAACAAGACATATACTATTTTATTTAAGCTATTTGAGCAGTTTTTTTCTATTGAGTTATAAGCTCCTAAAGAGGATGACCTTTAATTCGTCACCATATCCTCCACAGTGTCTCATATGATTTACTTAATAAATACTTGTTGAATACTTTATACAAATCTTGATGCTTAAAATTAACTTTATCATTGGGTAACCTCTATATTCTGTTGCTCATTATCACCATGTAAGATCAGTATGCATACTTTTCTTCTAAAACAAAGTATCAGCTCTAAGATAATTAGACTTTTAAAGCTGAAAGAATCTTTAGATGTCATTATTTTAACTCCCTAATTTTACAGGTAAGAAAATTAAGTCATTGGTTCTTTCTTTTTCAACTCACATTAATATCTTCTTGCTGTTTATTAAGTTCTAAGGCCATTTTACTTGTTTCTTGTGCTAGTTCTTTGTTCTCCAATGAAAGCTTGTTGCAGCTTGCAGTTAGTTCAGTATTCTTAAGCTTCTCATTTTCAAGCTCAGTTTCCAGTTCTTTAACCTGTTTTGAATACTGTTGTTCACTTGCGGCAATGGTAGTTAACTGAATTTCCAAATTAGTATCACTTACAGCATCTTAAGATAAACTGCCTTTGAACAGGAGCTTCCTTTCCAGTACTCTGATGTCTACAAGACGTATCTAGAAAGGTTACTACTGTGGAAAATGAAGACTGCTTAAATCGAATGGGGGAGGAGCGGGCCTGGGTGATCAATGATTCTCATCATTGATGTTTCTATCTCTCCCTCTCCCTTCCTCTCTGAAATCAATAAAAGTATATTTTTTAAAAAGTTATAATACACAGACCCATCGTAGTGGTACTATACAAACACACACACACACACACACACAGTCTATTCCTGGCATTCAATGGCTAACTTTATAATTTGAAAACTTAGCCAAAACAGTTTTCATGAATACCAAAAAAAGGTAAAAACAAAATATAATCATCTAATTATCTGAATACAATGACAATTTTTCAGATAACATGTAGTTATTTCACATTTACACAAAAATATAAAGAAACAAATAATGTATGCAAACATTAAAAAGCCTTAATTACAGAAAAAAATTGGCTCTTTATAAAGTGAGAAAAAGTTAACTATGAATTTTGTTATTAGCCTCCTTAATCACACTGATTTTCTGAAATTAAACAAATAGCCTTTCTGCTTCCTTTAGTTTTTTTCTCCTATCCACTTTAGCAATCACAGCCCAACGGTCATCCCGCATTTTCCTCATAGCTCCAAATTTCGGCGCAGATCCAAGGGCCGTTAGAGACGAAGGGGTCTTTTTTGGTGTTCTGACACAAAAATGAGAAGTTGTTGAAGAATTATTCTTGCCTAGCTTTTTCAATGTCTCTTCCTCTGAAACCATGGTCAGAAGATCAGCAGATTCTGAACTATCTGAATTAATATCAAACTCAAAGACCATTTTTCTCTTTTTAGTATTCTCTTCAATGGGTGCATTCTTGTTTTCTCTTGGCTGAATTTTTAGTTTCGTTGGTGTCTTCACAGTATATGCCTACCCAAAAAGAAAAACAACACATTATCCCATCAAATAAAACATACGTTATTAACAAAGGCAAGTTGAGTCTTTAGTAATCAATAACTCTCCATTATTGTTGGCATGTTTATGAAGTATAAATTTTGAATAAGAATTTAATTTAGATGTTCTTGGTAATAAAACTTTTATAACTTTCTTCAAAAAAATATACAATAGTGAACTTTCTCTTTCCCTTGAACTTACTGAAGAAGATATTAGAGGGTGAAGAGGGAGAGAGTAAAAGGAAGAGAAAGAAACACTAGTTTTAACAATCACCGATCTTAAGAGGGGCTTTAATTTTTCTAGCAATTATTAAAACCAAACAATTGAGTGAGCACTGCTCTCTCAACAAAAATCCTTATTTATAAGAAAATAAGTTTGCCAGTTTTTTGTTGGTAAAGTAATTCACATTAGTCAATGTTTGTTATTCCATATTGCCCTGTAAGTTTTATAATTTTTAAAAGTATCTTTAAAAAGTAAGGTCAGCGAAATCAGCAAAAATGGCAAAGAAGCTCCGAAAATTCGCTCTCTCACAAAGCAAAGAAAATACTGATGAAAAATGGTGTCAGCTTTTTCAGAACTCTTAGAATTAATCAAAGCTTGCCATAACCTAGAGATATTTTCCATTAACTTTTCCTTGTCCCATCCTCTGTCCTCCAGCTCTATGTTACCCTTGAAAAAATAACAGCCCACATTCGTGGTTCAGCCTGGCAGCCTTAGAAGAGCAGAACAGAACTAGGGGTTCTTTCAAAGCTGTATTCCCAAAGGGCTGTCCTTATTTGACTTGTATGGTGGTTCTCTGGAAGTCCTCACTTACAAGGCAGTTTGTTTTTGACCTGACTCAGAGCTCACTCAGTACAAAAAAAAACTTTCAACTTGGTGTGTGTAGATTAGGGAATAGCATTTCTCAAAAACAATTACAGGCAAGTGTTTTAACTTTGCAGCTCACTAAGACAAGGACTATCAGTTGGGGTAAATGATAGATTACACAAAAATTTAGGAGTACAGCTTACAAATGAGATGCCCAAAGGGTTTTTGAAAAGCTCTGGCATACTCCTGAAAATATAGAAAGCTATGCACATACATAGGGCTGTGAGTAAGCACAGTAAAGACCTGAAAAGGCCCTAAGCTTTTACCTCTGTCAGATCTTGAGGGTCTGCACAAGCAGGAATTGAAGGCTAAGACTGAGTTGTCAACTATCTAGCGGAGTGTTAAAGGCATGCCCTAACAAATAGTCCATGGCAAAGTTTGGGAGATTTGTTGGTACAAGTTTTTAAGGAGCTATCTGTTCAAACATTAGTTGAACATAAAGCTAACCAAGTAGAGACTTCAATGGCACTAAAATAATACAAACTTTACAGGATTAGTTTAGAAAGGTCATTAAACAAACAGTAACAACTATGACAAGCAGAAGCAACAACAAACCCAGTGGAGAAGGTAGAATCTGATTCCCAGAGCTCACATTATATTATTTTTAATTTTCAGATTTCAAGAAAAAAATGAGAAGTATATTTTAAAAAAGTTATAATACACAGACCCATCATAGTGGTACTATACAAATACACACACACACACACACACATATAATGTATATGTAGATATATGTATATATACACATATATATATATATATATACACACACATGTATACACACACACACACACACACCCCTATGACAGTTTCATCAGTCTGACAACTACTGTATATACATACAGGAAATTTAAAAACCTCTGGAATGGTAGATATTAGAAATGGTAGATATTAGGGTAACAAATCATGAACACTGGGCCATGTCAGAAAAATACTGAACACTAATGGAATTATGCAAGTACTACTTAACAAAATGACTAAATACCAAATGGTAAAATTTACACCAAAGGTAATTTTTTATTTTATAGTCACTATTTTAAAATGTCAATACAAACTAAGATAATTCTCCTGAAAGTTAACATAATGCTTAAGTAAACTGACGTATAATTTAAAAACACTTTATATTTCAAGCCTAGAAGATAGTGCTACTGGAGATACCACAAGCAGAAATGTTGAGGCTGTTATGACTTCATCTTGCCAATAACAATACGTGGTGTGGTAGTGAACCCTCAAGCAAGTTCACCTGGGGATGCAGACAGTTACATGCTGGACAGCTACCACCCTCTTCCCATCTTCTTACACTTATCACTCTTGCCCAGTTACCCTACCCCTCTTCCTTACTTTAATCCATTCATGAACCAGAAACTGGCTCATAAATACTACTTATAAGTTCAAAAGTAATACTGGTCTTAAACCTAAAGCAAGGAATAGTAAATCTGTATTTTAAGCGAAGTTGGTACTAGAAAAAATGGTGTCTCAAATAAAGCTCTTTAAAATGTTCCAAAATATCTTTAAAATTTCTACCAAAATGTTTCCATCTCTTCAGCTTTCACTATGCAAATTTTTCATAATCCAAAAAAACAACAACAACATACTCTGGTTATTTTATCTCAATTTTCATAAAAAATATTCAACAGGAAAGTCATGAAAAGGTATCTGCACATCCATATTCACAGCAGCACTATTCATAATAGCCAACAACAGAAGTAACCCAAATGTCCATTGAGAGATGAATGGACAAGCAAAATATTTACACATACAGTGGAATATTATTCAGCCTTAAAAAGGAAAGAAATCCGGTCACATGCTACAACACAGATGAACCTTGAGGACATTATGCCAAGTGAAAGAAATCAGTCACAAAAAGATAAATATTGTGTTATTCAACTTATACAAAGGAACTAATATAGGCAAATTCATAGAAACAGAAAGTGGAATGACAGTTACCAGAGCTGATGGCAGCGGGAGTGTGGGGGCCGGGGGGACAGGGAGTTTCAGATTTGCATGATGAAAGGTTCTGGAGATCTGTTTCACAATAATGTCAATATACTTAACACTACTGAACTGTACTCTTAAAAATGACAAAGATGATAAACTTTATATTATTTGTTTTTTTACTACTATTAAAAAATCAATAGTATTCTTTTTCCAATATTCATCATTATCAAGTATGAAGTATTTTACCTACATATGAATTTTTTACTCTTTATCATACAGGTGTTTTTCTTTGAACTCTTGTGCCTCCCCCTGACCTTATTTTAAAAAGTGAGAATAAGAATGATACAGAGAGTATGGTATCTCTAACTAAAAAGTAAATCTAGTATAGGAGAGTCAGCTATATATGAAACTCAAATCCATACAATGCTAAAATGAGATATTTCCTGGGGCAAGACTGAAAGAACAATAGAATACATCCTTCTTTTCATAAAGGTATAAACCTAGCTATAACTAAAACTATGAGAGCCTAATAGAAATAAACATAATAACCTCAGTCTGAAAGACAAAATCAGATTCAAAGAGTTACAATTTTTAATTTCACTAAATGCTTTAACCAATATGTGATCCTGGAAGTAACATCTCACACTCAAATTTTAAGTTGATTCTTAACAAAGTAGTTTCATATTTGTTTGTTTAGGACTATTACTTAGATTAGTTTTAGGCTTACAACAAAATTCAAAGGAAGGTATCGAGATTTCACACATACCCCTCCACTCACACATGCATACTCCACCCCCCATTATCAACATCACTCATCGGGATGGTACATTTTTACCAGGAATGAACCTAAATTGATCACATTTTACCCACTCCTTAGGACTTCAGATGAAGAATCACCAGTTTCCTCAAAAAGCTAAATATGGAATTATCATATGACCCAGAAATCCCTCTCTTAGATATTATGACCAAGAGAACTGAAAACATATGCTCATACAAAAACTTGCATATGAATGTTCATAGCAGCATTAGTCATAATAGCCCAAAAGTGAAAACCCAAATGCCCATTAACTGATGAATGGATAAATAAAATATGGTATATCCATACTATGTGTGGAATATTATTCAACCATAAAAAGGAATGAAGTACTGACACATGCTACAATGTGGAGGAACCTTAAAAACATTATGCTATGCTAAAATAAACATACACAAAAGGCCTCATATTATATGATTCCATTTATATGAAACTACAGGCTCGGTGCACAAATTCATGCACGAGTGGGGTCTGGCCAGCCCCGACCCCAATTGGGGTGGGGGTCCAATCGGGGGCAGGGTTGGCTGGGGAGAGGGGCCCTGGGCAGTTGGTGGGCCGGCCCCGCACCCTAGTCAAAACTCAGTTGGAAGGGACAATTTGCACATTACCCTTTTATTATATAGGATGTCCAGAATAGGCAAATTCGTAGAGACAGAGAGTAGATTAGTGATTGCCAGGAGTTGGAAAAAGGGGAGGATGGGGCGTAACTGCTAATGGATACCAGGTTTCTTTTGGGTGTGATGAAAATGTTCTGAAATTATAGTAGTGATGGCTGCAGAACTTTCTGAAAATAGTAAAAACCAGTGAACTGTACACTTTGAAAGGATGAATTTATGGTATGTGAATACCATAAAAAATAAAAAGCTCATCTTCTCCTTCTGCTTGCTTGACATCTTCTTTGGCAGTATCCTTCCAAACCTAAACTCTGTGCATTCATACGAAAACTCAACGGTGCTCTCCCAACCACCTCCTTTTTTCTTCAGGTTCCTAATTTATATGTCATTTCTCAGACTGGGAATTTTCAGGTATCTCTAATTTATTTTCTCTCAGTTTCAACATCAGTCAGTCAGCAATGCCAGTACTTTCTATTAATAATACAAATGGTTACCTTTATTAAATACATAATTCCTGCCAGATACTGTGCTGGATGATCTATAAGTGTCTTTAACTTTCACAATAATTATGCATTTTACAGAGGTAACTAAAATTAATGGGGATTAAGAACTTTGTCCTTCAGTCTTTCTCCCTTGAATCTATGTCCCATCCTTCAGCCAGAGTGATGTTCCCTAAAACTAAATCTGATCATGTCACTCTCCCAGATAAGCTCTTCAAAGGCTTCCCACGGTCATAGAAAGTCCAAACTCTTTAACTTGGTATAAGGTGCCCTTTATGATCCTTCTTCTTTTCTCACCACTCCTCATACCAACCCCTTTCAGTTCCTGGACCCGGCCAAGCTCTTTTCTCTCTTGCTCTGGACTTGGCACAGGGTTCCCTTAATCATTCCCTCAACAAATATGTAACAAGTGCTCACTATGCCTGGCATTGTACTTGCTGCCTGTGGTGAACAAAACAGACATAGGTCCTGCCCTCAAGGTACTTAAGGTCTAATGGAAGAAATAAAATAAACAAGTAATTGCAGATTGTGATAAGAGAAACAAAGGAAGAAGCATGCTGTGTTATAGAACATTTAGGGTTAGAGGTCGTGGAAAACTACAAAGAATGTTTCAAATAGGTTTGTTCTAGTAAGGTCTCAGGTGGTGACATACTCTGAAACCTGATGATTAAGGAACCAGCTATGTGAAAAGCAGGTAAAGGAAGGGGGTGAGTGACAGATGTCCTTAAGAATACAACCCAAACCAAGAATTTTTGTAGGCCGTGGTTAGGAATTTGGATTTTATTCTAAGTGCAATGGAATTCATTGAAGAATTTTAAGTAAGGAAGTGTCACCTTTTGCTGCTGAATAGAGAAGTGATTGGAGGGGTACAAGGCCTGAAGTGGTTTAGGTGAGAAATGTGGATGATCTGGACAAGGATCTGATAGTGAAGGAGGAAAAAGTTGACAGACTAGATGCAGAACTGACCTGACTTACAAAGAACTCATCAGCTGATCCAAGTGCAATGGAATTCATTGAAGAATTTTAAGTCAGGAAGTATCACTTTTTGCTGCTGAACAGAGAAGTGATTGGAGGGGTACAAGGCCTGAAGTGGTTTAGGTGAGAAATGTGGATGATCTGGACAAGGATCTGATAGTGAAGGAGGAAAAAGTTGACAGACTAGATGCAGAACTGACCTGACTTACAAAGAACTCATCAGCTGAAAATGAGAAAGAGATGAAGAGAGTATACACAAAGTTTAGGGAATTGTCATTGGAAAAAGAAAGTAGGCTTACCACAGAAACAGAGGATAAGAAGGATAAGAAGGATCTCATGCCCATATTGAGTGAATCTTCAAGTGGTTGACCATTCTGGACAAGGAGCCCGCGGGCCGTAGTTTGCAAGTTGACAGACTAGATGCAGAACTGACCTGACTTACAAAGAACTCATCAGCTGAAAATGAGAAAGAGATGAAGAGAGTATACACAAAGTTTAGGGAATTGTCATTGGAAAAAGAAAGTAGGCTTACCACAGAAACAGAGGATAAGAAGGATAAGAAGGATCTCATGCCCATATTGAGTGAATCTTCAAGTGGTTGACCATTTTCATTTTACAGTGTCATCAATTTATCCAGGACTTTCCCCAGCAAAGTTAATCCAGATAGGTGCAGGTGCAAAAAGATTGGGTTCATCCAGAGTGTGGGTTTTGCCAGAAAAATAAAAGGCAGGGAGAGACAAGAGATAATCTATTTTCAAGGACAAGATCATAATGATAAACTATGACGTGCATTCCTAATTGGATTAGGGGATACAGATAGGCAGAAAGTGGAAGGATCAATGAATCGGAAGTATAGATGAAGTTCAAGAATTGTCCCCGTATCTTTACCGACACAGCTCCTAGGGCAGTGATGGCGAACCTATGACACACGTGTCAGAGGTGACACGCGAACTCATTTTTTTGTTGATTTTTCTTTGTTAAATGACATTTAAATATATAAAATAAATATAAAGAATATAAATCTTTGTTTTACTATGGTTGCAAATATCAAAAAATTTCTATATGTGACAGGGCACCAGAGTTAAGTTAGGGTGTTTCAAAATGCTGACACGCCGAGCTCAAAAGGTTTGCCATCACTGTCCTAGGGCAA
>NW_005365371.1:127337-130577 GCF_000412655.1 Myotis brandtii
GGGGGGCTGGCCGGGGGGGGGAAGGGGGGGGGGGGGGGTCAATTGGGGAAAAAGGAGACATATGTAAAACTTTACACAATAAAAAAAATAGTTAAAAAAAGCAAAGTACAGTATAGGAAATATAGTCAATAATACTGTAATAACTATGTATGGTGCCAGGTGGGTACTTGAAATATCAGGTGGACAACTTTGTAAAGTATATGACTGTCTAGGCACTATGCTGTACACCTGAAACTAATACAAAATAATATTAAATGTAAAATGTAATTGGAAAAAAAAAGGATTATCCCCTTGGGGTACACAAGCAAGTGAGTTATAAACGCAGGAGATTTGGGTCAGATATTAAGTTATAATTTGTTTCTTCTGTTTGGAATGGTCATCTCCCCCTCTAGGCAAACATGACTTTTATCCGGAATCACATCCATCCTGGCCCCTGCTGTCTTCCAAAGACTCCCCATTACTACCACCTGAGTTTGTCACTATCTCATCCAATCATAAAGGCCCACCTCAAACTATCCCCACCTTGAAGCATTTATCCCGCCCTACTGGGGTCTCTCCTCCTGGTGACAGACCTCACCCAGTGTGTACTACTGACAGTATTCCCGTTACCACGTGTTAGTCACTGTTTTTCCTTTCTATACCTCTTTACTCAGTTGGGAAAAGGCATTGCTATAAACAATCTCTGGTCCTGCGGCAGTCCCCAGAACAGCACCAGGAACCGAGCAACCATTCCATAAATGCTAACAGGGATCTCAGGCTACTGGGCTTCCAAACCTCACCCGTCCTTTTAAGCAGGATTTCACCGAAATCAAACAAAAGCTCATAATCCCGGTTCGCAAAGGCCCCAGATATCTCCATCTGCCTCAAGAGTGGGCTCCAATTTCACACATTTAATTTTAATCCACTGTAACATTCGAAACACCGTCAGGCGTGCAACAGCGCTGGTAGGATGCGGGGATACAGGGCCTGTGCGAGGACCGAAAATCTGGATGCCACAACGTGAGAACAGCCACGTTCACTAGAAAACAATTTCCCTCACCGCTTACTGCAGGGCCAGAGAGGCCTGAGACAGGAGCCAGACCAAACGGCCACAGGAGAGGTGCCAAGAGAGCCAATTGGCACAGGGTTGTACCCACGGCCTGACCTCAGGCTGGCACCTACCTTCCTCCTCTCCACTTCCAGCTGCAGCGCCCGCAGCGGTGGTGGCCCCCGAGCCCGCCGCCATGGCTAGCACGGCTCCAGCTCCGCCCGAAACCCAAACGTGGAGTGGAGAGCGAGAGGGGTCCCAGCGGGGCCAAGGCTCTGGCTCTGCAACCCGCGCACAGAAAGGAATCCCAGCGGCTGCTACCGGCTCTTCCGGAAGCGCCGATCACGTGCAAGTCATGTGACCTGCGCTGGGCGGGGCCACGCAGGTTTGTTTTGATTCCACCGGAGCGGTAATGTAACCACGTGGTCTCGGTTGTGGTTCTTTTTGCCTTCCGCAGTTTTGTCCTTCTTTCTTTTTTAAAAATTTTGTTTTATTGCCTAAAGTATTACAAAGAGTATTACATATGTCTCCTTTTTTCCCCCTTGACATTCCCTCGGCCTCCCCTACCCCCCAGTGTCTTGTGTCCATTGGTTGTGCTTATATGCATGCATACAAGTCCTTAGGTTGATCTGTTACCCGCCCCCATCCCCTTCTTTCAATGCAGTCATTTCTTGGCTTCGTTTCTGCTTCTCCTCGTTTTCTAGTCAGATCCTTCCTTTCCGCCTTGGTGATTTCCTCTCTCCAATTATATTAGAGTTTTAGGGGATGTTTGCTTTTTTTTTTTTTGGTGGAGCTCGGAGCAGTGGAATGTGGCCCTGCGTCGGTTTACTCTGCTAACGCTCTTACCAGCCTTGGATACTAGATCGCACGCTTCTCCTCCTTTCCCTTCCCACCTGCTATGCCCTTCTGGCAGCAGCATGACTCCATTTGGTTTTCGTGGCTGCCGGGGAATATGAACCTCGATCAGATGTCCTTTAATTGTGTTCCCTGTGACTCATCTCCCCACCCAGTCACGCCAAATCGCTTAGGTTTTCAAGGGCACTAACCGGCAGCTGTGAGGCTTCTGGATTTGTATAGCAAAATAAACAACCGTCAGCTTGATCTAGAGATCAACAACCCCCACCCTTCTCGTTTACTCTTCCTCGGGTCAAAATCATAATTGGATATGGATCTGGGTCATTTGGGAACAAATCCTCCAGTGTAGGTTTTTTTCCCCTCAGCCGAGGATATATACTAGTAGAATTGATTTGAGAGAGAGAAGAGATTGGTGAGAGAGAGAGAGAAAAGAAAAGAAAGAAAGAAAGAAAGGAAGAAAGAAAGAAAGAGAATATCTGTTTCCTCCAGTAAGCTCCCAGAACCTGGATGAACCTGCAACATGTGCCCTGACAGAATGGAACCCGCAACCTTTTGGTATACAGAAGGACCCTCCAACCAAATTGGCCGCCGGGCCAGGGCACAAATCTTCCAGTTTAATGAACATATCTTTTTTTAAAATATATTTTTATTTATTTCAGAGAGGAAGGGAGAGAGAGAGAGAGAGAGAGAGAGAGAAACATCAATGATGAGAGAATCATTGTTTGGCTGCCTGCTGTACGCTGGGGTGGGGGAGGGGGCCCGCAAGCCCGCAACCTGGGCATGTGCCCTTGACCAGAATCAAACCCGAGACCCTCCATCCACTGAGCCACACCAGCTAGGGCACGACCATATCTTTATTGCTTGCTTATTGATGACAGGAAAAAAGTAGAAACATTACCTTTTACACATGAGTAAAATTGGCTAGTTTATAATCTCATTGGGTATGTAATACAAAAAGCTGATAAAAACTAGGCAGTACTTACTGTACATTAAAAATTATTTTCAAGTGGCAACATTTGGGTCCCTACTACACCTCAATTTTATTCTACCTCCCCCTATAATTTCTGAAGTTAAAAAAAAAAAAAAGAAACCCAATATAGAAGCAAGCATTAGAGCATTAGCTTGAGTGTCAACAAGTTGTTTACTAGGCACATGATGTAAAAACTTGGACACTTCCTCAAGCAACCCTGGTTCTTTGCCCAACCTCCTCTAATCCAGCCTCTCCGGCATTTTCCCGGGGCCAGCCTCCTCCTCCCCGCCGTCCCAATTCCTCACGGTCCTCCTCTGGGACGCCAGCTCCACTCCATCTCTCCCCACCCGGGGGGGCCGTCCCACTCCTGCACCCCAGCCTCCCCCAG
>NW_005365371.1:131149-134893 GCF_000412655.1 Myotis brandtii
GGTTCGCGCAGGGCCTGGTCTGGAACACCTGGGGCCCCATCCAGAACTCGGCGTGCCAGGCCTACGGCTTCTCCAGCTGGGACATCGCGCTGCTCGTGCTGTGGGGGCCCATCGGCTTCCTGCCCTGCTTCGCGTTCATGTGGCTCCTGGACAAGAGAGGTGAGGGGCCCCGGGGAACACCCGCCCGCGCTGGCACTCCCGGGGGGGCCTCCTTCTCGGTTTCGTCTTGGAGGTTGTCAGAGGTGACGGGAGTGTCGCTGGCATCCCATTCCTGTCTAGGAACCCTCTGGGCCCAAAGCAGCAGCTACGGGAAAGCATCTTTGCAGCTATTATTATTGTGTTGTTTTTTTTTCATCAAGGCTCATTATGCAACAGCAGAGATAAAGCGTTCTCCGAACGTTCACGTTTTTGCATATTTCGGACCTCAGAGCATTCCCGTGCACGTGCTGCGTATGTTTTTTTACCCCTCACAAAAATGACTGATGCTTTGACTTCATGGGAACTTGGGGATGTTGAGGGTGAAAGGTCAGAAAATAGGTGATGCCCAGATTTAAGGAAGTAATGAGCTGGCTTTGCCTAATAGATGACTCCAGCCCAGGAAGAACTGTTGGGAAACTCCGGATCTGACCCTGCTTTCTGGGAACTGATGCACCGCAGCTGTAAAGTGTGTGAATGGACTAGGTGGCTGTGTCAGTTGAGATTTTTAATTCTCAGATAAAACTTGCAGATAATCGAGTCTCTCTCTTCACAGAAGAATACTCTGGTCAGATATCTCTCTTTACCACTTGCCAGTATGATTCTTTGAGGAGGAAGGAAAGGTCATAGGATTGAATGATAAGGCATTGATTTTTACCACACAAGTACAAGTAAATGATTCACGAAAGATGTGATAGAGCTGCTGAAAAAGGGCAGGCGATTGTAGGCAGAGGAGCATAGTGTCAAAAACAAGAAGAGAAAAAAATTGGATAGGCTCTACTCCAATGTTCAGTTCTGAACACTAATTTTAAGAAGGCTGTTGACAAGCTGGCGTACCTTAGAAGTTGTGTGGCAAGGATAATCAAGGATGTAAAAATCATAATGTGTAACATGAAGGGAACTGGGTGTGTCAGGCTTCAAAAAGAAACTTGAGGCAGAATATAAAATATGTGGAGATCAAGTGAAAGAGGAATTAGACTTAATGTGCGTGGGTCTAGAAGGAAGAACTAAACTGAGTGAAGTTACAAAGGGAGAAGCCACACAAGGAAAAACCTTCTAACAATGAAAGGTGCCCAACCCTGGAAGGTGTGTCTTGGTTGGCGTGTAACCTCCAGGTAGAGCAGGTACTTAGGCAGAAGATGTTGAGATAGGGTTTTTGTACTGAATGGAGGTTTTCTTTTTAAAAATTTTTTTTTATTGATTTCAGAGAGGAAGGGAGAGGGAGAGAGAGATGGAAACATCAATGATGAGAGATAATCATTGATCCGCTGCTTCCTGCATGACCCCACACTGGGGATTGAGCCTGCAACCCAGGCATGTGCCCTGACCAGGAATCAAACTCTGACTTCCTGGTTCATAGGTCGATGCTCAACCACTGAAGCACAAGAGCCAGGCAGAGGTCTTTTCTTTTCGTTTCGTTTTGTTTGTTTTGTTTGCTTTGTTTGCTTTTAAACTAAATTATAGACTTTATTTAGATTTCACTAGTTTTTCCACTGTCTTTTCCCCTCCCCCCATTCCAGGGTTTCAGTGGAGGGTCCCAAATTGTATTTAGTTGTTATTTCTCCTTAACCTCCTCCAATCTGTGACAATTCCTCAGTCATTTCTTACAAGGTTGGCTAACTTTAGAGGGAAAGCTCTTTTTGTTGTTTCTTTTTATCAGGAGCAATTTTCAATATTGTTCACTGAATTTAGCCAACCTTGTTTTTATGGTGGAGAAATGTTAATTTTCACCCTTATGATTATAATTCTATCTGCTATCTCTGGCCAGATAAATTAGGGACTACCTATTTGCTTCATAAAACATGTTACTTTAAGAGTTGTTTCAGATTTCCCATGAATATGTAGTGAATTCAATTTTATGTTTTCAGTTGGTTGAAGCAATAAAAATAGATTTAAAAATTCTCTCTTTTAGGAAGTGGTTTTCCTTTTCAGTAGAAGAAGGCTAATAAACGTTTATATGTTGGTTGTCCTGCTGCAGATAGTCTATCTACACACATTGAAAGTGAGTTCGTGCTGTTGTTGGGTTCTACAGTATCTTTCTTCCTAGAAGGTAGAGGGAGTTATCTGGCCTTCCTGCTGCCATGGGTCACAGCCAGCTTAGTGTAGAAGACTGTTTCTCTTCCTCAGGTTAGTTTTGTACTCCTTCACCCCTTTTCATTTTCCAGCAAGGAGATGAAAAGGACTAGCTAGTGAGATAATAGGAGAGCCAAAAGCTAGTGTGCCCTAGAAGTCAAATGAAGAAAGGTTTAAGAAGAGAGAGCACCTACATGTGTGCTAAGCACTGGGGAGAAAGCCCTCACAAAGTCTGCATTCTAGTTAGAAGACCCAGGCATCATCTATATTATAAAACCCCAGTGGCCCTAACGCTGTAACGACCAGAGACTGGTCACCAGGAGGCTGCATGCGCAGCAAGGCGCGTGCGGGTGGGAGGGGACTTGACTCTGGGTCCTGTGGCGCCGCAGGGTCTGGGGTCCCGGGTCTCACACGATTTCGCGCGCTGGGTCACTAGTACAACAATAAAATTAAATATTTACTATGTCAAATGGCGAATAGTGCTTTGGAAAATAAAGCAAGGCAAGGGAGAAAGGGGGTGTGATTGAATAATACTCTGTATAGAGTGTCAGGGAAGGCCTTACTGATGCGTGTGTTTGAGGAGAGACCCGAGGTTAAAAGGAAGCTTGACTTGTCTGGATAAGACTGTTTAGGGAAAATACAAAGGTCTAGCATATCCAAGAGCAAACAAGTTTGGTATATCCAAGAGCAATGAGGCCTGTGTGGCTGGAGTTGATCCATGAGGGAAATTGCAATTGTGTCATGGATACAATATGGCAAACTTAAGGTCAGAGTGTAACCGACAGAGAGGAGGACTAAGCTGGGGTAGAGGACATGATTGTGGAATAAGAAGTCAGGAGACTGAGAAGGCAGGATATTGAAAGCATCTGCACAAGAAATCACCAGACTTATGAAAGAAGTGGTGTCCTAAGGAGGAATAATGAGCCAATTCATTTTCAAGTAGTGAAGGTGAATGACCTGGAGGCAGGTATGTGGTGGTCTGTAGACAATTGCAGCCAGGAGTGGTGAGTATTACAGTCAGATAGAATGAAATCAAAGGCTGTTCTGGCCATGATGGAGTAACAAGAACTGGATATATCGTTCAACCTTAAACAACTAAAAACAAAATCAAAGTATATGAAGCTGGTTTTTAGACATTGAGCAACCAGCAGAGCAGGACAGTGATTCATGTGGTTGCTTCAGCTTACTACCTGGAGAGAATTTCCAAGCAACACTGAAGAGCTGGCAAGCCAAACAGAGCCCTGCAGTTTTCATTCATTAATTAATTCATTTATTATTGATTTCAGAGAGGAAGGGAGAGTGAAAGAGAGATTGAAACATCAATGATGAGAGAGAACCATTGATCAGCTGCCTCCTGTACTCCCCTTACTGGGGATCAGCCTGCAAACCCAGCATGTGCCCTTGACCGGAATTGAACCTGGGACCCTTCAGTCCTCAGGCTGACTTTCTATCCACTGAGCCAAACCAGCTAGGGCA
>NW_005365371.1:134954-141023 GCF_000412655.1 Myotis brandtii
AGATCTACAGGGAGTTCCTCTTGAGTCTTCAGCTATCTACTGGTCAGTAGATAGTTGTAAGGAAACTAAGTCTGGAGAAAGGACCACCAAAAAGGAGCAGGCAGAACAATTCCCAAAGTTTATACAAGGCTGGGAATAGTTCACTTTCCCAACAGCCATAATGGGAAAAGCTTATAATACATAGGAGGTTGGGTTGAATACTCAGAAGGGCATTGCCTCAGTAGTAAAGATAGATGATTCCTAGACTAAAGGATGTTCTGGTTCCAACTAGTAAAGCTTAAAAGATCAAAGATAACTTAACTGTATCTCAGAACATTGTTCAAATATATTTAAAGGAATAAAAAAAAATCCATCGCAAAGAAGGTAAAAATCAGAATACCCGACATCCAAATCAGAAATTACCAAACATGCAAAGAAGCAGGAACATTCAACTCATAAAGATGAGAAAAATCAATTAATAGAAACAGACCCAGAAATGTCACAGATAATAGAATTTGTAGACAGGGACATCAGAACAACTAGTTTAAATATACTACATATGTTCAAGAAGATAGAAGAAAGCAAGGAGAGACACAGAAACAAAAGACCAACATTAAACTTCTAGAAATGAAAATGTGATCTATGTCTGAAACCAAAAAATATACTCTTCAGGATTTAAGAGCAGATTAGATGTTTCAGAAGAAACGGTAAGTGAACTTGAAGACAGCAATAAGTGCTATCCAAACTGGAACACAGAGAATAAAAGGCTAAAAATTAACAAAAACCCCAACAAACATCAATGGGCTGCAGGACAGTTTTAAGTAGCCTAATAATTTGCATGTAATTAGAATCCCAGAAGAAGAAGTGAGAAGTAATGGGAGAGGGTATAGAGTGAAATGAGGTGTGTGTGTGTGCATGTATGCACGCGAGGGGGTTTGGGGGATGGAATAAAGAAATAATGGTAGAAATATTACCAAATTTGATATCTACAAATCTAAGAAATTAAAAAAATCCCAGCAGAAGAAACATGAAGAAAACTATACCAACCCACATCATAATCAGTTTGCCTAAAACCAGGGGAAACCTTAAAAGCATTGAGAGAAAAGAGATTAGGAAGCTTAAGGGATGAGAGAGTAACAGTGAGCTACAAGTGGCTGGGGAAACAATTTTCTCAGGAGAGAGGTTTCAGTGGGAGTAAGAAGGTGAAGAGAATATTTAGAGAAGAACTTGAGGATATAGGGATTCCACTGACCCACTGATTCTGAGTACCTCAGAAGGCAGGCACAGTGGAAAGGTTTCAGGAAGGAGTTGGGGAGGTGGCAGGTGAGGTTAGATTAGGGAGTATATGAAGCCATACTGGGATATGGTTTGGATCCCATCATGGGATCTCTGTTGACTAATGCAAACAGGAATAACAGGCACAATGTAATTAGTCCTGGTGGGCTCTAAGACAGATTGTGCTGGCCTGGCTGTGACTGTTGGGGACAGGGAGGCTAGAGGTCTTGCGAGGAGCAAAACAAGGCTTGCCTTCACTCCAGCTGATAGAAGCTGGAGGCTGGAAAGAGTAGTCTTTCCAGATAAACGTTGAGGCCATAACTGCTTTCTTTCCCAGGCACCTGATGTAGAGACTCCATTCCTGTACTAAATAGATGCCCAGCAAAAAAGGAGTTATCTCCTCTACTGGAAGGAAGCTTCCTGCCGTGTCTGGATTCCACATTGGAATGGAACTTATTTTTATTTTCAGTCATGTTTTCCAAAATCGTTCTCATACCTTTCATCAAATGGTTTTTGCACTCATGTCCTAGTACTACTGTAATCACTTGGGATCTAGTTATTTAAAGGTGTTAGATGTCTCTTCAGCCTATTTTCCTGGGGTCCTCTTGATATCTTTTTGATTACATGCAGTTATAGAATCCTGCCTTGTCAAGATTTGAATGAGGTAAAGAAAGCATCTTTTCAAAATTGAGCATCAGCTGGGGTGGATTAAGTAATACTTAGCAACAATTAAAAATAAGCAAGAAAGCCACAAGCTGTACTTGCGAGGTTGCTTTCATAATTAGGTTTTAACAACTCTTTATTCTTAAATGTTTGTATTAGCTGTTATATTATCATTGGTTTGATAAAAAGCATCCTTGAGTAGAAACGTGTGCTAGCCTTGAACAGTAGTAATAGGGAACCTGGTTATTTGGGCCATATTGCCATAACCAATGCTCTACTGCTCACTTACAAATCAAATAGTTAAGGGAAAAATAAATATCATGTAGAATGTAAGCCTTATAGTCCCAAATCTGAAAAATCTTATTCAGTATCTCATAGGGCACCCATTTTGAAAGTTTAGGATATGTATGATCATAAATGTACTTTCTATTAATTACATTCTATTTCCTGTGGCTCTAATGTAATGTTTTTTAAAGGGAGAGGGAGGGAGGGAGAGAGAGAGAGAGAGAGAAAGAGAGAGAGAGAGAGAGAGAGAGAGAGAGACACATTGATCAGCTGACTCCTGCACATCCCCTACTGGGGACTGGGGCCACAAACCTGGCATGTGCCCTAACTAGGAATCCAACCAGCGTCCTTTTGGTGCATAGGACGACACTTAACCAACTGAGCCACACCAACCAAGATGATAATGTGGTTTTAAAATATGTGTTCTGTTAGTAGAAGCAGTAAATGAGCAATGTGTATGCATTGCTTGTTACTGAGAAGCACAATTTTCTGTGCTATTCCTTCTGCCAAATTGCATTAATCATGTTCAGCTCATATAAGAATATTATAACGTTCATATCACAAATTGTCCTCAATGTAGTGTCTTCGTGTGCCTGATCTGGATATCAAGTTTATTTTCTTCACTATGTTTAATCTGAGTAATTATAGTTTTGTTGATTTTCAGTTTTCTTCAAGCAGAGAAGCCCTTTGGAAACCAAACATTTAACCATCTCCCCTTTGCCAAAAAATGAGAAAGATCTGAAAAGAGAGAAAAATTTGCATTAAACAATTTGTCTACTCATTGTGAAATGGTTTCAAAGAGGTGTTGAGTTTGGGAGAAATTGGAAGAACTTTTGCCACCTCTGCCACATGCTCACTATGAGCCACTGTGTGATGTGGCTGCTGCAAACAAGAAGGCGGCATTCGTTTAGAAGCAACAGCAGCTTTCCAATAGTAAGATGATATAGTCCCACTTTATTACTTAGATTATTGTGTCTATTTTTTGGTACCTTCTGTTTATATTCTCTCCTTCCTATTATCCATGTGACCAACCAGAGGCAAACATTTTAAAAATAATTGATCATATTGGGATACAAAAGGGAAAGCTATCTGACCTAAATTGTCTTCTAAAGTCCTAAGCTATGTTTTCTTTTTAAAACAACATCTTTCTGTAAGTTGGAAAGCCATTTGATAAATCAAGAAAAATAAAAAGAAAGACCATTATTGTGTTACTACTAATCAAAGGATTCTAAAGATCACCCCCATGACCCTATAACAAGCATTAGCTTATCCTGATTATACTATAAAATACGTAATTAGCCATTTTCTCCATTTTTGGAGAAAATTTAAAGCAATAATGTATCACATTAAAAAATATTTTAGCGCCCTGGCCAATTTGGCTCAGTGGATAGAGTGTTGGCCTGTGGACCGAAGGGTCCCGGTTTGATTCCGGTCATGGGCACATGCCCAGGTTGCAGGCTCAGTCCCCAGTTGGGGGCATGCAGGAGGCAGCCTATTAATGATTCTCTCTCATCATTGATGTTTCTATCTCTCTCTCCCTCTCCCTTCCTCTCTGAAATCAATAAATAAAAAAATTTTTTAAGTTAAAACTACCACTCTTTAAAAATATATATATTTTAGTGAAAGTTTAGAGTTTTTGCAGTTTGCATTTGAAAATTAGAAATTTTATATTGGAGATATAAAACTAAAATACCTAGTCCTTTAAAAATTTTTTTCTATATTTTTAGTGTTCCATATGAACAAAACATTATAGCCATTTATTTTGAAAAAACCAGAGCTAATGGAACTTCTTTTATCCTTGATGTGATCATTAAATTTTCTATTAAAGTTATAAAAATTTCATTTTCAGCATGTAGAGGTCCTTTTTGCATGTTGGGTATTATGGGGGAAAGCTATAATATTAGGTTATAACATTATTATGATTGAGTATAAAAATCTTTGTTCTTAACACTGGACTTAGAAAATAGAAAATAATCGGGATGTTTTTGTTTCCTTTTAGGTCTTCGGATAACTGTGCTTCTGACATCCTTCCTCATGGTTTTGGGAACTGGTCTAAGATGCATACCTATATCAGACTTAGTGCTTAAACGAAGGTAACTCCTATAAATAACTTAAAAAATTTTCCCTAATTTTTCTTTTGTTATGAGTATGTTATGCATGTTTGCTTATAAACTTTTAGTGAACCGTTCTATTTTTAAGATGATAAATAGAGGGTCATATTTATAGTAGCATTTATTTCCCCCTATATAATGATTAATTCAGTATACATTTATTAGTTGTTATGTGGAAGACATTATACTAGTTATGTTAAGAGAACAAGTTCATCTTCATGCTATCCAGGTGCTGTAATAACCACAGGAAAATAATAGTGTAACATAAGGAAGAATGATGTAGTTAATGTCATAGGAGAGGTTAAAATTGCTCTGAGAGACTGAGAAGTTTTGTCTGAGGGTATGAAGAAGAAGAGTTTATGAAGGAGCTGATAATTAAACTAGGTATTGAAGGATGAGTAGAATTCTGATAACTATTGTCAGGGGAAGGATATTCTGGGATAGCGGAACATTAGGAACAAAGGCATGGAGGCAGGTAAGTGTAGGCCTCTTCTGGGCTGGGTAGGTAGTTTCATTTCTGTCACTGGGGTCCATGGGTTTATTCTCAGAGGGTGTAAAGTATACGAAGATTTAAAATGTTTGTTTTCCTTTTGGTTATAATACTGTATTAAGAATTATTTTATCAGTAACAATCCATATTTTAAAAAGATTTTTATTGATCTGAACTTCAATTTCTTAAATTAGTGTTTCTTAAGTGGGGGCCTTAGATGTGACCTTGTAAGCCATTAAGAATTTTTTTCCCTTTAGAAAGGACCCATAAAGTACTCGATTTGGGGAGACACTGGTCTATAGAATAAGGTATAAGAATGGAATGTAAAGAGATGAGTTCAGAAAAGAGTATCCAGATTATGCAGGATCTTGATGCCACCCTATAGAGCTGTATTTTCCTCAAAGGACAGTTGCAAGCCACTTAGGTTCTTAACCAGAGCAGCAATAGAGTCAGACCCATGTGAGGTCAACTACTGATTTGAGGTGTGTAGGATTAATTACAGAGCCTGCCGGCAGGAGACCAGGAAAGATGCAGCGAGAGCCCAAGCTGGAGTCATTCTTTTGTTTGCTTATTTATTTATTAGTTCATTTATTGAACAAAGTTAACTGAGCTCCTATCATGTGTTCTGGGCGTGGGGGATACAGCATGGAACACAGTAGACAAATCCCTGCCTCATGGAGTTTACATTCCAGTTGGGGAGGCGGGCAATAAACTAGGTAAGTAAGTAAAATATGTAGTATGTGCTATGGAGAAAAAAGTAAAATAAGAAAGAAAGATTTGAAATGTCAGGGGAAGGATGGTAACATTTCATAAATAATGAAAAAAACCTCATTGGGAAGTTCACTTTTTTGGATAAAAACCTAGGACGGAATGATGCATTATCTAGGGGACAAGAATTCTGAGCAGAGAGAATAACAAGGGGAATGGGTGGGAAGGGAACGACATGGCTTGGCAGGGAGATATGGCTGGAATCGAGTGAGAGACTTCATGGGAAGAATAATAGGAAATGAGACCAGCGCAGTTATGCATGGTGGTGGGAGTGTGAGCTAGGAAACCACTGGAAGTTTTGAGCCAACGAGAACCAGAGTCATATTCTGCTTTACTTAGAATAGACTGAAGCTGGAGGTCAAGGCAGGAGTAAGGAGACCTATTAGGAAACCAGTGCTATAAACTAGGTAAGAGACAATGGTAGCTTGGGCCATAGTGGTAGCAATGGTGGTGGTGAGAAGTGGTCAAATTCTTTTTTTTTTTTTTTTTAGTATTTTT
>NW_005365371.1:141303-145161 GCF_000412655.1 Myotis brandtii
TATGGATGTCAGAGAAGAAGGGAGAGGGAGTGAGAGATAGAAACATCAATGACGAGAGAGAGTCATTGATTGGCTGCCTCCTGCACACTTCTTGATACTGGGGATCAAGCCTGCAACCCAGGCGTGTACGCTGACAGGGAATCAAACCGTGGCCTCCTGATTTACAGGTTGATGCTCAACCACTGAGCCATACCGGTCAGGCTAGAAGTGGACAAATTCTGATTATGTTTTGAAGGATTTGCTGATGGATTGGATAAGGAGGTAAGAAAAAGAGTAGGGTTCAGAATGACTCTGGGAAGTTGTGGGAATGAAAAGAATAGCACAGATATGAGAGAAAGAATTTGAAGTCATGTGTTAAGGTTTCACTCAAAGCACACAGGAGGGAGGAGTGAATTTTAAGGACAAGATGTTGACTTTCATTTGGAAAAGAATTTTTCCATTTCAAAATAAATACTGTTCATTTTCAAATTTTTAAAATGTTACCTTTCCAGAAAATATAAACTGCAAGTATTTCATATTTTAAAAGGAAAACAGCCAAATCATTTGGGTTCCTATGGAAAGCTAGTCTTATTTCCTATCCTGAGTGAGGTTTAATAGATTACTTTCCTTATTGTGTTGTGATTACTTTCATTATTGTGTAAGACCATCATTATGGTCTTAATTTTTCAAACATCCAGTTATTTTTTCCTAAGCATCCTCAGCTTTTAAGTACAAATTTCAGGGTAAGCTTAAATTCTACAATACATTCTTGTAAAATGCTTATTAATATATTTGTTGGCTTTTCTTCTGTTTGGGGCCATCCATATTATTCTCTCTGGTTTTATATCCATCCCTTCATATACTTTCCAGACATAAAATTCCAGGAATAATAAAGAGTTGACTCTCTGTTTTGGTGGAGAAAGTGGTATGAAAAAGAAATAAAGCTCATAAAGAAATGTAAACAAAGCAGGAAAGAGAAGAAATAAAATAGAGTTCAGAGAGATTGAATCATTTATGAAAAAACCATATAAGTTGAATTTTCAGTCCTCATGTGTTCAATTATAAAGAATTTAGTAATATTATCCCCTTGAAATTAGACTTCATTTTATGTCTATACAGTATTTCTTTTAAGCAGCATTATTTATTAACAGCTGTTAAAATGAAAATACTACAACTGGAATATGTATTATTGAGTTCAATACATCACCACTTTTAAGCTTCTTCGGACACTCAGTGGGAAGGGATAAAGACTGTTAATGTGCATTTGTCCAGCACTGAAACAGCATTTGGCAGTCTGTGTTTTTGTGGCCCTGTTTCACTTGGAGCTTTTGAGTTACTGACCCAGCCTGTGGAATATTGTCCATGCACCTATGGCTTCCTGTATCTTAGCTTATGTAAATCTCGAGAATAGTGGCTTTCTGACAAGCCCTTTCCTCAATCAGAACTAGACTTAACCACCTTCCAAATGGTGTTCTACCACTGCATAGTATCAATTATTTATTTTATGTACATCGTATCAATGAAAATTCAAGAAAAATTATTTTACTACTTTTCTCTTATTTATATCATAGACAAATATGGAATTTAGAATAATGAACTATGAGACATTTCTCCTTTTATGATCCGAAAGCAATTCAAACCTAAGAAATTATAGATGGCATTGCTCTATAGTGTGAAATGTGATTTTGCATACCCAGTGAACAATTTAAAGACCTAGAGGTGAACGTATATAGTAAGTTATACCTGCTTTTAATCATGGATGTATTCAATAATTCCTATTTTTCAATTCAGTGTAATTTTAATTAGTATTACCATTATTTTTCAATTCAGTGTAATTTTAATTAATATTAACAATAGATAACATTTACTAATATGTATTATATGGTTAAATACTATGCATCTAGTTAACATAGATTTTCTAGAAATATACTCCATTTTGAAATGCTTTGCAACTGGCAAAATTACATTTAAATTGATCATAACAGAAAAAATTATTTGTTTAGTATATGGTTTTGTGACAACTGCTTATCTCTCTGGGAAAAAAAATAAAGTTGAATCTTAAATCTCTGCCTCAACGCTTAGTAAATTTCAGATGGATCTAAGATTTAAATGCAAAAAATAAACCATAAACATATGAGAAAACAAGACTGTTTTTTAATAAGACTTTTTTTTAAATAACCTTAGAAGGGAGAAGGCCTTCCAACTAAAACACACATCCCCAAAGTGATAAAAGAAAGGCTTAATATATTTGACTACTTAAAACTTTTAAATATCTGCATGATTAATTATACTATAAAACAAAGTCAGAGACAAGTTAAAAACTGGGAAATGTTCTCTACAATAAGAAACATAGCAACTCAGTAGGAAAATGGGTGATAGATATGAGCAAGTAATTATAGAAATTGAAATACAAATGACATAAACTTAAGATGTTCAACTTTCCAGCATAATTAAGGAAATGAAAATTAAGACAGCAATTAAATATCTGTTTATTAGCAAAGATGAAAAAATATGATAATGTGCTGTGTTGTTGAAGTATAGGGAAAAACAGAACCCTCTGATGGGCGAGTAGTTTGATGCATCCTATTTGGAGGGCATTTTGGCAGTACTTATCAGATTCAAAATGCACATGTTCTTTAACCCAGTATTTGCATGTCTAGAAAATTGGCTCACATATAAAGCTCTACCAGTTTGTAGTTTCTTTGCTTATAATAGTAGAGGCCCGGTGCACGAAATTCATGCATGGGTAGGGTCCCTAGGCCTGGCCAGTGATCAGAGCCTCCCTTCCCCAGCTACCGGCTGCTGGCTGGGGCCTTCCTTCGTTCCACACCGCCCCTGGTGGTCAGTGCACATTATAGTGAGTGATTGAACTCCTGATCTCCTAGTCAAATTCCCGAGGGGACAATTTGTATATTAGGCTTTTATGTATATAGACTAGAGGCCCAGTGCACGAAATTCGTGCACGGGGGAGGGGTCCCTCAGCCCAGCTTCGTCCGGAAGGATGTCCAGAAGGTCATTCGGCTATCTAGTCTAATTAGCATAATCCTCTTCTATTATTATAGATAAGGCTGGATGCAACTCACTATGGTGAAGTATATAATGGAATGTAGCGATGAAATAGAAGTAAAGTTTTGTAACTGCTGATATGGAATAATCTCCAAAATATACATTTAGTATGTAGCGATGAAATAGAAGTAAAGTTTTTTAACTGCTGATATGGAATAATCTCCAAAATATACATTTTAGAGTTTTATAAAAAGGCAAAGTTTACATATTATGTAACACTAGAGGCCCGGTGCATGGATTCATGCACCGGTGGGATCCCTTGGCCTGGCCTGCACCCTCTCACAATCCAGGACCCCTCGGGGGATGTTGGACAGCCATTTTCGGCCTGATCCCTGCAGGCCAGGCCAAGGGACCCCACCGGTGCATGAATCTGTGCACCGGGCCTCTAGTATGCATATAAGATCTTTGGTTAATCTCTTCCTGCCCTCCCCCCTCCCCCTTTCCCTCAGATTCATCAGTCTGTTCCATGTTTCCATGCATGTGCATTGAGGGTTGCCCCCTGGTGGTCAGTGCGTGTCATAGCTACCAGTCGAATGGTTGAACAGTCGCTTAGGCTTTTGTATATATATATATTGTGTTTAATATCTTCTTAAATAGAAATAAGTGAGAAGGATATACACTGAGTGGCCAGATTATTATGACCACCTAACAATTGTAGGCAAATTAGCTATAATTTTGCGCTGAAGTTGCTAGAGGGCCAGACCATTATAAATAGGGAAGCAGGTTGTTTACCACGACAGTAGAAGTGATTTTTTTCTGAAGATATGGGTAAACAACGCAATTTAACAGCCTTTGAACGTGGGATATATATTA
>NW_005365371.1:145507-151452 GCF_000412655.1 Myotis brandtii
GGACCACATGACTTTTTTCCAATGCTCGACTGTCCAATCCTTGGGCTCCTGTGCGAATTGGAGACGTTTTATCTTAGTAACTGCAGACAGCAAAGGTGTTCGAACAGGCCTTCGGCTTCCATATCCCATACGATACAGTGTATGGCTAATTTTTCTACAAACGTCAGGTGGTCATAATAATCTGGCCACTCATGTTCAAATATATCCCACATTCAAAGGCTGTTAAATAGCGTTGTTTACCCATATCTTCAGAAAAAAATCACTTCTACTGTCGTGGTAAACAACCTGCTTCCCTATTTATAATGGTCTGGCCCTCTAGCAACTTCAGCATGAAATTATAGCTAATTTGCCTACAAACGTCAGGTGGTCATAATAATCTGGCCACTCAGTGTATATGCCATTGTTTGGCAAGGACTATTTCTAAAAGAAACTATTACCATTCGTTATTTCGTGGGAGGAGGCTTAGGGAACTAGAAGTCTAGATGGAAAAGAGATTTACTTTTTATTTTATACTCTTTTCTAGTCTTTGGAATATTTTTACTTTTGCATATATTATCTTTTTGACTGAGAACACCAGTTAAGTGAAATAATTAGAGCTTCAATAATGAAAATAAGAGAAGGAAAGGTAAGGGTTATATGTAAATTTCCCTAGTACAGAAATAGAAACCTTTTGATGTAAAAATGAACAATTGGTAGATTTGAGAACTAAGGCTCTTCTCTGTTTTTACGTAAGATTCATATTCCCCTAGGTCAATATTTTTTAGAAGTATGGTTCATAGACTATGGTACATGCTTATTAAAAATACGGATTCTTGGGCCTCACTCTAGTCCTACTCAGTTAGTCTCTGGAGTGAATCCCAAATCAATAATTTTAACAAGTTCCTCAAAGGTTCAATTATTGCATCTAACTCAAATTCCAGGATTTCTGGTTTCTGCGGAGTTTTTGTGGCTCTCTGGGAGTATTTCCTTTGATTGTTGTTTGTGGCTTTGGCTTTGTCCCCTGCAAGGCTCTTTTTTTGTCCAGCATCCTCATTGTCCACGTCTACGAATGTTGGAAGAAATGCTCTTTGTGAGGGCTACACAGCTTTGCATTTCCCTTTCTGCCTGGTGCTGATTGGGGGACCTGAGGATTGCTTTAGGCATCTGCAATCATAAACTTTTCTAGAACTGTTTTGTAATGTCTTCCCTCTAGAAGGGAACACAGCCATGCCGACACCTTGATTTTAGCCCAGTGATACCTGTGTTGGACTTCTGATTTATCGAACTGTAATATAATAAATTAGTGTTGTTTTAAAGCTACTGAGTGTGTGATACTTTGTTATAAGAGCAATAGAAAACTAGTACACCAAGTTACTTTTGTGTGTGTGCGTGTGTGTGTGTGTGTGTGTGACTGTGTGTGCGCGCGCGCGTATGCGTAATTTTTTAGTGATATTCAGTGCTGGTAAGGCACATCCTGTCATCCACTACTGAAGGGAATGAAAATTACTACAAACTCTTTTGAAAATCAGTTTTGAAGTAAGTTTCGTGAGGGCTGAAATGTTCATACCTTTGTTTCATTGATCTTAAAGAAATAATTTGGAAAGTGGCAAATATTTACGTACAAAGATGGTCACACAGCATTATTAATATTAGCAAATAAGTGGCAAACATTAGAAAAATGCTTAAATGGGTTTTTGTACATCTGCATAATAGACTGCCATGGAGCCATTATGATTATGATAATAAATTATGGAGAATCTTTAGTGAAATGATAAAATGCTTATGATAGACTGTAAAGTTAAAAATATTTGGTGCATAAAACTATATATTCTATATGATATCTGTGGTTACCTATGCTTAAGTATTGATTGGGGGGGGGGGGGGGATGAAAGAAAAAAGAAGATTTAAAAAAACCCCAAAATATTAGTAGTGCTTGTGTGAGTTACTTAATTGAATTACTGAATGTATTCTTTTTTTTTCTCTTTGTACTCCTCTACTATGAGTATATATACTTTTAAGTTAAGAGTACAAAATATAAGGTAGGAGACAAGAAAAAAGTTATGAGACAAATGTGAGGAGGTTGACATCTCTCAGATCAGTTCATTTCCCCCTGTACCTTGCCGAGAGATTATTGCATTTGGCCTTAATAAAAACTCTGTGAGATAGAACAGAAAGGGAATAAGTGATTCAACAAAGATTACATGGTTAATAAATTTAGCTAAGCCTAGAAGCTGAGTCTTCTGATATCTAATCCAATATTCTTTTTCTGTGTTTTTTCTATACTTTCTATAACTGGTACTTGATAAGTAATTATAAGCTTCTTTAGGGACAAGACTGTAATACTCATCTTTGTATTCCCTTTGGTGTCTAGCTTCAGGTGCCTTCACTATAATAGATATTCAATAGATATTTTTAATTGAATCTTGATTGGCCAAGATTATTAAAGATACAAAAGTGAAATAGATTTTTATAAAAGAAAACTGAGGCTGTGATAACAGTCTTTAGAAGGCTCACTTCCTTTCCACCGTTATTTCTATTTCTTCCTTCCTAACTTCCTTTCTCCTGTAATTGATTCATAACATCTCTGATCCTTTTTATTGCCCTATCTTTTCTTGGGCTACATAAAGGAAAACTCTAGCACTTCTGACATTTTCAATATCCAGGAAATTCTATAACACATGAGTTTATTCTGATATACAATGATTAAGAATTGGAAAAAATGTGAGCCATTGGCATCTTGAGCCTTAGAGGGAAGTATTTTTATAGATTCTAAATTATTTCATATTAAAAATACATATAATTTAAGTTAAGATTGCTGTACTTACACTAATGCTGTATCTGCTAAGTTTCTAAAAAGCTGACTCTCCAATGTTATCACCAATGCTAGTCATAATAAACTGAAGGTTTATAAAGTAGATTTATGCACATAATAAAAATATACTAGCTACTGTATGCCTTTGGATCTGAGAACCTTAGGTTGTCTTAGCAATCAATGATTTTTATTATTACTATTATTAACAGAGAACCTTCAGAATGAGACCATGTGGAAGAATAGAGAAATTTGTGGGCTGATGAAATCATTTCTAATTTTGCTTACTAGTCCTGGCTCAGCCATTAGCTGATTGTATGACTTTGGAGTTCCCCCCAATACTTTTAGGGGTAAGGAAAGTTATAAAATTATGAGTGTTATTTTAAACATGGTAATAGCCTTTCTGGAACTCAATTTTTCTATAAAATGAGAAGGGTGGGTTATCTAGGTCAGGTTTCAGGTCTCTTCCAGCTATAAAAATTGTAAGGCTAATATATCATACTAGAGGCCTGGTGCACAAATTCGTGCATGGGTGGGGTATCTCAACCTGGCCGGCGATCGGGGCTGATGGGGTCAGGAGCCGGGAGGAGGGGCCATGGGAGGTTGACCAACCGTGGGAGTTTGGCTGTGGGAGCCCACTAACCACCAGGGGACAGCTCCTGCGTTGAGCATCTGCCCACTGGTGATCAGTGTGAGTCATAGCTACCATCTGGTCATAAAGACCCTTAGATTTTTATATATATAGATTATTCCAAGTAGAAAATAATTTAGGAATGACAGGTGTTTGTTTCAGGATATCAGAAAGTAAAAGGTTAGGATATCAGAATACCATTAAATACAAACGGAAATGTCAAGTACATTAGAAAATGTGAACTAGAGATCTTCAGTTTGAACTTTTGCTATTGGCATTTCTTTGAAAAGCTGTAGAATATTGAATAATACAAAAGGGAATGCAGCTGTACACAAATACCACACAGACCACCAGGCCTGAGCCTCTCTATGGGCAGGGGCACTAATTGAGGGCAGAAAGTACACAGGCAAGGGCAGGACTTGGTGAGTCCCGTTTAGGAGTCCCCCTGGCCTACAACAGGCCAGCAAACCTCAGCAAGACTGACACTGGTGGGCAGCATTCAGCCTTCCCAGCCTCTACGGTATAGTTCTGCTGATGCTGGAGAAATTCACGAATCTTTAATCTTCCTCTCAGCCTCTATGGAAATGCCCCTATCTCTTATCCCCTTTCCTACTGGGCCTATGGGGATGGCACAAACCAGACCTCAGAAACAGGCAGAAGCTAGGTAAGGAGAAAAGGAAAAAGACCCGAGGGAGAAAAGAGGAGAGGGTGGGAGACTGGGAGAGGGAGTAAGTTTAGGGGTCAGTGAGAGGAGACTGGGTTGATCTGTCACAGATTGGCCTGCAAAGGTCAGACTTGCTATCCCCTAACTCTGAATATACACCTACTTCACCAGGCATGAAGTTTCAGGTGAGGAAGCAAGAGTTCACCCCTTGAATTAATTAGTCAGTTTCCAGGGTGCTCCCTTTCTGCTGCAGAGCTTATTGCCCAGGAGACAAAACTGCCTCCTCACACTCTTAACTTCTGCTCACCCTTCCCAAGTCCACTGTGCTTGGGACAGTACTAAAGTGTTGGCCTTGCTTTTACCACCCTGAGTGTCTTTTTAAAAAGGTTTATTTCCAAATATTTGTTAATCACCTTGTTTTTCATATTGCTGAATTTGAAACTTTTAAAATCTACAAGTGGAACTGACATGATGCATGTGTTGGGTAACTGGGATTTTTAAAAAAAAAATTTTTATTGATTTCAGAGAGGAAGGAAGTGGGAGAGTGAGAGAGAAACATCAATGATGAGAGAGAATCATTGATTGGCTGCCTCCTGTACGCCCCACACTGGGGATCGAGTCCGCCACCCAGGCATGTGCTCTGACCCAGAACCCACAACCTCCTGGTTCATAGGTCCATGCTCAACCACTAAGCCACGCCAGCCGGGAAAGGTAACTGAGATTTTTAAAGGGCAGGTTAGCTATGTATCTCAGTGACCCCACCTGCCTCTACTTGAATCAGTCCCTGCATTCCTAGAGAGCATCCACACTGCCTCAGCTCGTCGTGAAGCACTCTGGGAATTCAGAAACCATGGTCCTTACCCACAAGGAATTTAACTGTTACTTTCAAAACAAAACTGAAGCACGTAATACACACAAAAATAGACATTAGGTTATACGATTCGCTTCACTTCACTGGAGATTGTGAATCGCTCCTCTTTTGTTTATCTGCATTATTTTTAACAGTCAGCCCAAATCACTAAGTATTAATTTCTGAAAGCCAGCTTCTTCCATGCGTGCTTAGAAAGCATTAAGACAATCATAATGAGGTGCATTTATCTTTCATTTCGTGAAGGCAGAGAGACTTTTCAGCCCAGACTGTTCATTTAAGCCGGGTGCTTTTCTTTTTCACATTGCTAAGCTTATATACCTAACTTATGTTCTGGCATCTGTTTCTAACTACAAGTATGAATAGTCTAAATTGAAATTTCCATTTCCTCAGGAAGCATACTGCTTTTATTCAGATCAGGAATAACCTCCTTGTTGCCGAATCCAGTGGTTACATTTCAGTTAAACTATCTCTCTGTTAATTTTGATGCTATCAACCACTCACTCTCATCTTCTTGATACCCTTCTCTTCTCAGTTGCTATAATGTTTATCTTTCCTTTTATTGTTTTCCTGGCTCTATAATTGCCCCTTCTCAATCCTTTTTCTTGACTCTTGCTGGTCAGGGCACATACTTGGGTTTCAGATTTGATTCCCAGTAGGGGAGTGTGTGTGTGTGGGTGTGGGAGGGCGGGGGGTGGCGATTGGGCGGCCAGTTGATATTCTCTCTCTCTCTCTCTCTCTCTCTCTCTCTCTCTCTCTCTCTCTCTCCCTCTCTCTCTCTCCCTTTCCTTTCCTTTCCTTTCCTTTCCTTTCCTTTCCTTTCCTTTCCCTAAGCATATCCTCTGGTGAGGATTAAAAAAAGAAAAAATATATATATTGGTATTCTCCAGTTTTTGTTCCCAATCCCAATGTATATCTATTAGCTTAGACCTCTTTCCTTAGCTTCTAACCTATGTTAAAAAACTTATTGGACATTTTTACAGAGGTATGGTTG
>NW_005365371.1:151489-193969 GCF_000412655.1 Myotis brandtii
ATATTGTGTGGCTAGGACCAGTTCTCCAAACCATCCTCTCCTCTGTAGCCCCACTCTTGTTGCCAACATTGCCAAAGGGTCCTTGTCCTAGACTCCACGCTTGAAAGTGTCCCACTCTGGTTTTCCTTTTGTTTTGCCATTTCCTATGAGCTGAGGAGTCTGTAGGGCCAAGGAAATGTGAAATGTGTGTGTGTCCCCTCACCCCTGCCCACCGCTATCTAGCTACACAGACCCCAGAAATCCCTGCAACAGGCCCCCTTCCCAGGTCTGTTCTTCCAAGAGTAGACTGCATGACTCGTGCATGCTCCCTTTGCCCAAGGGACAGCTGTTTTGAAGGGGATAGATGGCTCTTGGATGGAGCTGGTCATGTGCATAGCTGTGAGGCCCCTGGTGCTGTAGATCAGAGCCAGACGTCAGAGGGGGAGGAGGACACACAGGGACCTCCACTGGTACTCTCATCAGAGGCCCGCAGCATTAGGGGTAGGACTAATCATTGCCTTACTTTCCTTTATATTCCTGGTACAGGGCTTCAACTACTTTTAGCGATTCTTAAGGGCAGGGGCTTTACCTTTTCAACTTTATGTTCCAGTATACATAGCCTATCACAATACCTACCCCAATATGCAGTGAATACTCAGTATGTTTGTTGAATGAGTTAACAACACAGCTTATAATGAATAATTTAAAATTATTCATCTTCTTCATTGTCATTGTAAAGTTTATAGATTTTATTATGTCTTATGGCCAGCATTTTTCCAGAAAACATGCCTCTAATTTTGCATTACTATTTTATGGGAAACTAGATTTTATATATAAAACTGAATTTTATTTTTAAATATATTTTTACAAACAATTTATAAAACAGAGTTAGTTAATGGTAGGTAGCAGAAAATAGTGTCAGGCAAACATAAAATTCTTGATAATACAAGTTAGTGTTATATCATGGTTACCAGGACAACAGTGCTTATAACCAGTTATATTAGTAACTACCAAGCCCTGAGGGGCTCTGGGATACCAGTGTGAGAAGGAGCAGGAAAACTTAAAGATGCTGGTAAGGATGGAATTGGGTTTCCTTGCCAGGTTTCCCATGAATTCAGAGAGTAACCCCAAGATCCTGTTCTAATGAGGTCCCAATTCTACTGAGCTCATTTGTGAGGGGTGTGTCTGTGTATGATGACTTTTAATACAAAACACACATAATTATTTAAATTTGAGTAATTTTAAAGTACCAAATCAGCATGTTTTAATTCGAGATGACTTTTCAGTGTGATAATACACATATGTTCTAGGTTCACACCCCCCCCCCCCCCCCCACCAAGTTCAGTGACCTTAGAGACTGAATCCCCCTAGTATCATACCTGCTTTGGTTTCTACTTGAGCACGTGTACCACACTATAGTGAGGAATACTCTGACATGAGAATTGAGTAAACTGGATTTGGATGATCCTTACATTATCGCAAGCTCACATGTTCTCACTCTTAGGTTTGCTATTTGGAAAATAGTCAATTCATGATTTGGCAGAAGAGTGCCAAAATGTTAAGCCATGGCAATAACTTTAGTTTTAACCTTAACTTTGAGGATTCATACTGTTTTGTCATTTTTTTGTTTGTTTTGTCTTTTTAATGGGTTGTTTCTTCCTTATTCTCCTTTTATTCTTAACATTTTTAGGACTAATAAAATGTACTTCTTCCACCCCTCCCCTTTCCAGATGAGACGAGTCTTTCAGGAACACCTTATTAAAAGTATTAAATATCAAAGCAGTTACCTGTATGAGCCATCCTGTGCTGTCTGATTGTTGCGCCATCACGAGTCATGATTAAGGGAGTCATGATTAAAACCACTTAGTGACATTGTTTCAAGAATACTTTTATGATGAAATTGCTGTGTGGCAGCTTGGGATCCACTGACTTTTGGAGGAGGCATTCAATTTATAAACACTAAATTGTTTTTGTCATCTAGAAAATAGTTCCCCTTACACAAGAAGATTTTAAGATGTCTTTAGTTGCTTTAATTTAATAATGACATGTGAAACCATTTTGCCTTCAAATACTTTTTCCAACATTTACAAAGATGTGAGCAGACCTAATTCACATATTTTACCTCCCACTCACTTATGCTTCTACATTAAGGCCCTACCTCTCTTTCATATACTTGTTTATTCTTTCTGCATTCAGAAACCTTTAAGTAAGTAACTTAAGGTGGTAATTCTTTATAAAGAGGATTTGACGCCCATATGGTGATTAAAAAGCAAAACAAGCAAAAAAAAAAAAAGTAGTTATTATCATGTATATGTCACATATACTGTCCCTGCCCTTCCCTTTACCTTTAAGACAGAAAAAGTGGACTCATCTCCTTTTTGGACTTCAGGCTTCTTTTCTTCTTCAAGGCTATTCATGAATGTGAATGTGAATGTTGGGGTGGATAAAGAAATGTTGGGAAAGGGTTTGCTCAGCAAAGAACAGGATGAAGCACTGACTAGAATGCTGAGAAAAGGTGGGCAAGAGAACAAGTGGAATGGAAGCAAGAAACTATTCTTCACCAACCTTTACAAGTCATGTGAGTCAGAGAACTAGAACCAGAAGGGACCTAGTGATCCTGTGATTACAGTCCCCTAACCTAACAGGTGCTTAGTACCTGCTTATGCAACTTAACCCCTCATTTTTCGGGAGAAGAAAGGGAATCCCACAAAGGTACATTACCCAGTGCCATTCAGCTAGTTAGTTGCACATCACGTCATCTGATTCCTCCACTAATTCCTCTTCTGTTAGAAGGTACTGTGATAACTTTTTCTGTTTTTATAATTCTGTCGCTTAGTACAGAGTAGGCATGAAATGTGGAGCTCATTAAATAACTATCATTTGTAGGGCTGGTAGCACTTGCTAGGTCTCTTTATGAGTTTTGGAGTCAGACTTAAATCTCAGCTTTGCCTGTTAGCACGTGGGCAAGTTTCTTATTCTTTCTACGTGAAGCTGTCACATCTCAATAAATGGGGATAATAATAGCTCCCACATAGTGTTATAACAAATGAAACAAGATTGTTTGGAAGTCTTTAGTTTGGTGTGTTGCACAAATCATAGGCTTCAGTAAATGTTTGTGAAATGAATAAGGGATAACTATTACTGTATTTAACCTTCCTCAGAGAGAGTCAATATTCTTTACCCTTCAGGTGTGGGATATTATTTACAGATATGTATTCTTATTGCCCTAGTTAACTGCTGTTTGGCTACTGTCTTGTCTAGAAAATGCCTGCTTTACCTACCTCACAGCCTTTTAATTTGTTTAATTCCAGACTAATCCATGGAGGACAGCTTTTAAATGGATTAGCAGGCCCAACCGTAATGAATGCAGCTCCATTCCTGTCCACAACGTGGTTTTCTGCAGATGAACGAGCCACTGCCACAGCTATCGCGTCCATGCTCAGTTATCTCGGTGGAGCATGTGCATTTTTAGTTGGACCACTTTTTGTTCCAGCTCCCAATGGCACGTCGCCTCTTCTTGCATCCGAGAATAGCAGGGCCCACATTAAAGACCGTATAGAGACTGTATTATATGCAGGTATTTTGAAGTTTATTTCCTTCCTGTTATACTTTGTCTTTTATCCTAGTCATCTTCACTCTGCTTTTGTGTAACAGATCACTTACGAAATACTTAAGAGGGCTAATATATACATATGCATATATGTGCTTTCGTTGTTTTATAATACTAGAGGCCTGGTGCACGACATTCGTGCGCCGGGGGGGAGGGTCCCTCAGCCCGGCCTGCACCCTCTCACAGTCCAGGACCCCTCGGGGGATGTCTGCCTGCTTGCTTAGGAGTGCTGCCTCGGAGGCGGGAACTGCACGTAACTTGGTATGTCTACAGTAGATTCAGTATTTGTGTTTAGGTGTCGATAGCAAGTGGCAGAAAATGAGACTGGAAAGGTAAGGGACCAGATTATAATAAACTTTGAATTAATTTATTCACTTATTAATTTGACAGCTATATTTTGAATTCCTATATATCTGTCACTGTGCTAGGCACTGAGGTAAACATGGTTCCTCTTCTCATAGAACTTATAGTGTCCCAAAGAATACAAGCAGGAAAGCAAACAGTTGTTAAAGAGGGTAGTAAGTACTATAACCAAAGGCCTACACTTGTTCGAAGAGCTGAGAAGTGGAACACCTAACCAGATTTTGGAGGTCGAGTAGAGCTTCCCAGAGATATAGCATCTAAGTTGGAACCTGAGAGAAGGCAGAGAGTTAGCCGAGTACAATGGGCAGGAGGAAGAATATACCAGAGAGAGAGAACCAGAGAGAGAAGGGGAGAGAGAGTGCTACATTCAAGCAACTTAAAGCCCAGAGTGGCTTAGGTGTGGTGAGAGTAGATGAAGCTAGAGAGATAAGCCAGGCCCTGTAAGCCTTGTAAACAGGACTAAAGGGTTTGAAATTCACCATGTTTTCAGCAGTGGCCATACTCTGAAGAATTTTATGCTAGAGAATTACATGGTGAGATTTACATTTCAGAATCTGGTTTGAAGGGTATAAAAGTGAAAACAGAAATAGTGGCAGCATATAAAGCATTTAACCCACCTTACTCCTATTAAAGAAAAAAATTTGAATTGTAAAATTAAATAAGTAAATAAATAAAACACAAAGCAGGTGAAACAAATTTTAAACTTTATTTCAGTTATATCATTCTTTTTATTGAAAACGTAAGCAATGATTATATCTTCAAATGATTTGATTTTAGGCACTTTTGGGTATAGCAGATAACCTACTCAAAGCTTCCCAGTTATTTCTTCATTGCTTTTATATTTTCCAATCTGCCTTCCTGAAACATTATCCCAAAACCTTCATTCCATTAAAAACATTTGCTAGAATTGCTACCTTAAAACATAAATGACTCTTACACTGAATTATTCCAGACAACTACATCATAAGTGAAATATAGACTAATAGACCAATATCTCTTAGGTATATAGAGCCATAGTCCTGAAAAAAATACTAGCAAACGAAATCCAGCAACATACACAAAGGATTATATACCATGACCAAATAGGATTTATTTCTGGAATGCAAGGTTGTTTGAACATTCAAAACTCAACTAGTGTAATATGCCATATCAGTAGAATAAAGGAGCAAAACCATGTGATCATCTTAAAAGATGAGAGGGGGAAAAAAGCATTGACAGATCCAACACCCTTTCAAGATAAAAACACTCAACAAATCAGAAATAGATACAGGAGCTCTCTCAATCTAATAAAGGGCATGTATGAAAAACCCCCAAATAAAATCATAGTTATTGGTCAAAGACTGAATGCATTCCCCCTGAGATCAGGAATAAGACAAGGATGTCTATTTTTGCACTGTCTATAAAGCACACACATGAAAAATCCACAGATATTCGTCAAAGACTGAATGCATTTACCCGGAGATCAGGAACAAGGTAAGTATGTCCACTCTTGCTATGTCTACTTAACATTGTGTTGGAAGTTCTAACCAGGATCACTGAGAAAATGAAATAAAAGGCATTTTAGATCAGAAAGGAAAAAACAAAGCTATCTCTTTTGAAAATGATCTTGAATGTAGAAAATCCTCTGTAATCCATTAAAAACATATTAGCTCTAAAAAACAAGTTCATTAAGAATGAACAAGTTTATGCTAAAAAAAAGTTTTAGGATGCAAGATTAATATATATAAAGATCAATTGTATTTCTGTACATTATCAATGAATAATCCAAACATGAAATTAGGAAAACAATGCAATTTACAATAAGAAGAAAATATTTATGAATAAGTTCAACAAAATAAGGTAAAACTTGCACTCTGAAAGACTACAGAACACTGTTGGAAAAAGTTAAAGAAGACCTAAAGAAATGGAACGAGAACCCATGTGAAAATTTAGGGTTGTGAAGATGCTAATATCCCCAAATTTATTTATAAATTCAGTGCAAGCCCAAATAATATTTGGCTGCCTTTGTTGCAGAAACTGACAAGCTGATTCTAAAGTTTATATGGAAATTCAAGGGACCTAGAATAGCCAAAACAATCTTGAAAAAGAACAAAGTTGGAGAACTAACACTTCCCAATTTCAAGTTACTACAAAGCTATGCCAATCAAAATAGGATTGTACTGGCATAAGGATAAACATATAAGTCAATGGAACAGAAGTGAGATTCCAAAAAATAAACTACTGCATAATTTATGTGCAATTGACTTTTCACAAGGGTGCCAAAACAATTCAATGGGGGAAAGAAAAGTCTTTTCAATGAACAGTACTGGAATAACTGGATATCCACATGCAAAAGAATCCATTTGATCCCCTTCCTTACACCATACACAAATGAACTCAAAATGGATCCTGGACTTAAATGTGAGAGCTAAAAACAATTAACTTATATAAGACGAGATAGGAGTAAATCTTCATGTCCTTGGGTTAGGCAAAGCCTTTTTATAAAGGACACCAAAAGCACAAATGACAGAAGAAAAAAATATGTAAATTGGATTTCATAGAAGTTAAAACTTTTGTGCTTCAAAGGATACCATCTACAAACTGAGAAGACAATCCATAGAATGGAAGAAAATAGTTGCAAATTACATATCTGATAAGGAACTTTTAACCAGAATATATTTTTTAAAACTTACAATTCAACAACAGAAAGATAAACAACCCAATTAAAAAACGGGCAAAGGACTGAATAGACATTTCTCTAAAGAAAATATATAAATGGCCAACAAGCACCTGAAAAAAATGCTCACTGTCATTAGTCATTAGGAAAATGCAAATGAAAGCGATAATGAGATAAATGTCACACCCAATAGGGTGGCTTTAATCAATCAAATTGAAAATAAGTGTTGGTGAGAAAGTGGGGAAATTATACATTGGAACCCTTATACATTGCTAGTAGAAATATAAAATGCCACTTTGGAAACATTTTGGCAATTCCTCAAAATGTTAAACAGAAATTGCCATATGACCCAGCAATTTCATTTCTAGGTATATACCCAAGTGAGATGAAAACACATCTTTGTAAGAAATTGTACATGAATGTTCATAGTAGTATTATTCATAATGACCTAAATGTAGAAACAGTCCAAAATGTCTGTCAATTACGTGGATTAAGAATGTGGTATATCTACTCAGTGGAATATTACTTGGCAAAAAAAGAATAAAGTATTGATATATGCTCCAACGTGGATGAACCCTGAAAACATGCCAGTGAAAGAAGCCAGTCACAAAACCCCCCAAATTATATGATTTTGTTTATAAGAAATGTCCATAATACTCATCCATAGATAATGAAAGTAGATTAATGGTAACCTCGGCCTGGGATATTTGTGCAGGTAATGAATACAGAGTTTCTTTTTTGGGATGATGAAAAAGTTCTAAAATTGATTAAGGTAATGGTTGCACAATTGTGAATATACTAAAAACTATTTAATTGTGCACTTTAAAAGTGCAGATCTCTGGAGGGAATAATCGGGATAGCTAGGAACCTTCCCTCCTGTGATAATGCCAAACTAAGATTGTTGCAATATTCATTTTAATTCTGATTGTTTAATATTCTGCAGTAGCTAGTCATGTTTATAATTGTATATTATGTGAATTATATCTCAAGCTGTTTACAAAAATGCCTGTAGAAAGATGGGCAAAGAATATGAACAAGGCAACCACAGTAGAAGAAATACAAGTGGCCAATAAGCATATAGAAGACTAGAGGTCCGATGCACGAAATTCGTGCAAGAGTAGGCCTTCACAGCCATGGTGGCTGCCTAGTTCCCTCCCTCGCAGCCATGGTGCCGCAGCGGCCTGGATCCTTGATCCTGGTCTAATCAGCATATTATGCTTTTATTATTATAGATGCTCATTCATTGTTACTAATAAATACAAACTGTAAATTGAAACAATTCATTAATTGTTCATTAATTTAGTTGCTTCTCAGATTGACAAAGAATAAAGATATTATTTGTGGCTAAGTGTCATAAGAATGTTGTAATTTTTGCTAAGAATATAGCCCTAGAATTAGAATTATCCTACTGAAAGGTCCCTGGAAATCACTTAACCCAAACACTTTATTGGCCCAGAAAGAGTAAGTGATTCATTCAAATTCCAAGTTAATTAATAGCATAGACAAGTATATACTTTATGGCTTCCAGACATTTCTACTAAATTAAGCACAGCTAACAAAAGGTGGGACTTCTAGGAAACAGATCTCTGGAGGGAATAATTGGGATAGCTAGGAACCTTCCCTCCTGTGATAATGCCAAACTAAGATTGTTGCAATATTCATTTTAATTCTGATTGTTTAATATTCTGCAGTAGCTAGTCTTGTGTTTATAAATTTTACTTTCTGTCTCTTGGTTTCTTATTTTGTATGCTTTCCTGTTCTGTTCAAATTTCCCATATAGCCTGTAAATTGAGTCTGTCCTACATCAGAATATCATATCATTGATCAAACAAACCTCCTGATCTCTTCTTACATATTTTCTCATATTTTTTATTTATGAGGACCATGCATATTAGACAACCATCCCAGACCTGCTTCAAAATCTCTTACAGTTCAATACTGTGGGTTTCTTTTTCATTGTATCTATATTTTTATATGAAATATTCAGAAAAGGCAAAGCCACTGGGATAGAAAATAGATTAGCAGTTTCCACAAGCTGGGGAGGATGAGGGTGGGGAGTGGAATCACTGCTAATGGGAAAGGTGGTATTTTGGGGGGGATGAGGAAAATGTTTGCTGTTGTTGTTGACACTATTACAGATGTTCCCCCTTCCTCCCTCTTTGCCCCCCTCCACCCAGCCTCCCTCCCTTTTCTCCATAGAGCAATCTTTGCTTACTGCCTCAATATTTTTGTCTGTATAGTGCACCATAGTACCACCATACTTCATTGCTTACAGAAGGACTTCTTACCTATGACCTGCTGAAATGTTTATCTTGACATATTATATTTCTCACAAGACAGCTATTTTGGTTAGGTACTATATTTCGCCTATTTTCATATGCCTAGTGCTTAGTTGATGCTCAATAAATATTTGTTAGATAAGTAATAATTGAAATGTTGAACTGTTTGTGTCATCTGGTTAACATTTTATTTTTTTCAGAATTTGGAGTGGTCTGCTTAATATTTTCTGCAACACTCGCTTATTTCCCACCCCGGCCTCCCCTTCCTCCCAGTGTTGCTGCAGCTAGCCAGCGACTGAGTTATCGGCGGAGCTTTTGTAGATTATTAAGGTAAATGTACTTAGAATTACTGAGTGGTTTTGACTAGCACCTTTAAAAAGAATTTCACATTTATTTAAGATAATTTAAAATAGTAATTTTTCAGCAATCTATTAATCAGGTTGTAAATAATTGATAAAAAATGGATTAAATACTTTAATGGGACTTCCTATGAGAAATCTATCTTAAAAAGTTGCCCAAAACAAAAACCTCCATAATTTTTCCCTTCTCTATCTCTATTGTTATTTATTTAACATTTTAAAAATTAAATCTTTAATTTAAGTGATTTCTTTTATAAGGAGCCATATCACATAATAGTATCTTTGAAATCATGGATTTTATGTGTTTATTATAGTTTTCCTATTATGTAAATTCTTTTTATTCATTTTGTATTTATTTTTAAAAAAATATATTTTTATTGATTTCAGAGAGGAAGGGAGAAGGAGAGAGAGATAGAAACAGCAACCTGGCATGTGCCCTGTCCGGGAATCGAACCGTGACCTCCTGGTTCATAGGTTGACACTCAACCACTGAGCCACACTAGTCGGGCCATTTTTTATTTCTCCATACACATTAAAATAAAAAGTGAATAAAATAAATAGTGCTTATTTATATGCCTCCAGTAGGATCATACTTTGAGAAATTTAACATTTTATTTTATTGGTATAATTTAACTGTAATTAGATTAAATTCTGCCCTTGAAGGCTCAAATGCTATAGTACTGAACTCGATTCTTTGGATATATAGACCATCACTGGTGATTATGATTTGCAGTTGGACCATTAGAACTTATCTTTTGAATTTTTCCCCCAGTTTGTTATAATAAGTTTTTAGTGATTCATTAGCGACTCTCTCTGGTTGGTTCTTTCTTTTCTAGTCCTCCTCTCCCACCAGATGGTAAGACCCTATGGTCAAAAACTATGTCTTTTTGTCCACAGTAATATTACCTAATTCTGTATAATAAAAGGCTAATATGCAAATTGTCCCCTCGGGAGTTCGACTGGCCAGGAGTTCTACCGCTCGCTATGATGTGTGCTGACCACCAGGGGGCAACATGGAACAAAGGAAGGCCCTGGCCGGCAGCCAGCAGCCAGGGGAAGGAAGGCCCCGGCAGGCCCTGATCGCCAGCCAGGCCTACGGACCCTACCCTCACGAATTTCGTGCACTGGGCCTCTAGCAGGATTATAATATGAGCCACATAATAGGTAATTTAAAATTTTCTAGTAGTTGCATTTAAAAAGATTAAAATAAATAGGTAAAAATTAATTTTAGTAGCATATTTTGCTTAAGCCAGTATATCTAAAATATTATTTTAACATGTAATCCATATTAAAAAATCTTAATGAAGTATTTTATACTCTTTTATTCATACAAAATCTTTGGAATTTGGTGTATATTTTACTTACAGCATATCTCAATTCAGATGCTAGATTTTCATTAGAAATACTTGGTCTGCATTTAAATTTTGTTATATTAACAATTGAGCAGTGTCTCCCATATTGCACTATTTTATCTAAAGTTGAAAATACGTACCTGCAATTTTTCAAGCTTGGAATCATTACATCTGTGATATTATTTTAAAGGTCTTATATTCTACAGACAATTGTTTGGGCCTTAATTGAAGATCTTTCACTTCACTTTCGTGGAAACTTCTTATAAAATTCATTGTGTATTTGTTGAACATGTCTCTTAATATTATCCACTTAATTATCTTAAAATTTGTTTTACACAGCAGGCATCATTTTGCTCTGCTGCAGCAAGTTGCAATTGCTATTCATTATGAAATTTGCATTATGAAATAGTCTCATATTTTTCTCTATAAAACATTTAGATAAGCAAATTACAATGTTATTATGTAAAAAATATTTAGAATTGAGTTAGTTCACTGACACCAAGAAGATCAGTGACAGGTTATAATACTAGAAGCAACACATACTACAACATGCACACTACAGTATCTTACCCAGTGCAGCAGTTAAAGTGAATTATAGTTCTACCAAAAAAAAAGTTGCATTTAAAATTAGTTCTAAAGTTGCACTAGCCACATTTCAAGTGTTTAATAGCCACATCTGCCTTGTGACTACCATGTTAGCATAGCTATGTAACATTATTTTTCAAGTTTGGTTCACAGCCAACTAATGAAAGAAGGTTGACCATCTTTTAAAAAAAAAGTAGAATAAAATAGAATAATATTATTGAATCATTTATAGTAATGATACATATCTTTTGTGAGAGTTTCAGTCTATATGTACATATATATGGGTAGGTCACAAAGTAAAGATATGTTTCTTACTCTGGAGCACTGTAAAAGGTGTTTGAAAACCCGTCTCTACAGCACCTCATACATTGCCTTCCACATAATAGGCAACAAAAAATATTAGTTAAATTGAATTATTGTCAGTGGACACATTTATAAGATGACAATTAAAATGATAGGCTTTTTGGAAGTAAAATGCTATTTAAGTTTTTCTTTATGCCAAGCCTAAGATCAGATAGCAATAGATAAGGCTAGAGAGGTAGATTAGGGTCATATTATGCCATATTAGTAATTTTGGACTATTCTGTGGGAAATGAGGGGTCATTGAAGGATTGATTTTAATGAAAGAAGTTACATAAAAGATTGTTCTGAGAAGGGAAAACAACTTAAAATTATCACTCTGACTACCCTCTGTTTGCTTCTAATTGCCCCAGAATCAAGATCTTTATTTTCTGTGTAAACCATGAAATGTAAGATCTTTTTTCTTTATTTAAAAAAAATCATTTTCATTAATGCTTAACATTCCTTTGTCTCTCCCATATTCGACTGTTTACTCTGCAGAATTGCTTGCTTCTACTTTTGGCTCGCCATAGTCAGTACATACAGAGCTTCCCCAGGGGAGTTCTTTGGGCCTGCCATGCTGTATTCCCCTAGCCTACCAATGTAATTTAAATTTTCTCTGGTCTTTCAAAGAAACCCTGGTTACTTTATTATTTCCTGGATTCATTGGAATAATTGTGGTGTTTTTTTTCTAGACTAATTGCATTATCTGGGGTAGGTGGTGAGGGGAAGCAATGGTTATGTGCTAAGGTTTCCACCACAATTTTTTTTGTACTATTCATACCATTCCCATCTCTTAATATGCATTTAAACTGTGTAACCTAATGTAAACACTTCTCTCCCTTTATGTGTTGGTTTAATGCAGTGGTTCTCAACCTTCTGGCCCTTTAAATACAGTTCCTCATGTTGTGACCCAACCATAAAATTATTTTTGTTGCTACTTCATAACTGTAATGTTGCTACTGTTATGAATCGTAATGTAAATATCTGATATGCAGGATGGTTTTAGGCGACCCCTGTGAAAGGGTCGGTCGACCACCAAAGGGGTCGCGACCCACAGGTTGAGAACCACTGGTTTAATGTTTGATGACGGTGGTGGTTGTTTTTGCCTTTCAAACTTCAAGGGTGGAGATTTGAGTTGAACATGTTCTTTACTTCAGGACAGATGAACACATTTACTCATTTATTTACTTGTTCATTCTTTTATTTATATTTCCCACTTTCATTCCTCTCCCCTTCCCTTGCCCAGGCCACCTTTCAAATGCATTTAATGTGTATCTGTCTGTGTATCTCATTCTTTTTTACTCTTTTCACTAAACATGGTAAGATGTTTTTTTTAAAAAAAATAACTTCATTTGGGGAATTTATAGAAATATCCAAAGGTAGAATAGTTCAACTTCCATGTCCCCATTACCCAATATCAACAGTTGCCTATTTATAGCTAATATTATTTCAGCTCTACCTACTTCCCCCTTTTCTGTATCATGAAGCAAATCCCAGATGACAAGTCATTTCATCCATAAATATTTCAATATGTGTAATATATGTTAAAAAGATAGGGACACGTTAACATATAGTACCATTATCACACCTAAAAACTTTAAAAAAATAGTTTACTAATATTACATCATAGTTTATATTTCCAATTGTCATAAATGTCATAAAATTTTTTTAACAATTTGTTTGAATCAGGACCCAAATTAGGTTCACATATTGCAGTTGGCTCAAATCCATTACAATCTGTAGGTTTCCATTCCTCTCTCTCTCTCTTACCCTTGTAATTTATTTGTTGAGGAGCCAACTCTTTTGTCTCCAGGGTCTAGGTTTTGAGGATTGCTTCCTTATGGTGTAAATTGCTATGTTTCTCTGTTCTTTGTATTTCCTGTAAATTGTAGTCAGAGCTATGTTCTAACTCAAGGTTTTGCTTTTGCTTTGGTTTTGGTTTTACAAGACTACTTCATGAATGATGCTTCCTTCTTCCAACAGGAAGAGCAAAGGAATAAAATTATGTTATGTATACATATATAAAAATAGTAAACTACATATTATATAAAATGTAAAATTATATGTCTATATTACAGTATGGAGCTGGATAAATAAATTGTGATATACCAACATAATGGAATACTATGCAGCTATGAGAAAGAATGAGGAAGCTCTGTATGTATTGACTATGGAAGAGCTTTAAGACTTAAATTGAAAAAGTAAAATTCAGCAAATGGTTGTACTATGCTATCATTTATGTAAAAAGATTGGGGGGAATATATATTTTGTATGTTTTGTAATATTTCTGGGAAGTTACCAAAGAAAGTGATAACATTGATAATTGTGGGAAGAGGGGAATAGGGAATAGAGGGAGATATTTTTCCCATATTTTTATACCTGTTAGTTGTGAGCCATTTTAATTTTATTGCCTATTAAATGATTATTTAAAAATTAATAAAACAAATGATAATAATAAAACAAAAATTAAAACTACTCTCTGAAAATGGTAAAACTAGCAAGTTATATATTTGTTTTTAATCTTTTTTTCTAACTTGTTCGAGGAGAAAGTATAATTTTTTTAACATTTGAATTTTTTATTTTTCAATTACAGTTGACATATAATATTATTATATTAGTTTCAGGCATACAACATAGTGATTAGACATTTATATAACTTATAAAGTGATCACCTGATAAGTCTAGTACCCACCTAAGCAACAGTAATTTATCCTTTCAAATAGAGCTTTTTTTAAACTGAACCTACCTACGTCATTCTATGAAATAATGTTGGTAATTCATCGATATAATAAACATTGAAAATTTTAAACAATATGAACAAAAAAGACTATTCTTATAAAAATAAAAAATTTAAAGAACTTTGATTTTATTAACACATTGACAACTATTTTTTATTTCTGATTCTGATGTTTTAATTTTCAAATGACTGTTTTCATGAGTAAGTTTAAATTCTAGAGTTTGAATCTGCAATAATATTTTTCACTTCTCTTTCACAGCAATGTGAGATTTTTGATGATTGCTTTAGCATATGCCATACCGCTCGGTGTATTTGCTGGCTGGTCTGGAGTTCTGGACTTAATTTTAACACCAGTGCATGTCAGCCAAGTAAGCATTTTATCTTTATATTTGAAGGTATTTTTAGTTCATTTAAATGATAACTGTTGTCTACATGTTCTTGGTTTTAGCTTCAAGGCCTGGATAAAACAATAGTCCATACCATTATTGCAAAAGCAAGGTCCATGTGAAATAATTATAAACAATATTTATTTTCTTCCTGGATTTTGTTAAGCCATGAATTTCACATTTATTTGGGTGTTATTAATGATGCTACTAAACAGAAAAATAAAGAAGGAAAATCTTAGTTTAGTTGACTCTATCCTTTATATTCTTGCTTTATGCTTTATGAAGATTAAGATCCCATCATCAAATATATGGCTATTCCTACATCTAATTTCTCACTTTCTCTCTAGTTTCAGGATAAGGATATCTCATGTATTTAAAAGTAACCATTTCTTTGGTGGTGTGGGGTCCTCAGCAAGTGAGAAATGTGCTGCACATGTAAAGGGCAAAGCTACCAGAGGTTTAACAGAGAGACTGTTACAGGGTTGAAAGCAGAACAAATACAGTAGAGGGTGAGCAATACTGGGCTCTCGGAGTTCGGGCCCTGCCAGAGTGGAGAGACCTCATTAACATCTTGGGCTTCTGCTGAGACACCAGGAAGGCCAAACTTTAGAATGTAGGACTCTGCCCGAGAGAGAGTATGACCTAGCCTACTTAAACCCAGAAACAAAGCCTAAAACCAGGCCCCAACGAAAATCTGCAGAGGAGGCAATTGAGTCCTCTCACCTTGGTTTCTACTTCTCTGCTATAATGAAGCACAAAATCAAACCTACCCAAGTGCAAAGTGATCATTTAGTAGCTGAACTGAAAGAGTTCGGAATCTTTATATTGTATTTTCCATGACATATACTATACAATAAAAAAAAAGAAACCACACCAAAACATTAGACATACAAAGAAACAGGAAAATGTGACCCATATTTTAAAAAGAAAAGTAGTCAGTAGAAACCAACTTGGAGATAGTCCTGATGTTGGATCTAGCAGACAGAGACTGTAACGTAAAAGAGAGAGAGAAATCTTTGCTCCAAGTTCATAAACATATTCCCCTTGTTAATCTCGTAGAACTGAAAGTATAGTAGCCACTAGCAACATGTGCCTGTTAAATTTAAATCAGTTGAAATGAAATAAAAATTAAAAATTCACTTCTTCAGTGATACTTTTCAAGTGCTTAATAGCCACTTGTAACTTGTGGCTACCATATTGAACAGTGCAGATATATTACATTTTCATCATCATGGAAAGTTCTATTGGACATTGCTGTTCTAGAGGCTTTATCATTATGCCTGTCATATTTAAACCTAGAATGGAATTTTGTGCTTGTTATAGTTAGGAGTTTATTTTCCCCCAATATAAATAAATATCCATTAACCTAATATCAGTCTTTGAAAACATCATGTTTTCCCGTTGTCTCTAGTGTCATCTTTGTCATAATGAAGTGCCCTCGTGTGCATGGATGTGTTTCTAAATCATTTTTCCCCTCTATCCTTGATGCCATCCATTCCTTCCTCTTGTTTACAGTTTTTGTGTCATCTTTAGTCTATGTGTGTCAACCTCTAGTCTATTTGTCTGTCTTTGTGCCAATACCAAATTGTCTGAAGTATTCTCATATTACAAGTTTTGGTATCTGGTAGAATAATACTCTTTTATATTCAGATTTTGATGAAATATTTTTGAATCAATAGATCAGCTTGAGAATTAACTTATTTATAATACTGAGTCTTCCAAGCTATGATCATTGTATTTCTCTTCATTTACTTAGGCCGTAATGTCTCTGAATGATGCTTTATAATTTTCAGCAAAGATGTCATCTGTATATTTGTTAGATTTATTCCCCGGTATTTGATATTTTTTGAGGTTGTTGTAATTGGTAATTTCAAAAATTACCAGGAGGCCACAGTTCGATTCCCAGTTAGGGAACATACCTGGGTTGTGGGCTCCATCACCAGGGTGGGGAGTGCAGGAGGCAGCCTATCAATGATTCTCTCTCACCACTGAGCCATGATGGCTGGGCTATGCTAAATTTTTTCTAATTTCACCTTTAGGAACTCTAACTATATATGTTATACCTTCATATTGTATTCCCTAAGTCTCTTACTCTCGATTCTGAGTTTTTCATCCTTTTGTATTCCTTTGCTTCAGACTGGATATTTTATCTAGCCTTTCTTCCAAATCCAATTCTAGTTTTCAGTCTAATATGCTATTAAACTTATCTAAGGGTTACCGATTTCAATTATATTTTTAAGTTATAAAATTTGTTTTGGTACTTTTTTGTAGTTTCCAATTTTCTGTAAAATGCTTGAGCTTGTCTTTTATTTTTTAAACTTTTAAAAATAGTTATTTAAAGTCTGCATCTCATAATTCCCTTTTCTGGATCCCCTGTGGGTATTTTTATATTTGTGGTATTCATTGATGTTTTCTAATCTCCTTACATGTTCTACTATTTTTGACTGAGTGCTAGACATAGTAGCATTATGAAAAGTTGTAGAGATAATTTAAGCTCCAAGATGATGTTATTTTTGTACAAAAAGAACTTATATTTTTCTTACAGGAGTCTAGAGATCATTTAATCTAGTTCCAGAAATAGGGATTATTTATAGCTGGGCTTCAGTCCCTCAAAATATAGTTTTCAGGTCACAGTACTCTTAAGTATAGTCCTTCAGAGCCCCCAACTAAAGCCTGGGATTTTTCACAAGGCCACTCACCCCACAATAAGCCTCAAATTCATTTTTTCCCCCTTATGTCAATGAGGCTGTTGATAACTTCTCAGCCCCTTAGCCACTTTTTCTAAAATCAGCAGACACCCAACCCCAAAGGGAAAAGTGTCACCAAGTACCAGGTGTATCTGAGTTTCCTTCCCATTCTACATAATAATAAAAGCATAATATGCTAATTGGACTGGATAGCCGAATGATCTTCTGGACGTCATTCCGGACGTCCTTCCAGACGAAGCCACAGTGGCGGGGGCCAAGACAGAGTGGTTAGGGGTGATCAGGCAGGCAGGCAAGTGGTTAGGGGTGATCAGGCAGGCAGAGGTGGTTAGGGCTAATCAGGCAGGCAGGCAAGTGATTAGGGGCGATCAGGCAGGCAGGCGAGTGGTTAGGGGTGATCAGGCAGGCAGGCAAGTGGTTAGGGATGATCAGGCAGGCAGGCAAGTGGTTAGGGGCAATCAGGCAGGTGAGTGGCTAGGGGTGATCAGGCAGGCAGGCAGGTGTGTGGTTAGGAGCCAGCAGTCCCAGATTGTGAGAGGGATGCACCGGGCTTCTAGTGTTTCCATAATTATGTATTACCTTCTTGGCTCTCTGATGCCATCAGATAGATTTCCTTCCAGATTTCCTAGTTCTCCATCAGAATATTAATCCAGATTACTTAGTATACCTTCACCATAAGAAGTAAGCCTTAATTTCCTAACCTGTTTTCTGGATGGCAGGTATTTCAAGCATGTTCACTTTCAAGAAGGAAAAGTGTAGCACTCATTTAAATGATTCTGATTCTGCAAATCCTTTTTCATTTTTATCTTCATTAGGGGATATTTTTCCATTGAGTTGTAGAGAGAGTGGAAGGGAGGGTTAGAGACAGAGAGAAACTTCGATGTGAGAGAGACAGATGGATTGGTTGCCTCCTGCACTCACCCCAACTAGGCAGGGAGGGTGAGTGTCCTTGACCAGGAATTGATCCTGCGACCCTTCAGGGCTGACATTCTAAACATTGAGCCAAACAGGCAAGGACTGATTTTGCAACATCTTATGCTTCATCTTATAAATCCTTCCAAGTATCTGCCTCTGTACAAACTCTGAGAGGTATAGAGACCATAAATCACACCAGGTATTAAGTAAAGCGAAATTTAAAATTAAATGAAAGCAACAGAGCAAAACAAAGAAAATATTTTAATTATTGTGTAGAATGTGATTAAATAAAGCAATTATCATGAGCAAAGGAAGCAGAAAAGGCACAGAAGCCTGACAGGACCAGGGTCAGTATGGTCAGAAGCATGGTGGTTCTTGCCCTGGTACAGGACCCCACTCGCCTAGGGGACAGATGGAAATGTTAGTGGGAGCCTGATAGCATTATCTGGGCCTTAGATGATGGATGCAATGAGAGGGGCAATTCTGCAGAACAGAGAATTCTCTTGTTCCAAAAACCAATAGTATAAAAAAAAATGTAGAGATAATTTAAGCTTCAGGGTGTTCTCTTTTTTCCAGAGAGAGTTTATCTTTGTTTTGGCACCAAACACTGGCACAACAAAGGACTTGTGTAAAAGTATTGTATTACTTGGAGCAGAATCCCAAAATTCTGAGACTTAAGAAGAAATCCATTTGTCATTCGCATAGCAATCTAGGACAGCTTGCCTGGTAATGTAGGACAGTTGTCTACAGTTTGGACAGGTCTTCTCCTCACTCCTATTTAGAGACCTGGGTTGCTTCCACTTTGCAGCTCTTTGTCTCCTAAGACCTTGTCTTTATAGTCATGGGTGAAGCTGGGTGACCACATCTGGATTCCAGCTGGAAGAAGGGAAAGAAAGTATGGAGGAGGCATATAACTGTGTTCCAGGTTCTAGCCCAGAGAGGGCACACCTCAGTCTGGCCACTTCCATTAATGAGAACATAGTCACGTGGTCACATGGAAATGAATGGGGGTTGGGACATGTAATCTAGCCAAATGCCCAGGCAGAAGAAGATAATATGTTTTGGTGGACAGCTGAACATTTCTGACACAGGTGTAATGAAAAATATGACTAGAAAAAATAAAAGGTACAAGTTAGTTTGGGCAGCTCTCAAATGCCGGTTAGATTTGGACTTCTCCCAGTAGCCACAAGGAAAGCCAGGAACTGTTTCTGAGAAACGAAGGGGAATGATCGGAATAATTGTTCTGGCAGGATGGGAGGAATAGATTGTGGAGACCATTCCAGATGTATTGCAGGAGTCTAGAGTGGGAAATAAGATAAGCAAGTGTGGACGTGGGAAGGGGAAAGAAGAGACAGACTGCATCTGTATTGTTAGGGACACAGGGATTTCAGTGTAACAATAACTAACATGTACCAAGCACTTTACATTTATTAGCTTATTTAATTCTCAAAAAAAAATTCTTTATCATCCCCACCTACTAGTGAGAAAGCTGAAACTTAGAGTGTGAGTTGAGACAGAAGCCAAGTCATAATAAGAGTTAAAGATATAGGCATGATGAGCAAATAAAGGCAGCATTTGTAGATTGCTCTGAATAAGTTTGGCCATGAAGGTAGGAAAGCGATTAAGACATCAGGTAGATGGAGAAGCATCATCAGGTAATGATGACAGCTCTAACCTTCATTGAGCATTTCCTCTGTGCCAACCACTGATCTAAGATCTATACATAAATTATCTCATTTAGTCTATTTTATAGGTAAGAAGATGTAATATAATTTTCCCAGGGTCACAGAGCTAGTAGATGGCAGGGCCAGAAATGTTTTCTCAAGAACTGACTGAGCTATGCAATTGAAACTCAGCTCAAATTCTCTTGCTCTATCCAGTCTCCCCAGGTGCTCAACCCTCAAACCTACATTGTCTCCCCCTTTTGTGTTCTGTTAATACATTTTTAGTTGTTGCTAGGTTTTTAACAGTTAATTATTTCCTAGTAGTTGCCTTTGTGTTGGCTATTTTTTTAAAAATATATGTTATTGATTTTTTTACAGAGAGAAAGGGAGAGGGATAGAGAATTAGAAACGTCGATGAGAGAGAAACATCGATCAGCTGCCTCCTGCATACCCCCGACTGGGGATGTGCCCGCAACCAAGGTACATGCCCTTAACTGGAATCAAACCTGGGACCCTTTAGTCCGCAGGCCGATTCTCTATCCACTGAGCCAAACCAGTTAGGGCATGTTGGCTATTTTTAAACTTTTTTTCTGTCAGTGACCATCTTTTGTCCATCAGTGACCATCTTTTGTCCTTTTCCTGTTTTCTTAAGAATTCCTATTATAAAGCTAGGCATGTAGAATATATTTTTAAAAATTTGTTGTGACATTAATTATATGGTGTGACACTGATAAGTTAATGGAAGACATATTTACTGAGATACATTTGTATTACTTAGTCACACATAAATCCTTTCATTTGATTCATTTTCTTAAATGGCATTTCCTAGATTTGTTGTTATGTAGCAATTAATATTGATTAAAGAGGACTTTTTTCAAGCCTTCTAAATTGCAACATGATAATCTTATGTTTAATGTGTCTGCCATTTTCTTAACAGGTAGATGCTGGCTGGATTGGATTTTGGTCCATAGTTGGGGGCTGTGTTGTTGGAATAGCTATGGCAAGGTAAGAACATTTTATGTTAAACATGTGAGTAGCCAGAAACAAACAAAAAGCCCAAAGAAATAATCAGCTTCCCTAAATAAAAATTAAAATTTAAGGAAAAGTAAAATAGGCAAAGGTCAGAGAAGGGGGCTACAAGAAAATCGACATACAGTAGGGAGAATGTGCTGCTAGAAGAAACCTCAAGAGTGGTCCATCCTGAAATGTTTTTGTAGACTGGAGATGTATTTCCAGTGTAATTGAGCTGCCTCTTTCCATATTATTAGAGAACAACATCTACAAATGGAACTCAAAGAAAGGTGATAGTGTAATAGAGGCAAATTGATAGTTATCGAGAATAGAAAAGAATTGAAAAAGTCATTTGTATGAGCATGTCTAGAAATTTCCATGAAAAGGTACTGTCCTGATTAGCATATATTGACTTCTGGGGTTTTTTTGGCATGTATCTCAATGGTTATTCTATTTTGATTAAAATGTTCATAAAGACTTCCAGTTTCATCAAACTGCCTATGATCTTAACACATTATGACAACACATTTTTAGAATGAGTCAGGAGAGGGGAAAAGTTTCATTTATTCTAAAAAAGGAAAGAATGACAGTGTCACTCATGTATGTGACTGCCTATAAAGCTACTCTTGGTCTTTCCAAAGAGATGATATTCATTCATTTCCCAAATAATATTACCCTATTTAATCAGAAACAAAATTAGGCAATCAACTTTACCAGGAAAGGAAGAATCTAATTACATATTTGGGGAGATAAATAAGATGGGTAAATCACCTCAATATCTAAACACTTAAGCATAATTGACACAGGATAATATTATATCTAAATCTTTTGTTTGTTAATCCTCACTCAAGGAGATTTTTCCATTGATTATTAGGGAGAGTGGAAAAGAGAGGGAAAGACAGAAAAAAACATCGATGTGAGAGAAACACATCGATTGGTTGCCTCCTGCATGAACCCCAACCAGGGCCCAGGCCAAGGAGGAGCCTACAACCAAAGTATGTGCCCTTGACCAGAATTGAACCTGGAACCCTTTGGTCTGCAGGCTGGTGGTCTATTCACTGAGCCAAACCGGCTAAGGCGATCTAGATCTTAAAGTTTGCAAAGTGTTTCTTGGATAATGAAAGAATAAATTGACACTAATTTCTAAATCACTTTATGAGGTTTTTATAAGTTAAAAAAATATAAGAATAAAATCTAAAAGATAGTTATTTGTAGCAAATCACTACATTGATACTGAAATGCATTGACCTATCACATTTGACAAAAATCATACCTAATTATTCTAATTAAATCTCCAAGCCAATTAGAGTGAGTCATCATTTACCAAATTCTATTCTGAGCACCAAATAGATTAGAGGAAACCATTATCAAAAATGACATCTCACATTCTCCTTTCTCTTCATTTTCTTTCCATAAACCTTTCATTTTAACTCTATAGAAATAGAATTAGAGGAGAAAATTAGAATGAGAACATTTTTGTTTTTAATATGTTGAAATGAAAGTTCTATAAAGTACTACCCTTACTCTGGGATCTGAAATCAATTATAGGTATCTCCTAGACCTTAAATAAATTTTAAAACTACATTTATAACACCAATTTTTGGGACCCCTAGATTGCAGTCTCCTTGTAGACATGAGTGCTTTGGGTGATTATTTTATAATTATGTTGGCAAAGGCCACTATAAATGTACTGCTTTGGTCCTAGCAGTATACTTTATAGTATTAGCCCATTTGAAAGGTCTAGGCCTCCATGAAAAGCAGATCCCAGTGGTCAGTTTATTCTTGGGTCATCTGGCCCTGCGAAACTGTCTCCCAGTTCAACTTCACTCAGCTCTGCTTGTACCAGAAAACTCTTCTATTCTCTCAGACCTGGCCACCTGCCTATCTGACAAGTATGTTCAGGAAGCATACCAAAATATATACCAGAAACATGTGTGATTTTTAGATTTTCTTGAGGGACATTTCTATCAAGATCAAAATTTTCTGTCTGTGAACTTTCATAGTTGAGAACAAACCTGTCACTGGGCAAAGGTGCAGTCATTTTTCCTACCAAAAGATGGCATCAGCTCTCAGAGGAAGTCATTTTAGTCTAGATAATGCTCACAAACATGATTAACCATATCATGCCAAGTAAGTGCAATACAAAAGATAGTATTGAAAGTGTGTTGATAGGGACAGACACATAATTACAACAGAAACTAAATTTATTTTTAAAGCTTCAAAGAGAAAACATGGTAAATGCCAGATTTGGGATGGGATCTGTTTTTCTGCAATGGAAACAATTCTGAAGGACAGAGAAAGTTGTATGTTGGCTCAGCCAGAGGATTGTGCCTGTACAGTCAACAGTTAATCAGCAGATGAGGAAAAGCAATTAACAAATGGAAAAGGTTTTGGTCATAACTAAATGGTAAGCATCTCTACCAGATGCCTTTTAGTTTCACATTAATTCAGAGGGAAAAGCAGGGATTTTAAGAACTTAAAATGCTAGGAAACAGTAGTCACAAGGTTTAAAAAATAGTATTCCCTGTTCCAGAGCCATGTTCTTGCTCTCACAAAGCTTACAGTCTGATAGGAAAGACAGAAAACAAATGCAAAAACAGGAGGAATTAAAATAGAGGTAAATGATATGAAGAAAATGAAGAAGTGGCAAGGCTCTTAAATGAGCCTTGTTGAACTGACACCTGAATGACCTGAGGAAGAAGCAGGAGTAACTCATGTGAAGAACGGGGGTACCAGCATTCCAGGCAGACAGGACAGGTCACTGCTGGGGAAACAACATTGCATGTATGAGAGAAACAGGGCTGTTCAGCTGGATCATAGTAAAGCAAAGGGAGGGTGGAGGCAGAGACCAGGTCATATAGGACCACAAAGACTCTAGTGTAAGCATTAGAATTGGTTCTCTGAGTCTGAATTTTGGGAGAGCCATCTCTGCAAGTTTATGTCAACAATTAGCCTGTTTTCTAAAACTAGAACAATATGTACTCATTAGAGAATATTTAGCAATTATAGAAAAAATATAAAGAAAGTAAAAGTGGTATTGAAAAGCTCAGAATCCATCCTGTAAGTTATAGATCCTGAACAGAGATCAACTTTCGTGTGTTTTGTAAGAGAAAAAAATCATTTATCACAAAGTAACATTTATCACTTATGCTCATGCGCGCACACACACACAATGTATCAGTTAAAAAAATTTAAAACTTGCTTTTAAAAGAATGTATGGAAATTTCTTTAAGAAATTATCTATCTATTCTATATATGTAAAAGGCTAATATGTAAAGTGTCCCCTCGGGAGTTTGACTGGGAGACCAGGAGTTCAATCCCTCACTATGATGTGCACTGACCACCAGGGGGCAGTGCAGAGTGAAGGAAGGCCCTAGCCAGCAGCAGGCAGCCATGGGAAGGAAGGCCCCAGCTGAAGGAAGGCCCCGATTGGCCCTGATCACTGGCCAGGCCTAGGGAACCCTACCTGTGCACGAATTTCATGCACTGGGCCTCTAGTCCTTAACACATTAAGTGCTCTGTCAGTCACCGGTGACTGATGCTACATTTTCTGTCCCAAAGACAAAAAAGGCTGGGCGCTTAACGTGTTAAATGAAAGTGTATCATTGATTTAAACAGTATTTTTAAAATTCAGCTAGGATTAATAGACTGTTGTTTCTTTTTTTAGGTTTGCAGATTTTATCAGGGGTATGCTGAAATTAATTCTTCTCCTCCTGTTTTCTGGGGCTACACTATCATCCACGTGGTTCACCCTCACCTGTTTGAACAGCATCACACACCTGCCTTTAACCACAGGTAAACACTGACTTTTGAACTTTGAATAAATATTTGTAGTTCAAAATATGTATATTTTGACAGTAGGACTTTTTCTTGCTTTCTATAAGTAATTGTTAAATATACAAAAAGGTCCCTTGCCAGCCATCAAACCATTATCCCATCTAAAAAAAGCTCAATAAATAACTAAAAATATAATATTTTCACTGGTATTTTACATATGAAAAAGAAGTATTATCTTTAACCCAAGCTATATAACATAAGCTTATATGCTTTTAACATTCATATCAGTGCATAATACAAAGATTTTTATCTTCTTTATAGCCATTACATCATTGTAGAACAGTAAAGAAAATGAACAAAGGCAAAAAGCTATGTTTGTAGTACACTTTAGTAAAATCCTTTGAACCAGCAACAATATTTTATAGTTAGTATAATTACATCATCAATACAAAACAAAACTTACTGGAAATATCTGTTGGAAGTATATTAGAGGCAGCTGACTTAGCTCATCCAATTGACCTGAAACATTTATAGTTGTTGTTTTTATTGTTGTTATTAGTATCATTGGGGGTCTGTATTAGTTTTCTGTGGCTGTTGTAATAAGTTACCACAAAGGTAGTAGCTTAGACCAACACAAATTTATCTTACATTTCTGTACGTTAGAAGTCCAGCTTGTATCTCCCTAGGGCCTAGGCTAAAATGGAAGTGTGGGCCGACTCGGGAAGAACTGTTTCCTTGCCTTTTCTATCACATTCCTTGGCTTGTGGCTCCTTTCCTCCATCTTTAAAGCCCAGGACAGCCTGTTACATCCTCCTCACATTGTATCATCTGTGCCTCTCTTCCTCTGAACTCTCACCTTCGGTCTCCCTCTTCCACTTTTAAGGATCCTTGTGATTGCATTGAGCCCATCCAGATAATCTAGGATAGTCTCCCAATTTTAAAGTCAGCTGATTAGTAAACTTAATTCCAAAGATAACATGTTCATGGATTCCAGGGATTAAGACATAAATATATTTTGGGTTAGGATTAGGGGGACATTGTTCTGCCTACCACAGGATCTTTGTAAAATTACTATGACAGCCCAGCCAGTGTGGCTCCATGGTTGAGCTTCAACCTATGACCTTCAACCAAAGGTCACAGTTTGATTCCTAGTAAGGGCACATGCCCAGGTTGAGGGCTCGATCCCTAGTGGGGGTGTGCAGGAGGCAGCTGATCAGTGATTCTCTCGCATCATTGATGTTTCTATCTCTCCCTTCCCTTCCTCTCTGAATTAAAACATTTTTAAAAATTACTATGACAAATTATTTTATAAATCAAGGGATTCTGTTCTTTTTTTTTTTCACTTTAACAAAAGATTAAGATTCATACACTAGTCTCTCTTATCCATGGGGGATATGTTCCAAGACCCCCAGTGAATGCCTGAAAGTCCAGAGAGTATCAAACCCTAAATATACTATGTTTTTTTCCTATACATAAGTACCTTTTCACTTAAAGAAAGCTCTTTATGGCTCTGTTTGGCATATTCTAATTGCCAGCATCTTTTGTGCTTTTGGACCATTATTAAGTAAAATAAGGGTTACTGGCACAATCCCTGAGCTACCATGACAGTTGATCTGATAACAGAGACTACTCAGTGAGTACCGGGCAGGTAGCATATACATTGTATGCATCGTGGATGTGCGGACAATGATGATTCATGTCCCAACCCGAGTGGAGTTCGGGAAGGTGACAGTGAGAGATTTCATCACCCTACTCAGAAAAGTGTGCAATTTAAAACTTACAAATTACTTATATCTGGTATTTTCATTTAATATTTTCAGACTAAGGTTGAGCTCGGGTAACTGAAACTGCAGAAAGCAAACCCACAGATAAGGGGGGACTACCATATTTTTTACTTCATTTGCAATTAATATTCAGCCACCTGTTGGATTATGTGTTTAATTCTAGGATTATTTGCTGTGAAGGTACATTGTAGGATTATAGGGTTATTTGTTATACCAAGCACTTGTATGGGTAGGAGTGAATAGTCTGAAAGTGGCTCTGTAGCCGCCTATTATCCAGGGGCCTGCATGTTCCCTGGGACTCCATGAGAGGAGGGTTCCTTGTCTACAGATAATTAAGGAATACTACACATCCCAATTTGGACTTATACTGTCTGTAATAAAAGGACCAACATTTGAGATGTAAGGGGGAGGGGGGCAAGTCCACTCATTTATTTGGGAGTTCCTACACTTTCATGCTAATAATAGGGCAACAGGATACAGTTGTCCTATAGCCATGATTACCAAACTGTGCCAAGCGAGCTGCCCTGGAGTGCACAGCAAACTCACAAGGCAACACGGGCTATTTTAAATTTCCAAAGGAAACGGATATTCCACATCTGCCAGACACGGTGCGAGCCTCTAGTTCCAGGCAGTTTCCACTTTCAGCATGGATCCTGCTACGTTATTTTTGATGATGTCTTGGCAAAGTTAGGTTTTCTGCAGTTGCTGTGATAAAAAGCAAATACTGCCAAAAATCAATGTGGAACAGGAAATGAGAGTGGTGGTGTCAATCTGCTTCTAAGATCTGAGAAGTTATATAGTGCCCATCAGATGCACACATCCCATTAGTAGGTAACTGTGGTTATTTAAGAATGAAATAAAAACATATTTATTTCAATATTTGGGTATTATTTTTTAAAATAGCTACTAAACTGTTAGGACATATATATTTTTTAAATTGTTTGGCTCTAACTATGTAATTAACACAATTGTTAGCTGTTTCTCTTGGCTTTGGAGCACCATGAAAAATTTACTGAGACAGAACGACTGCTGAGAGGGCAGGTTTGAAACCTCTGCTCTATACCACCCTGGGAATCCTCTGTAATGTTTATCGCTTTGCCTATAAAGCCCAGTGTCCAGAGTAATCATTTTTGGATATTACGTACTTTTTATACATTAACATTGCTACTTTAGGGTTTTGAGCAATTTGGGAAAGTATTCTGGGCCATAATTTTATTTTATTCTGGTATAATTTCATAGTTTAGCAGTTGTACAACATTCTGGTGGAACAGTTTTGGTTTATAACTTTTCTTATTCATGGCATTATGCTCAGATTTTTGTGTGATATTGTATGTCAAGTATGCATCTGTTAGATTTTACAAGAACACGGTCATGAGTACCCAACGAACAGATTTCTTTCCCTTGAATTAAGTGTAAAATACTCATTATAAGATAGTACATTCATTAAATTATATGTATTTTCTAATTAACATAAATTAACAGTTTTATCTCTAGATGGAGGCACTAGGAATGAATTTAACTTTTTACCTCCTTTTTTTGGTTTGGGATTTGTATAATGAACATACTTTTATAATCAGGAAAAAAAAGTATATATTTGAAAACAATACATGTTTTTTAATCTTAAAAGAAAATTGATGTAACTGAACCTGGTCACAACTGTTTTCCCAATTTGTCCCTGAAAATATGTTGGACAGAAAGGAAAAACATAATTCTAAATTAAATCAAGACCATAATTGAAAGGTTGAGTTTGACTTGGCCATCTTAACAACTACTGAATTTATAAATTCTGTTGTTTTCAACTGCAAGTCAGTTTTTGAATGTCACTTAGATACTTCTGAAAGTTGCATTTTAAATATTTTTTACATTTATATTTTATACATACACTGGGTTAAGGACTAGATTTGTTCACATTCCTTCTCTTGATTATAGTATATTTTTTTTGTCTTTCCTGATACCATTTAATAGTTACTTGAGTGTATGTTTCATCTCCTCTAAAAATGTGGAGCATGAATTTGTGCCTTATAAAATCTGACCTCAACTCCCACCACAGTACCTACCACAAGCCCTGAGGAATGAATGAATGAATGAGTGAATGAATGAATGAATGAATGCAATGTATATATTATCTCCATTTTGATTCTCAGTAGATATGACTTATTGCAAGTAGTAGTCAGCAATCATGCCCACTCTTTGTTATTCAGCACTAGCTGTAGGAAGGCAAAAGGGCACATTTTAATGGAACAGTGGAGCATTTGAATAAATCTGTCACAGATACTCTTACCGCCTTTGTAAAAATCTGATCTCATCCCTCTTAAGTAAAAGAGGTTTCACAAAAAAGAACTTACTATAAAACCTAATTATAGACAAAGATAGACCTTGGAGCTATTTAAAGTCAGTAATGGCAAATTCATGTTTCTTTTTTTACCACAGTCATTCTTTTTTTAATCAGGAAAATATCTAGCCTTATTCCCCATTTCTAGCAAACTTAGTATGTCTGTTACTGCTTTTTCTATATCAGAAGAATCTACATGAAAAGCACTTGAAAATATATTCATTAATTATAACAGTTGACAAAATAAATTAAAAGCTAGTTAATTTTGTTCAACCCATGTGTTGTAAGTGCTAACTACTACTAAAAACCTTCTATTGCAGTCTTTTTGTAATCCACTGATCTTGACATTATTGTGCCCTACAGAAGAAAACTGGATCATTTCAGTTGTGTAAAGGCATACTGTCTTGCTATATGTACTTGCTTACACACATCTTCTTGTAGGCTACCAGCAATATGCTTTTATTTCCTTAAGGAAACTTAATATTTAAAATTGCATTATATCTTTATAAATTGAAGCATCTACAATAGGGAAAATAAATAAACTCTTGACTAGATAATGCAAGTTTCAAAATCTTGAAGCTATGCCATGAACAAAATTATGAAAATACATTATTCACCTTATCTGAGAACTTGATGTCTAGCCCTGTTAGCCACAACTCAGTCATTTTTCACAGAACAGATGAATAGTTTGAAAATGGCATTTTGAAAAATGTTAGCACTTTGGTGTTGAGTTTGCTGAAACAATATAATTTGGGTGTTTAACAGAAGTTGCCTTGGGAGACGTTTTTCCTCTAATTCAAGTTACTAGAATGCCATGATGGTGACGTCAGAAACAGATAGTGGGAGGGGAATAAAGGGGACAATTAGCTAGACATGAGCCCCTTGAGAGTGATACCTGACTACAAGCTGACTTCAAGTGATATTTGAAGAAAGAAAACATATTTGTTTGTACTGAAAGGCATGTACATAAATAGGGGAGAGCTTTATCCTCTTAATATATTTTCATGTATGTTACATTTATTAAGATAATTATGTCCCATTTTAATTAGCATGTAAAGAAGTAAAAACATAATTGCCCAAAATGGGTGGTAAATAAGAAAATTCAGGCCCTGGCCGGTATGTCTCAGTTGGTTAAGTGTCGTCCTATGCACTGACGGGTTGCCAGTTCAATTCCCGATCAGGGCACATGTCCAGGTTGCTGGTTTGATCCCCAGTTGGGGTACGTATGGAAGGCAACCAATCGATGTTACTCTCTTACATTGATGTTTCTCTCTCTCTCTCTCCCTTCCTCTTTCTCTAAAATCAATAAAAACATATTAGAAAACATATTTTTTAAAAAGAAAATTCAGAAAAGAATGATGAACATGATTAAAGAAATGCATATTATTAAGGAAATTAGGGGTATTGAGGGATAAATTAGGGATATTAAGAAGATTAGAAATGACTTAATTATTGTTTTCAATTTTTATGAACTAAAAATGATTATTACTCATGTTTATGACTGATCAAGAGTGAAAAAAATAGAACATAGATTAAAAGAAGAAAATGAATTTGTGAAAAATCTGAAATGTAAGTCATGAAATGCTCAAAGGGCCTATTAGGGAAGACCATGTACTGTTTGTTTATCCATGAGATTGTCAAGAACAAATAATTTTCCAGGCAGAATCTGTATTTCTTGAAGGTAGAGGGCTTGACCAGGTGATCAGTGTTTCGTGATTTAATAGTACATTGCCTTCTTCAGAACCTTAAGTAATTCTTTGGGAGCTTGAAAGTTACTGATTAAACCTATATCTACAATATCTGATCTATTCTGGGACCATTGTTACAATGGATTATTAGTTGTGCCTCGTTCCTGCGAGATAATCACTTCTAGCCCTTAGAGACTCTAAACATAACCATCAACGTTTGGAGGACTGGACTGTGTCAACAAAGAGGCTAAACAAGGGACACCACAAATTAATAACACAAAGAAAGAAAATCATCTCCACTGCTGAATACTGCAACAAAATATGCCCATCCTCTTTTGGAACCACAGTTTCACGCACTGCGTATTTTAATTATGGTAGATCACGAAGGCCACAGCAGTCATTTTTAGGAAGGAAATATGAGGCTGAGAAGAGAAACACAGCTCAGTGATACAGGAATGTGTATCAGTGAGTGTGTATGCATACATATGTATTCTGCCTGTTCCACACGCTCAAAATCTATGAAGAAAGACTGTGTAGTTAACAATGTGGGTGTTTACTCTTTCTCTTTATAGGTATGTCTTTATTTCCAAAAGGATTTGCAATATCAAGTTTAGATTGTAGAAATATTTTTAGTAAAGGTCTAATATAATAACTCCCAGTTATTTTCCTAACTTTATCATAAAATAAAAATTCAATCAATATGCACAAGAATAAAAGTTTATCTAATAAAGAGTATTAATGTTATAAACCTACTCTTTAGGGAAATTTCTTGATTCTAATTGTTAATAATTCATAATAAAAATGTATTGTTATTTTGTAATCCTTATTTCTTATTTATAATGCTTTTTAATAAAACCACAAACAAATTCTCTATTATTCTTATCTATCTAGAAGCACCTATAAGATTTCTGTTTTTCATATCCTAGTTAAGCTCTCTTGCCTACATCTTTTTTTTTTTAATATATTTTATTGATTTTTTACAGAGAGGAAGGGAGAGAGATAGAGAGTTAGAAACATCGATGAGAGAGAAACATCGATCAGCTGCCTCCTGCACATCTCCTACTGGGGATATGCCCGCAACCAAGGTACATGCTCTTGACCGGAATCGAACCTGGGACCTTTCAGTCCGCAGGCCGACGCTCTATCCACCGAGCCAAACCGGTTTTGGCGCACATCTTTTAATTTTGTTATTGATCTACTAAAATGAATCCTGGTCATCATCTGATATAACTTATCCCATAAATGTATCAGTGTATCTCTTTCATTACCATCCACATAGATCTTCATCACACTGCAATTTGAATACCTCCCCAAACGTACATTACCAATTCTGTTGTTAGTTAGCTCTGGGTCCTGGGAAATTCTTCCTTCCATTGAAATAACTGATGTGGAACAACACAGCTTCCACAGAGCAGGCCAGCTCCCTCCCTCTTCCATTAATGGCCCTCAAAACATTTGAAGACATTTATCATGTCTGGCCTTAGCCTTTTAATCTAACCATCCCCCAGTTCTTACAACTCTTTCTCACTGGACTTGGATTCCACACCACTGACCAGCATAGTCACTCTCTTCTAAACCTACCATTGCTTGCCATTGTCCTTCTTAAAATGTACTGCTAGAGTTTAGCACACCTTTCCTGCTGCACTCAGCACTTAAGATCAGGAGGCTCTTATTTCTCATGATTAGACATTGCTTTTTCTAAGAGAATGAAGAATAATTATCTCCCGAACTCTTCTTGTGCATGTAAATGGCTGCTGAGCCAATAGGCACCTATCATATTTCTTTAGATTCAGAGTGATTTGAGGACAGAATATGTCCTATTAATTGTCCTCGTATAGTGGCTTACATATATATAATAGGCTCCTGATAAATGATTTTGAAGAAAGACTTAAGCTAAAGTTTTCCCTGTTATATGCCTAAGCAATAATTTTTGGACTCATTTTGCATTTATCACGATTAAAGTTCATCTCTTTCTTTGTAACCTTTTGGTGCTCTATTTTTGATTTCTGTCATCTGTCTTATGTGCAGTCACTTCCAGCTTTGTACTGAATACAGATTTGAGGAGCATGCCTGTTGTGTCAATACCATTGAATAAAAGAAATACCAAGCCTTGTTTGTGTTTTTCCAACCTGACACAGTGGCTTGATGGAAAACATGCTAGATTCTGTAGGCCTTAATTACATTATTTTTACCACTGCTAACTCACTTTGTTCCTATATAAGTCCTTTTGACCTTCAGAACTTTGGTCAGTTCATCTGTAAAATACCTTACCTGCCTCAAAGAGTTGATAAGATGATAAAATATGATAATATATTTGAAAATATTTTCAAAAATGTTTTTAAAAGTATGTAAATCCAAGATTTGAAATTGTTCTTGTTATTGATGATATCTTGAGAATCTCATTAGATGTTGAGTGGAAATAGTCCTTATCTGAAATTTTGTGTTTGTTTTATAACTGCTACTCATCTAAGGTTTGAGTATTTTGGTTAAAAAATGTATTTATACATAGTTTTATTTCCCTAAAGTTTAGTAATTTGGTTTGTCATTGGGAGCAGGGTTGGGGGACCAGATGTTCAGGGTTATGATCCAATTCATGTTCTTGAAACACATCCATTGTAACTGTATTTTGTGCTACACAGGGCTTTGTGTTTTTATAATTTAAATTATGGGCCTGTGAATTTTGTTAGCTTCTTTGAAAGAACTCTACATCAGCATTGTGTTTGTTCTGCTAAATTACCTTGGCTTTTTAATTGAAAGGCAGTCTGTTATAATTTTAGTATGAGTACTATAGAAAGTCATGGAAATATTTAATGATCATGTAGTTTGAACCCTCTCTGACGAGCAGGAAATTATCTTGTCTGCCTGACTTTTAATAGATGACATTCACCCACTAGATCTGCCAAACCAGTATATAAAGACAATGTATCAGGCTCTAAACTGCAAACTCAAATGGAAGTCAAATTCAGGCTCTTAAAAATCAGCTTCTACTTTCGGCATGCCCCAGAACACTGGGGAGGAATATTTTAAATCAGTCCTGACAGCCACCTTCCCCCATTCTGCTTATGGCGATCTTAATTTAACCCTTTCCTGTGCAAATTATTTTGATTCTTTAGTTTCTACAATAAGAAGTGATTTCAGCATATCCATCGAGTGTAAAACAACCTTTTGCTGATCTTTTTTTGTTTTGTTTTATTAATCCTCACCCAAGGATATTTTTCTATTGATTTTTAGAGAGAGAGAGCGACAGAGAGAAACATCGAAGTGAGATAGACACATCAATTGGTTGCCTCCTGCATGCACCCAGCCAGGGCCAGGGAACCTGCAACCAATTTATGTACCCTTGACTGGAATCGATCCCAGGACCCTTCAGTCCTCGGGCCGACACTCTATCTACTGAGCCAAACTGGCTAGGGCTTGCTCATCATTTTTATAGTAATACTAGTGGCCCAGTGCACGAATTTGTGCACATTGAAAGGAAATTAATTAGAAGAAATATTTTAATATTGCTGTTTGCCCTTTCTCTATAATAGAAGTGTTAACCAAAATCACGATCAACAGTGACAGATCGAAACACACGCATGTGATTGGCGCCAGCAAGAGCTTTACATATATATAGATAATGCTTAATTAGACCTGCTTTCTGATTTAGCTAAACTTTCTCCAGCCCAGTGAAGCACCCCAACTTCTCTTTCAGGTAATTGTCAGCAACACAGCAGGAAATATCAACATGAAGCAGATTGTTATTGTAGATCATGCAGGGAGAACAAAGGGTAAAATATTTAACTGCAGCAGTGTTTGACTCTATTCTGTGCAGTGAGAAAACCTGACGTCATTTTCAAGGTCCACCATTTCTTACTTCTTTTCAGTCGGGTCAAGTTTTTAAACTTCCTAAATCTCTGTTTTCCAGCTAATTAAAAGAAAATAGGACTCCACTGAGTCTCCTATCTACCTACTCCAGGACTTCTGTGAGGATCAAATGAGATGAGGCATGGGAAAACACTTCACAGACATTTGATTAAATTGTGAAATATTTCCACCTGGCTATAAAGCAAGTCATCTTCCTGGGCTGAAGAAACTGCAAGGAGGATAGTCGCTAGGGAGAGGAAGCCAGGCGTTGCTACGTGACATCATTACCTGGTGCCCACAGCCACCGTTTTGGGGCCGCATTTTACACCATGGGGTCCCGGCAGCGTCAGTTGCAATTTGGTGGGGTGGATGTCATTCCAGGGTGGTAGCAGGGCCTGTGTCCCACTTGGGAGAAGCCAAGTGTTGCTTTGTGGGCACCACATCCACGGTGCCATTTCTCTGTGCACATCACGGCAGCACCAGTCAGACACTTAGCATATTAGCCTTTTATGTATATAGACTAGTGACCCGGTGCACGGATTTGTGCACATTGAAAGGAAATTAATTAGAAGATGGCCAGCGGGGAGGGACTGGGCGAGACAGGCCGGAAACGCCCTGGAGCCAACCTCCCGTGGTCCCTCCCCGGCTGGCTGCACCTGGGGTGGCGCCGTGGCTCGAAGGGTGTCTGCATAGTGAGCAGGGTCCCTCTGGCATGTAGGGTCCCTTGGCCTGGCCTATGGGGATCAGGCTGAAACTCCGATATCCCCTGAGGGGTCCCAGGGTGCAAGAGGGCACTCTGCAAAGTTGCTGTTGTGCAGGGTGTGGAATGCAAACACAAGTGTGCAGTAAACCAGATTCAGGGCCAACAGTGCCCCAGCAACAACATAACCCACAGCCAAACGTGGAATCACATGGCCCCATGAGGAATCGGGATCCCTCCTCTCTGGTTTCGGGATGCGTCACCCGAGAACTGCTGCTGCCAAGTCACTGCAGCTCTGCAGCTCCTGCATTGAGCATCTGTCCCCTGGTGGTCAGTGCGCATCATAGCTACCGGTCGTACAGTTGGACACTTAGCATATTAGCCTTCTATATATAGAGATACGAAGCAAACATCAAGAGTAAGAGAGTTGAATGAAAATACTCACTTTTTTATTACTGGCCTCTGAAGTAATATATTATTCATCACAGCACATTTTTCCTGTGTATAACAGGAATTCTAGTAAATAAAATGGGAATGTTTATGTCAAGGCTCCTGCAACAAGACTGGGTTATGTGGCTCGCAGGTGCAGACATCATTGATGAGTCAGTGAGCTAACAATTTTGCATGAAGGGGAGTTGGATGAGCTACCAATTCACTATTTTATTACCAATGAAATTTCCCTTTTTATTTTGTCAAATAGGCAAGATATACACATAGTTAAAAAAAAAAAACCACTCAAATTCAAATGATAGATAAAGGGTATACAATGAAAAATGTCTACTTTCCTGTGCCCCCAATTTCCCTCTCTAGAGGCAACCCTGAATGTCAGTTTCTTGGGTATTTGCCCAGAGAATTCTATACATTTGCAAATGTGTGTGTATCCTTTTTAAAAATATAACACTTGTACCTTTTTTATTTACATATCTTAGATGTCCTTAATACCAGTACATATAAAGTTAATTCATTTTTAATGATTGTGTAATGTATCTTTGTTGGATGTTTGATAAATTTTTTAATGACCAACCTCCTATTGATAGACATTTAGCTTGGTTGTAATATTTTCATGCTACAAACAATATTTCAGTGAGTCTGCTTTATATACTTGGACTTGCAGGATAAATTCCTAGATCTGGAATTGCTGGGTCAAACAGTGTGCATTATTTATTTTGATAGACATTTTCAATTACCCACCAGAAGATGAATTATTTACAGCTCCATCAACAATAAAAATTTTATTTTTCCAATGACCAAGATTTCCTCTTCCCTTCCCACAGTTTAGATACCTAAGAAACTAAAACTGGAAGATTTATAATGAGTATAAACTGAAGCCACGGGAGCTGCATGGCCATGAGAGGTTTTCAGACAGGGCTCTTCCCCTGCGTGACCAGGCTCTCCTTCTCCGAGATATCCCAAGTTTCTTTCTCTCTCTCTATCTCTTTTCTTCCCTCCCTCCCTCTCTTTTTTGTATCATGATTGATAAAAATCAGCAAACTCAGATATCTCTTTTCAAGACTCCATACCCATAGATGGTCCCTTATCAGTATGTCCTCGTCATTACATTATCTTTCTTTTTTTAACAACATGCAATTATTCTATTATACAGAGATTATGATTATTTTGTAGGTATTACATTTGAATTTGCCTGATTATACATTACATGTGAGGGTATACATCCTTCAGAAATACAAATGTCAAAAGGATTATTTCCAAACATATTTTCTAAAGAATAGTAAGTCTGTCATAGGTTTATGAATTCTTAGCAGTAGCACTTTCTAGTTCTTAAGGGTTTGCTTTTTCCTGTCACTTATTTAAGTGTTGTCTTGTTTTACACTCCTAGGCCTGTCTGTGTTTGGGTCAATAGCCAAATCTGCTCTGATTACCATTAACTGCCCAATAAATTATTATAAAATGTTTTATAGATAGAATACTTTATAAAAGCTACCAGTGATATTCCATCCCTGGATTTCCTAATGGGTCACTAGTGAGTCATGTGTTAGGTAGAATTGGTGATTGAATTACATGATCTATGTCTAGTAAATATACAGCGAGCATGTAGTGTTAGGTTTTGTTGTTTCCAGGAATCTCTTGACAATTACTTCATGATTTAAATGGTATTTATTGTAACTATTAGATGCTTCCCATTTAATTTTGTGGGTAATTTGGTCACTGCTTTAGCCAGTAGCATGTTCTTTATTCACTGTCATCCTTTTGTTCTCTATTTTCATGTGTCGTCTATGCAAAGAAAGTCAAAGTAGTCACCAGCTATTTATGTTATTAGAAGGAACTAAATATTTTATAACCCTGAAAGGCCAGTATAATTGGAAGAGGAAGTGGGAGTTGAGGTTAATTGGAGAAATTTTATTAGAAAACAGTGGATATTATTTTTTTACCCCTTCAACAATGTCTTAGACTGTTAATTATTGTAATCAGTATGATAAATTGTGGTAATTTGCTATGCTCTATGAATAATACATTAACAGATTTAGGATCACTCCTTCACTTTCTGTACAGAAATTTCTTTTCTTAACAAATATTTTTATTAAAAATATTTTCCTGGTAACCTTAACCTTAGAATAAGTTCTATGCATTATCACTAGTGGGTATGATATACTTATTAGTCTATAGGAAACATGTTTTAGATTTCTAAATAGGATATCATTTTTTCCTCACTGGTTCCATTTTTACCTTCAAATTAAAATTGGTGAAGGTTTGTATGTAAGCAGTTTGTATGTAGCAAATGATATAATTATTTGGAGTGGGGTGCATGTCTCTAAACTTTATTCTAAGAAAAAGAATAATGTCCTTATTCAAAAATTTTACTACAGAACAGGGTTAATAGGCTTTTTATTGACTAATCTAGGGTTCTAACTACTATTTTTTGTTGTTGTTAATCCTCACATTGATTTTTAGAGAGAGTAGAAGGAAGGGAGGAAAAGAAAGGAGGAGAGAGAGAGAGAGAGAGAGAGAGAGAGAAGAGAGAAGAGAGAGGAGAGAGAAGCATCAATGTGAGAGAGACACATTGTTTAGTTGTTTCCTGTATGTGCCCCAACCAGGGCTGGGGATCAAACCTACAACCTAGGTATGTGCCCTTGACCGGGAATCGAACCCACAACCCTTCAGTCACGGGCCAACATTCATTGGCCAGGACTCTAATTACTATTTATTATGCATTTCTAGATGAAATTTTTTTGTGTTCCAAAAAGTTACAAATTTTAAAACAACAGTTGACACAAAACTCATTCCAAAATTGAGGACTAATTCTATTTTAAGTGTTTCTTCTGGAATTACATACTGAATAATTTTTATTTTGTACCAGGAGGGTTGTTTTTTACCAGTCTCTTTAAAGATGTAACTTTCAGTAATACTTAATGTTTCTTATACTTATTCTTAGATGTTAAGTTCTCTTTAAAATGATAGAATGAGTCTAGATTTCAAATTTAGTTGCTATATTTTATCTATCTCTCTATGTGCCAGGAGTGTATGACTAAGGAGGAAGAATCCTTTTAATTATATTACAATGGTAAAATTGTTTTTGTGCTTTGGAATAAGCCACCAAAAAGATAAAACAATTAAACTGCTAAGCATCTAGCAACAAAACTTCTCCCTATCTGCCCACCGGAGCAAAGAGCTGACGGATATATGATGCCTTGTCAAACATTATCAGCTGCATTGAAAAGAGATGAAACTGCAGAGTCAATACTTATAAGAGAGAAGACCCAGAAGACCTACCTGCTGGGACTCACGCTGCCACCGGGAAACTGACCTGTTTGTGTTTTTATTTCAGTGACGTTGTATGCCTCCTGTATTCTCCTGGGAGTGTTCTTGAATAGCAGTATACCTATATTTTTCGAGCTGTTTGTGGAAACTGTCTACCCAGTTCCAGAAGGAATTACTTGTGGAGTTGTCACTTTTTTAAGTAATATGTTCATGGGAGTGCTTTTACTTTTTCTCACATTTTATCACAAAGGTAAGAAATTTGGCTTCTTGTTTATGATCTAAACTAGAGGCCCGGTGCATGAAATTCTTGTGTGTGTGGGGGGGCAGTGTCCCTCAGCCCGGCCTGCACACTCTCCAATCTGGGATCCCTCTCGAAATCCAGGACCACTGGCTCCTAACCACTCGCCTGCCTGCCTAATGCCTCCAACTGCCCTCCCCTGCCGGCCTGATCACCCCTATCCCCCTGCCAGCCTGATCTTGCCCCTAACTGCCTTTGCCTCGGCCCCCACCACCATGGCTATGTCAGGAAGGAAGTTGGACATCCAGAAGATGGCTGTTTCACTGGTCTAATTAGCATATTACGTTTTTATTAGTATAGATGTGTTCTGAGAGGGGTTTTGTGGCACTGCTATATAGGAAATTTATATGGAGAATTTTCATTAAGACCAATTACTTTAGTTGAGCTTTTACATACTAATAAAAGAAAATACCTTCAGTTTTTTAAAAAATGCATCCTAACATGATCTAATGTACCCTTACCCCCCTCCTCGAATTTCTGATTTAATTAACCTGGACCAGGGCCCAGCATTTATAATTGTTATAAATTCTAATATGCAGGTTCCCATTGAGAACCACTGGTATATTACTTTAAAGAATATTTAGAATCTCTTAACAGAGGTATATATTAATGTCAGGAGTACATAGTTTGAAGCCTTGGAATGAATGAGAGGTCACCCAAGGAGTATAGAGTGTATAGAACAGCACTGTCCAAACGGAGCTTTTTATGATAATGAAAATGTTTTTATCTGCACTGTCCGGTACAGTAGCCACTGGCCACATGAAGCTAGTGCAGCTAAGGAACTGGATTTTTTATTTCATTTTAATTAATTCAAGTTTAAGTAGCTACTCATAGTCATGCAAGAATAGAGTGAAAAGAAGGTTGAAGTTAGGACCCGGGGGTACACATTTGAAGAAGAGGGAAATCCATACAAAGGAGGAAGGGATGGGGTCCTGAACCCAAGTAGAGTATTTGCCTTGCACAAAAGGAGATAGGAGAGAAGGCTGTGTCGATGGGCATGGAGGCAGATACCTTTGCTGGGCAGAATATTGAAGGAGTTCATTCTAGATGGCATCACCGTTCTGCTTAGAAGCCAGTTCATCTATTAAGAGTTGGTGGGAAGAAGGTGGAGAACAGGCTTCAGGAGAGAATGAAATTTTCACATAACCTTTGAGGGGCGGGAGGAGGCGCTACGGGGACAGCTGGAGAGGTTGTGGGGCATGTTGAAGCAGGGCCACTGGTGTTCGGGTTCGTGGTTTGTATTTTTCTGTACAGTTGTTTGGTTTTCTCTGATGTTCTCTCTTCTGCAATCCAAATCCTGTTTTACTGTTTTCAGAAAATTTGGGCATAATTAACTAGAATTGTTTTTGCATGTTAAAATAAGAACTCATGCTTGTGACTCTTTGAATAGAAAGCTTTTATTAATTTCTACTAGATTTATGTCCCATTTTATTTCTCATCTTAATCAATCTAATATTACTACCCTCCCACACTCTGGTTGCTATTCTCTTACTACTCATCAAATGCCAGTAAATGTGAATAATTTGTACATGGAAGAATCTTTAAGATTCAAATGTAAGAAATGCTCTAAAATGTGTTGCTCCAAGAGGCCTAATTGTTTATAGGAAGCTTTCAGACAAGCTTATAATTGAAATCGTAGCCATGATAACCTGCTTTCCTGGAAAAGACATTTTTGAAACTTTCAAAGCTGATGAAACAGAATTTGCCCTAAGTTTTGGGCAACTTTCGGCATCATACTTTCACTTAACAGCAAAAAGCATACACAGGATATATTCACTTCTGATTATAATTAACAACAAACTAGATTATTTCTGTCAATCAGTAATGCAGGTAAAGTAGGTTTTAGCTTTGCTAAACCTGATGTGTGCTTGGTTTATCAGATGAAGGAGAGTGACGTCAGTGACGTCAGACCACTCCTGACTGTCCTGGAAGCGTGTGTTTCCTTTAGAGAAAATGCCGTCACCACCTCCTGGACTAAGGTGTTTGCTTCCAGGGAGTTTTTTAAACAGAACCACCTGATAATTACCACCTATCAGCTTTAATCTACTTCAGTTATGTCACAGTTGCAATTAAGAGGCTCAGCACCTCTCTTTTGCCAGGTAAAGTATCAAAGATGGCTGTGTTGCCTCTCCGGGTGATAGAAACAATTTTCCAGCTCATGGGCACAGGTTTGTAGTGATCCTTGCAGCCCAGTAGAGCGTGGTTTTTCCTGTCTGCTGGAAATAGAGTTCTGTCCTCCCAGTATTTAGAAACAACAGTCGATGCCAGATATTGTTTCCCCCAATAACCCTCTTGTGTGCGGTCTCTGGACTGTAACACGTATTTATTGATCAGTTTAGGGCAGGGAATATCCTTACACTGTCTGACTAGAAGAGCCCAGGGCACTCCTGACCATTTGCTTGGCCAGCAGAATATCCCTGTCACGCCCAAGATCCTGACACTCCCCCAATGCTTGTTTTGTTTCCTTCCGGATAACTAGCTGGTTGGTATTAGTAGTTTAAATATCTAGACTTCTATTTTAAAGAATTACTTTTATATATTTGTTTTTGAGGGTGTCTATTGAAGGCACACAAACATACCCCACATCTCTCTGAGGCTGCAGTCCTCAGGACTAGGAAAACTGTGTTGAGAATCTTACACATACAATTAATTGGTGTTGTCCCAAAAGTCGTGCAGCAAAAGTTCATGTGCCTTATAACTGAGGCATGATGATACAGAAATTGCAATTCTCAAAATTCTGTAAAATTATTTCCTAAAAATATCTTTTAGCTCCACAGCCTAGTACCCTCGACAGTTTTTATGATACATTGAATTCCCTTCCATTAGAGCCAGTGTTCAAATGTCATCATTTAGTCATTTTAAAACTTGAAAAATTCACCCAGAAGTTAAGTTGTATGTCAGAATTCAGCTGTTAGTTACATGATTGGAAGGCCAGCTTTTTAATCATCATCAAGATCTGTGGCTCTTTAGGTCTCCTCCCAAAGAAGCACTGCACTTCCTGCCTGGAGTTCTGTCTCCCACAGTGTGCTGCCCAGTAGGCGATTCCGTCAGACAGGTTTTCAGGGCGTACAGACCGGCCTGCGGTGAGCCCTTTATACGGGCTTGCCCAGCGGGAAAGGCTCCACTGGCGATTAGCTTGCAGCTCATGGCCATCGCCACCCTCAACAGTGAATGTCACTCAGGCTCCTACACCGAGGCACTGGAGCCTGGGGTCACAGGGCTCCGCAGGTCCTATTTTGATTCTGCTTTGGGTACCTGGGACCGTGTCAGAAGTTTCTTTTCTTTTCTTTTTTTTTAAATTAAATCTTTATTGTTCAGATTATTACATTGGTTCCTCTTTTTTCCCACCATAACTCCCCTCCACCCAGTTCCCACCCCACCCTCCACCCTCACTC